>NC_136269.1:115111108-115538608 GCF_964187855.1 Myxine glutinosa | reverse complement strand
TGACTCAGCCTGACCATCCTTCCGAGGTCGGCAAAATGAGTACCAGATTAGTGGTTATAGAGGAGCTTTGCATCAGCGGCAGATGTGCCCACAGAAAAATAATGCAACCAGCAGCCGGGTGGCTGCACACGAACCACCACCTCTCCCTTGGCAGTTTGGCCCACTCTTCTTGTGCAAACTGCTCCAGTTCTCCCAGATTTGAAGGATGCCTTCGCCCAACTGCTGTTTTCAGATCTCCCCACAGATGTTCAATGGGATTTAGATCTGGACTCATTGCTGGCCACTTCAGAAAGGTCCAGTGTTTTGTCTTGAACCATTCCTGGGTGTTTTTTGAAGTGTGTTTGGGGTCATTGTCCTGCTGCAAGACCCATGATCTTCGACAGAGACCCAGCTTTCTGATACTGGGTTGAACATTGTGCTCCAAAATGCCTTGGTAATCTCCTGATTTCATGATGCCATGCACACATTCAAGGCACCCAGTGCCACAGGCAGCACAACAACCTAAAAACATCACTGAACCTCCTCCATGTTTGACTGTAGGGAAGGTGTTATTTTCTTTGAAGGCTTTATTTTCTTTTTTTGGAAACATAGAGATAATGTGCTTTAGCAAAAAGCTCTAATTTGGTCTTATCTGTGCACAGGACATTCTCCCAGAAGGATTTTGGTTTGTTCATATGTGTTTTGGAAAACTACACTCGGGCTTTCTTATTTCTCTCTCAGCAGTGGGGTTCTCCTGGGTCTCCTACCATAGAATCCCCTTTCATTGAGTTAGCAACAGATGGTGCAAGTTGAAACTGTCATACTTTGTGTCTGAAGGTCAGCTTGAATCTGTTTGGCAGTTGATCGAGGTGCTTTCTCCACCATTCGAACTACGGTATCCTTCCCTGCAATCTTTGATAAAGTTTTCTCTTGTGGCCATTTCCAGGGAGGTTGGCTACAGTGCCATGGGCCTTAAACTTCCTGATAACATTGTGTACGGTGGACATAGGAACATCAAAGTCTCTGGAGATGGACTTGTAGCCTTGAGATTGTCCATGCTTGGCTACAATCTTGTGTCTGACCTCCTCAGACATTTCTCTGGTTTTCTATATTTTCTCCATACTCATTGCAGTACACACAGTGACACAAAACAGCAGAATGACTCCTTTTCTCCATTCAAACTGGCTGAAAGAGTGATTTTTATATTTCAGGCACCTGCAACTCACAATAGGTGAGTTTAAATCCAAAGTAAAGGAGAATCACCTGCTTGAAATTTAATTATTTCTAACAACTTCTAAAAGGTGCCAATAATATTGTCCGGCCCATTTTAGGATTTATTTGTGGAATAAGCTAAGATTTAGTAATTTTTTCAGCTTTTTTTTTGTTTTCTTCCACTGCAAACCAAAGAAATACATATGTGGATACCAAAATATTTTTTATTTCGACAATTTTCTGGAAGAAATGGTGCATTCTTTGAAAAAATTGCGAGGGTGCCAACATTTTTGGCCACGACAGTATATATATATAATCTTGATAAAAATTCCAGCAACAATCATCCACTTTTGGTAAAAACAGCCTGGGATTTTCAATGTCCCAAAACATCCACCATCAACTTATGCTGGCAAAGAGGTCTCCATCTTAAAGTCCCATCTGATGGATGGTGCCCTCATAGATGCCCTTCGAGAGTGACAATTTATAGTTGGGTGGGAATCGAACACCAACTGGACAGCTCTAGGATGAAATTTGATATCTCTACCTCTACTGCAACAAGAGCAACATAATCAATGAGAGTCAAGATATAATGCCCATTGCTGTCTCACTCAACAATTTCTCATAGCGCAGGACATGGAGTCAGAGGGTCGTGTTCCAGGGGCTCCTTTCGCGCAATAAGGTCAGAACTTGTGTTCTGTTAATAGTGATAGGCTTACAAAGTAACCTGAGATCATTGCTGATAATTACATCATCTTTTATGTCACGCAAATCCAGTGAGTAGAAAATGTCAGTTCAGATATGATGCATACACAGTAAGAAGGTGATTAAGATTGCCCTTTTGTTACTGTTTTATACTTCAGCAGGAGGGCTTCCAAGAACAAACCATGGACCAGCTGTTGCAATATCTGGCTGAAACAAGCCATGTATCACCTAAGACAAAATCAAATATGTAATTCAATATTTCAAGAGGGATTCTGTGAGCAAAGTATGAACCGACCAGCTGTGGCAAAAGTTGAAGTTGATAGAAACGGGCAGATGAATCATGCAAGACAAAAGGACACAGACACCTGGGTGTTCTAAATGAAAATCCTTCCATTTTCATAAAACACCCAAGACAAATCATGTGATTACCCCAGGACTGTAAGAAGTTTAAAACACCCTGATGGCCTCAGCATACTGTTTACCTCCATCTTACTTCTACCAGTGAATTCATCAACCAAAACATTCTTCAGAGAGAATACTGAGAGAAACTTATAGATTACTTTGATCAAAAGGAATTTGATTGATCATTGGAAGCTCATTGTCAAGATGCCACCAAGGCAGTTATCAGAAAGACTTTCAGAGAAAACTAGAAAGGATCTGAAAATGCAAAGCCCTTCCGCGTCCGTTTGTATTCAGACGTCTTCTTCCATATGCTCAAATTACAAAAACAGTTTTAAAATAATACAAAATGAAAATTGATGATTTTATGCAGCCTTGACCTTTGAGCTTTAGATCTAAAACTAAACAGTTTATAGTTTTTGATTGGCGAACCAATTCTGTGACCCAATATGCAAATTCGTTAAAATTCAGGCCAACCGGGTGAAAATTGGTGATTTTATGCAACGTTGACCTTTGATCTTTTGAACTAAAAAACAATTGACTCTCACCTTTTGATTAGCTAACTAATTCAGTGACCCAAATGCAAATTATTAAAATTTCAGGTGAATCAGATGAAAAGTGACGTTTTTATGTGATGTTGACCTTTGACCTTTTGACCAAATTAGTAATTTGCCTTCTCCATATTATCATAGTAAAGCTTTGGTGAACATTTGATGACAAAACTCAAATGGTAAATTGAAATTTCAGATCAATTGGATGAATATTGATGATTTTTTAGGTGTCACCGACCTTTGGCCTTTTGACAAAATTATTAATTTTTCTTTTCCATATTAACATAATAACGCTTTGATGAAAATTTGATGACAATAGCTCAAATGGTGAAAAGGTTAACACACACACACACACACACACACACTCAGACAGACAGACAGACAGAAGTGATTACAAAACCCCCTCTCATGCTGTGCAGGGGATGGGCTAAATATTCAATTGCATGAGAGGATTTAGATGAATGTTGGAAGGGGGTGGTCTCCTACCACTTCCCCAGATGAGGGAAGTAATAACAACCAAAAAAAACCAACATGCTGTGCATGTTTTAACATAAATAAAGAATTTAAAAATAAATTTAATTTTTTTTAAATAATTAAAATTATTAAATTAATAATTATTAAATTATTAAATTATTAATAAAAAACAAATAATTTAACCATATTGGTAATGGCATGCTGTGCATGTTAAAGCAAGTGCCAACTTCCTGCAGCCGTTCTCTCTGGGTTCTGTCAATAATTTGAAGGAAACATTGAGACGAAGAGTTGGCTTGGTACGTATATAAACTGCATTCCTAAAACGATTTGGGACAGCACATTCAAACTTGAAACCCTTCCATCAACGAACATGACGAGACAACTTCCCATTCCAGTGTCTGATATAAATTGGTTGGAGGACATCAAAAAAAAAAAAATCTGCAATGGTCGGTTCAAAGTCTTGAATTCAATCCAAATGTCTTGGATCATCACATGAGGGCCAAAAATGTCACCAGAAGGCAATTCACCACTGAACTTGCACTTCCTATCAAGGAGAAATCTACCATATGAAACAAAATTACCGTTTGTGGGTTTGTACAGATGTCTGTCCCCACCATAAGGGTGGGTTTTATAAAGGTCAATCTTTTACCACGAATATGTGCATTCACTACGGTCTATTTTTGAGGATAAATCAAATTCGAAAAGCATTTTCCATTAAAGAGTAATGTTGTCTCTTCTATTGGAAATGTAGACGGTGGCTTGCAAACCGAGCCTCAAGGGTGGTGTACAGAAGCGTTTTTTAAAATAACAATAAATACAAAGCGCAGGGAGGTGAAATTTGCTACAAATGATGTGCAACGCGCCCAGATTAAAACGAGTGTTCATTTACTTCCGTATGATGTCTAATAAATAAAGAATATACGAGAACACTGGTACTAGGCCGAGGCTTCAAGACTTTGGCACGCTCACGAGGCTGCATCGTCGAATAAACTGTTCCAGCCCGGGCTTTTTACTCGTAATATAATGTTACATTTTATATCTACCGGTACCGAAGGTTGTGACGAAGTGTTATTGCTGACATTGTTATAAATCAAACAAATGGTGGTGAATTAATAATTTATTTACTGTCCAAATAGTTTTGGTACCGGAAATACAGTATGTAATGCTGATAGAACATCTCTAAGAAAATGTTGTTTTTCACCCACTCAAAGTCAAACAGCAACTGTACTTCCACCTATGGTACTTAATATTGCGATTCATGAGATTTCTAGTGACAGGAATTTTAGTTGCACCTCCAAAATGAGAGCATCAGGTAGACGTGCATCAGTGGATCCCTACACATCCCCCGCACCTCCATGAAAGTGGAACGCACAGCATTCACAGGTGTTGAAATAGTTTCACAGCATATATTGTCACCATTCTCAGAGTGAGGACCTTGCCAATGTTGTGCCCAAAGGCACAGAGGCAAGTCGAATCCAGTTATTGCACCTGCTTGAAGAACAAGGTGATCATTCTTCAACAGGTTGCTGTTGCTCAGGCTTGAATGAGATCAATGAGGCCCATTCAGACATGGCTTAAGAAGTTGAAGTTATCACTGACTGTTAAGTATCCCGGTGACCATGTAGTTTGTCAGATTTTCCAGGAGCTTGGAGGGAGTCAAGACGATTAACGTGACGTGCCGTTGCCCGTCCATGTCTTTGACACATACAGTGTATAATGTTCTCGTGCAGTGTTGGAACCAACTAAACACCAAGCTAAACCGTATCTAATGAAGACAGGGTCGTCGTAAGTTTCACCATTTACTGTCACTCTTCTCCATCAAGATGTTGTGGTAAAAAACTATAAATAAAACAATACAAAAAATACATTCAGTGTCGTTCTTCCATTGTACATTGATGTAAATAAGAATATTGCACTATAGGAACCAGCCTCCAAGGGCAATGGCAGTGCTGTGCGCCCGTACACAATTGTAAATAAACATTAAACTGTTTCTAAAACATCTTATAAATCGTAATTTTCAATGAAATAATCACCCACACATGAACCCTAACATGTCCAATGTCAAATAAACCAACTTACAGCATTGCTTTACGATGATTGACAATGGATTGCACTGGGAGCATGCAGCACATATCTCAGAAGCCTCAGACGAATCAGGAAGTGACCAAACAGGAAGTGACCAAACAGGAAGTGGCATCGTTGCATCACATGAGTGAAACTAACACAAATCTTACAAAAGACTTTGTTAAGCATTTAAGTAAGCTATTCACTTCTCATTTTCCACTAGAAATCATTTAAACTAGCCGAAACCCATGGAACATCCACGGAAGGGAGGATGTGGTGTATGGATAGAGTGTACCATTATGGATGGCATAGGGGATTTGCTTGTCCGAGTAAGAGTTAGGAAGAAAGATGAGAATGAAGAGTGCATATATGAACAACGATCGCCGACACTGGCACAAATGCATGCTCTGGATTGTCCACTCAGCGAACGGCTTGCTTCGCCTTCGCCCAGCAGACGCCAATACGATGGCGTCGTATCGGCAGTTAATCGGATGCTTTTGGGCCCCAACATCGGCTAATTCAGATTTTTCGAGTATGTCTGTATGTGATAAACAAAGAGCGCGGTTCGTAGATCGTAAATCCATTAGTGCCGTGGGCATCGGGTCACTGAGTGCGGCGTAAAAGGGATAACAAAGTCGAGTCCTTACGCTATTATTATATAGACTAGCCGAAACCCGTGGAACATCCACGGAAGGGAGGATGTGGTGTATGGATAGAATGTACCATTATGGATGGCATAGGGGATTTGCTTGTCCGAGTAAGAGTTAGGAAGAAAGATGAGAATGAAGAGTGCGTATATGAACAACGATCGCCGACACCGGCACAAATGCATGCTCTGGATTGTCCACTCAGTGGACGGCTTGCTTTCGCCTTCGCCTGTCCAATCAGTGGACAGCTTGCTTCGCCTTCGCCCAGCAGACACCAATACGATGGCGTCGTAAGATGGCGTCGTATCGGCAGTTAATCGGATGCTTTTGGGCCCCCAACGTCGACTAATTCAGATTTTTCGAGTATGTCTGTACGTGATAAACAAAGAGCGCGGTTCGTAGATCGTAAATCCATTAGTGCCGTGGGCATCGGGTCACTGGGTGCGGCGTAAAAGGGATAACAAAGTCGAGTCCTTACGCTATTATTATATAGACTAGCCGAAACCCGTGGAACATCCACGGAAGGGAGGATGTGGTGTATGGATAGAGTGTACCATTACGGATGACATAGGGGATTTGTTTGTCCGAGTAAGAGTTAGGAAGAAAGATGAGAATGAAGAGTGCGTATATGAACAATGATCGCCGACACCGGCACAAATGCATGCTCTGGATTGTCCACTCAGTGGACGGCTTGCTTTCGCCTTCGCCTGTCCAATCAGCGGACGGCTTGCTTCGCCTTCGCCCAGCAGACGCCAATACGATGGCGTCGTAAGATGGCGGTATCGGCAGTTAATCGGATGCTTTTGGGCCCCAACGTCGGCTAATTCAGATTTTTCGAGTATGGCTGTACTTGATAAACAAAGAGATCATAAATCCATTAGTGGATTTAATTCGTAGATCGTAAATCCATTAGTGCCGTGGGCATGGGGTCACTGGGTGCGGCGTAAAAGGGATAACAAAGTCGAATCCTTACGCTATTATTATATACATTATTTACATATGATTTTTAGAACGTTAACTAAATGCCTTAAAGGCAACACACAGTGCCTTCAGAAAGTATTCACCCCCTTGAATTTTTCACATTTTGTTGTGTTACAGCTTGAATTTAAAATTGATTAAATTGGGATATTTGTCACTGATGTACACATAATACTCCATATTCTATAATGTCAAAGTGGAATATGTTTTTTAGAAATTTTTACAAAATAATTAAAAATGATATACAAAATGTACACAAGTATTAAATCCCATGAGTCAATACTTCATAGAATCGCCTTTGGCAGCAGTTACAGCTTTGAGTCTTCTTGGGTATGTCTGTATCAGCTTTGCACATCTGGAGTTGGGGAGTTTCTCCCATTCTTCCTTTCAGATTTGTTCAAGCTTTGTCAAGTTGGGTGGGGAGCGTCGGTGAACAGCAATCTTCAAGTCTTCCCACAGATTCTCAATGAGATTGAAGTCTGGGCTTTGGCTGGGCCACTTAACGACTTTCATGTTCTTGTTCTGAAGCCATTCCAGTGTTGCTTTGGCTGTATGCTTGGGGTCATTGTCCTGTTGGAACGTAAATCATTGCCGCAGTACGAGGGATTTTGCACTCTGAAGCAGGTTCTCCTCAGGGATTTGCCTGTATCGGCTCCATTCATTGTTCCCTCTATCCTTGCAAGTCTCCCAGTCCCTGCCACTGAAAAGCATCCCCATAGCATGATGCTGCCTCCACCATGCTTCACAGTAGGGATGGAGTTAGATGGGTGATGAGCTGTGCTCCAACATGCGCTGTCAACTGTGGGACCTTATAAAGAAAGGTGTGTTTCTTTCTATGTCATGTCCAATCAATTGAATTGGCAGAGCTGGACTCCAAGCAAGTTGTAGAGACATCTCAACGATTATCAAAGGATATTGGATGCACCTGAGCTCAATTTGGAGTGTCATAGCAAAGGGGTCGAATACTTATTTACTCAAGACATTTCAGGTTTTCATTTTCAATTAGTTTGTAAAAAACAAAATGCTGAAAATTTTTTCCACTTTGACATTATGGGGTATTATGTGTTAATCAGTGAGGAAAAATATCTCAATTTCATCCATTTTAAATTCATGCTGTAACAACAAAATGTGGAAAAGTCAAGGGGTGTCAATACTTTCTGAAGGCACTGAAGTAACGCATTCTTGGTCTTAAATTATGTCTGCAGTTTTCATGGTTATATTTGTCCTTGTTCTGACTTTTGGCTGGCTGCCAGGTGACTTCTTCTGTTTTGGACACACCTGGATTTACTGGAATCAATTTTAAGCACAACACCCTTCCTTGTCATAGCACTTTGCCAAGGTAGAAAGAATAATAGTTATACATATACAATCCAGACATAACTCCTTCATGAAACTCCCTCATCTCGGACACTATAGTAAATTAAAATTGGGCTTGTGATCGACAGCCGGGCTTCACATTGGTCAATGTGGTGGGTGCGACACACTTGCTCTCTGCCCTTTACTTTCTGGTCAGAGTCTGGTCCTCGTCCGTTTTTTACATACTTCTTAACATATCTCATCACTGTGAGGACTGGCTATAAATGGCAGCTACATTCAAGTGTAAGGTGTGCACAGAGGGAGCTGCAGATGGCGGAAATGTTGAGTTGGATCTTGGAGACGGTGTAAAGCTGGAAGGTGTGAAAACATTTTGCTACCTAGGAGACATGCTGAATGGAGAAGGTGGATCAGACTCGGCAATGGTTGCTAGAGTGAGATGTGCATGGAAGAAGTTTCGGGAAATGAGTGGCGTGCTGACGAGGAGGGGAGTGTCATTGAAGCTGAAGGGAAAGGTGTATGCTGCATGTGTGAGAAGTGTTATGATTTATGGGAGCGAGACATGGGTAATGAACGTAGAGCAGCAACGAAGGCTGGAACAGGTGGAAATGCGAATGGTTCGGTGGATGTGTGGAGTATCGTTGAGAGAGAGGAAGACAAATGATGAATTGTGAAAGATGATGGGAATAGAGCCTGTGATGGATGCTGTGAAGAGAAACAGGTTTTTTGTTTTTGTTTTTGTTTTTTTTGAATACAAGATCGAGGCTCGTGAAAGAGCGAACATTAATCACACAGAAAGACAAACAGACACATAAAACAAATAACATCGGGAGCGGTAGACAAGATGGGGAGAGAGGGGGAAGGACACAAACACAACATTTGAGAGCAGGGACCGAGAGACATGGAGACATCGAGAGAACTGTGGGAGGGAGAGGGCTTTGGGGGGGAGGCATGGGAAGGGTGGGGGTGGGAGAGGTATAAAACATATGGACACTGCCAGGACTTCCAGGAAAGAAGTTGGAATTTCAAACAAGGTGGATCTGGGGTGAATTAGTGGGGGTAGAAAAGATCAAGGTTTTGGATGGGGGAAGATAAGAGATGGTGGTGAACAGCTGTTTTAAAGACCTGGAGGGAGGAGTGTGATTGAAGTGAGTGTGGGAGTTTGTTCCAGAGGCGTGAGAAAAGAGGAATGAAAGAGTGAAGGTGAGCAGAGAGCCGAGATTTCGGCAGTTTAACCATCAGAGGGTGGCTGGCAGATCTTGTGCGACCTGTAGGAATATTTGGGGGACAGAGCACAGAGAGAGCTGGGGGAGCAAGGCCGGAGAGGAGTCGGTAGAAGACAGAAAGACCACCTACCTGCCTGCGGTGAGTGAGTGAAAGGCCCTCAGAGATAGCTTCATCGCGGGAGATTCCAATGATTCTGAAAGCTTTAGATTCAACAGCGTGAAGCCGAGCCAGGTGTGAGGCAGGAGCACCAGCCCATAGGGGAGAACAGTATTCCATTGAGCTGCGGATGAAAGCCTTGTATGTGGTGAGGAGCTCAGGTGTGCCTAGGAAGGACTTCGCACGACGGTGGATGCCCAGTCGGCGACTGGCTTTGGAGGCCAGCTTGGAAATGTGGTTTTCCCAAGAAAGATCATGGCAGATAGTGAGACCCAAAAGCTTGAGCGACAGAACTTCTTGGAGAGGATTGTTGAGAAAGTAGATGGGAGGGTTGTCCAGTCGATATTTTCGGAGAGACATAGTAAGAGTGTGAGATTTGTCAGGATTGAAAGACATGTTCCACTTGTTTGACCAGTCTGTGATTTTGTCCAGGTCTTCAGAGAGTGAGGAGGCTGCAGAATAGAGGTTGAGATGGTTTGGTCATGTGTTGAGGAAGGATGAAAGTGACTGGTTGAGAAGAATGATAGAAATGAATGTAGAAGGAAGTAGAGGACGGGGAAGCCCAAAAAGACTTGGCTAAAGATGGTGGAAGAAGAAATGCGGGCAAGGGGGTTAACAAGGGGAGATGCAGAAAATAGGGCAAAATGGAGAAGACTGTCATGGGGACCGCAAGGCTAACCCCCGCTCTAGCAGGGAAAATGGCCTTAAAATGCCTGTTGTTGTTGTTGTTGTTGTTGTTGTTGTTGTTGTGAGGACTGGCTATACGTAGGGGTAGAGCTATGATCATTGTTCTCAGGTGTCATGACCACTAACTTCATTGGGTGGGGATTCTACACTAGATGGTACAAGATAGAGGATATCAAGTCGTGTTTTTCTCAAACGCTATCATCACATTCTACCTCTGGGACACTGTTAGTCTGACCACTGTCCTGATCAGGTAGATCAGGCCATTCTGGAAAATGTCTCCTCAATTTCACTGCATTCTTCAGATCGCTGGTCAACCTCAGAATCAAGAGGGACCGATTCATCTGCACCAGAAACATTATTGGCAGACAAAGATTATTTAACTACAATCTCTTCAGACTGGAAAATATCCGGCTGCATTTTTATCTCCACTGTCGAAGGTGTATGAAGGTTGTGTTTTCACCCCTGTCTGTTTGTCTTTGTGAACAGGATATCTCAAAAAAATTGTGGACGGATTTGGACGAGATTTGGTGGACAGGTTGGTTGCGACAATAATTTTTAAAGTGATTCTTTACCATTGAGAGATAGTGCCAAAAACTATATATACCACGATATTTCAAAAAAGTTACGGATGAATTAAGACAAAACTAAGTGGATGAGTTGGTTAGGTGATAAGGACAAGCCAATTAGATTTTGGTTCATGTCCGGATCCAGATCCAGCCTATCAGTGGGATACAAAACGTAAACTGTTCAGCTTGGTGGAGGTCTGCTCTCTATCGAGTGCCGTTCTCGTTGATCTTGTGTACCGCTGGGCACTTGCATTAGAAGCTGGTAAAATCGAGGTGCTTCTGGATTTAACTCATCGAAAGTCGCTGTTTCTACTGCTTACCCCTTGTGGTCTTCCCTGAACTAAGCTGCACGTCCCCTGGGGCGTGGTAGTCAGATTCATCAATAGCCAGACCCTCAGTATCACCGTCATTTACAGGGTAGTCTTTGGGCTGCCATTTTGAACCGGTTTCCCTTTTCTCCCCGTGATCGGGCGAGGCTTTCATCTCACACTGAATCTTTGATCAGACTGATTGACAGCATTGGGTATACTGTACCATCAGAAAGGAAGTCCTTTCTCGGCAATACGAGATTTTGATTTAAGAAGCAAACTCCAAGGACCAATTCTTGGTTCCAGTTTGTAAACAGGAGAACTCTTGATCGTTCCCACTACTGCCCAAACTTCCATTCATGATTTCTGAAACTCTATCGCAAATCTTGAGAACTGGCCTCCTTACACACATGTCATATACTCTTCTGTTTGCAGCTGCATGGTTATCCATATCCTGGGATGCCATTCCATAAGCTTATTTTGTCAGTGACTTACATCCTGAGAATATTTATTTCCGTCTTGAGAGCCTGCTGACCTCTAGGGATCAATTCGAAATTTAACATCATGGATAAACATGCCTCACGACCGACGTTAGATAGTACGGCGGGACATTAGTTACATCTTGTGTGCAAGTATTCAATGTTCGTACATGTTTTCACCACTCTTATTTATTCTAGACAGTCAAACCACCAAGCATAACCAAACGGAGGCTTTTGAAACATTCAGACGAATGTCCTTGTGGGTGATAATGAGTTATATCTTTTTGATATATATTTTTTTACATAGTATTTTTTTTAGTTAACCTAAAAAATGTTCATAAAAATTTTTTTGAAACATACTTCATCTTTTTGACACCTGCCATCTGACATTATTTTATTTTATCAGATCGCAGGAAAATATTTCGTGTGATCTGTCACTATCTCTCCATCCAGACACATGGATGAGGAAATGATCTCACCTGATGTTGGCTCGGGTCTTACTTTTCTGATATTTTGTGCATACTGCAACTGCATACCTGCTGAATGCAACCTTTGATATTCAATGTAACCAAACATGCTTTTTATCCACGACCTGTCCGAACGGTCTAGTCAGGTTCACTATGTTTTTTCGTTCAAAAATTTTGGAGATTAGCAAAACTATACATTTTTGGAATATTCAGAGCATGAGGAATCCAAAAATTAATGTTGGCATTTGCGTCGACACCTTCACGAAAATGACACTCAGGACAATGATGAAGATCTGTAAAAGCATATTCCTGAACGGTGTAGACCTAGTAGATCCTGTGTATCGGACTTATAGTTCAATCTGATACTAACAAGGCGCTTTCTTGCTTTATGAACCCATACCTATAACTTCAAAGGACTTGCAATATCATGTATTATGTAATACAGTTACATCACAAATATAAGGACAATGGTTTTCAATTACGTTTGTTGTACACCGCACCTTTCCTATGCCATCTCCAGGAATTGCAAATCGTCATTGCCGGGCACCGAAGGGGACTCAGCAGTGACGCACGCTGAAAGGGAGTACTCAATTTTCACTCTGGTTGTTTGTTTTCTTGTTTTCTTGTTGTACACCGCACTTTTCCTATGCCATCTCCAGGCATTGCAAATCGTCATTGCCGGGCACCGAAGGGGGCTCGACAGTAACGCACGCTGAAAGAGAGTACTCCGTTTTCACTCTGGTTGTTTTCTTGCTTTCTTGTTGTACACCGCACCTTTCCTATGCCATCTCCAGGCATTGCAAATCGTCATTACTGGGCACCGAAGGGGGCTCGGCAGTGAGGAACGCTGAAAGGGAGTACTCAGTTTTCACTCTGTTTGTTTGTTGTACACCGCACCTTTCCTATGCCATCTCCAGGCATTGCAAATCGTCATTGCCGGGCACCGAAGGGGGCTCGGCAGTGACGCATGCTGAAAGGGAGTACTCAGCTTTCACTCTGTTTGTTTATTTTCTTGTTTGTTTGTCCGGACGATATCTCAGCCATCCTTTGAGCTTGGAAGCTGACATTTTGGCACAATAGTGAGCAAGTACTTGGTCAAAAACGGTATTTTTTTGTTTTTTGATTAATCAATTAATTGAGGAGTTATTTAATTATTAGCGATTAATTAAGTACTTATTTAATTAATTAAATTTCCTTTCTCTTCTGACCATTAACTCAGGCACCTTTTGAGTTAGGAAACTGATATTTGGACATGCCAATGACCAGGTGATTTGGCTGCAAAGGCTATTTTGATTTATTGTACACCACACCTTTCCTATGCCATCTCCAGGCATTGCAAATCGTCATTGCTGGGCACCGAAGGGGGCTCGGCAGTGACGCACGCTGAAAGGGAGTACTCCGTTTTCACTCTGTTTGTTGTACACCGCACCTTTCCTATGCCATCTCCAGGCATTGCAAATCGTCATTGCTGGGCACCGAAGGGGGCTCGGCAGTGACGCACGCTGAAAGGGAGTACTCAGTTTTCACTCTGTTTGTTTGTTGTACACCGCACCTTTCCTATGCCATCTCCAGGCATTGCAAATCGTCATTGCCAGGCACCGAAGGGGGCTCGGCGGTGACGCATGCTGAAAGGGAGTACTCAGTTTTCACTCTGTTTGTTTGTTTTCTTGCTTTCTTGTTTGTTTGTTTGTCCGGACGATATCTCAGCCATCCTTTGAGCGACGAAGCTGAAATTTCGGCACAATAGTGAGCAAGTCCTTTTTCAAAAACAGTATTTTTTATTTTTTGATTAATCAATAAATTGAGGAGTTATTTAATTATTAGCGATTAATTAAGTACTTATTTAATTAATCAAATTTCCTTTCTCTTCTGACCATTAACTCAGGCACCTTTTGAGTGAGGAAGCTGATATTTGGACATGCCAATGACCAGGTGATTTGGCTGCAAAGGCTATTTTTGATTTATTAATTAATCAATCAATCAATTAATCGATTAATTATTTACTTATTCGACTAATGACTAAAAAAATTTTTTTTAAATTAAATATTCTGATGAAATGGTGGTGGTTTATGTGTTCTCTGACCGAATTGATTAATAATTTAATTTTTTAATGATTATTATTTATTTATTTCCATTATTAATCATTTATTTATTTTCTTTCTCATTTGGCCAATATCTCAGGCACCTTTTGAGCTCGGAAGCTAATATTTGGACATGAGTGACCAAGTGATGTGGCTATCAAGGATATTTTTGATTTATTGATTAATCATTTAATCGATTAATTATTTGTTGATTAATTGATTAATTTTTGATTAATCAATTAATTATTTAATTTTTTATTATTGATTTATTTAATTACATTTCTAAAAGATACATCTTCGGCTGAAGCACTTGTGGTTTAGTTATGCTATTAGCCAATTGATTTAGAAAATATTTTGTGATAATCTTCTATTGATTTTAATTATACAATAAATCAATCAATTAGCGTACACCTCTCCCTCCCAATGCAGCCTCTATGAGGTGCACTGCGGTATTGCCGGGTGCCTAAGGTGCCCCGGCAATGCCGCGCTGAAGGATATTTAATTATTTGGCATGGGGGCGGTGTACTTTGAATGTATCTGTACTTGTTTTCTTGTTGTACACCGCACCTTTCCTATGCCATCTCCAGGCATTGCAAATCCTCATTGCTGGGCACAGAAGGGGGCTCGGCAGTGACGCACGCGGAAAGGGAGTACTCAGTTTTCACTCTGGTTGTTTGTTTGTTTTCTTGTTTTCTTGCTTGTTTGTTTTCTTGGTTGTTTGTTTGTTTGTTTGTCCGGGCGATATCTCAGCCATCCTTTGAGCTCGGAAGCTGAAATTCTGGCACAATAGTGAGCAAGTCCTTTGTCAAAAACAGTATTTTTTGTTTTTTGATTAATCAATTAATTGAGGAGTTATTTAATTATTAGCGATTAATTAAGTACTTATTTAATTAATCAAATTTCATTTCTCTTCTGACCATTAACTCAAGCACCTTTTGAGTTAGGAAGCTGATATTTGGACATGCCAATGACCAGGTGATTTGGCTGCAAAGGCTATTTTTGATTTATTAATTAATCAATCAATCAATTAATCGATTAATTATTTAATTATTCGATTAATGACTAAAATGTTGTTTTTTTTAAGTTACAGATTCTGATGAAATGGTGGTGGTTTATGTGTTCTGTGACCGAATTGATTAATAATTTAATTTTTTAATGATTATTATTTATTTATTTTCATTATTAATGATTTATTTATTTTCTTTCTCATTTGGCCAATATCTCAGGCACCTTTTGAGCTGGGAAGCTAATATTTGGACATGACAGTGACCAAGTGATATGGCTATCAAGGATATTTTTGATTTATTGATTAATCATTTAATCGATTAATCATTTATTGATTAATCGATTAATTATTTATTGGTTAATCAATTACTTATTAATTTTTTTATTAATGACTTATTTAATTAAATTTCTAAAAGATACATCTTCGGATGAAGCACAAGTTGTTTAGTTGTGCTATTAGCCAATTGATTAAGAAAATATTTTGTGATAATCTTTTATTGATTTTAATTATACAATTAATCAATCAATTAGTGTGCACCTCTTCCTCCAAATGCAGCCTCAATGAGCTGCACTGCGGTATTGCCGGGCGCCAGAGGCGCCCCAGCAATGCCGCGCTGTAGGATATTTAATTATTTGGCATGGGGGTGGTGTACTTTGAATGTATCTGTACTTGTTTGTTGCTTTTCTATAATCCTGAGCACTATTTTGAGACCTTTATTGGATTCCTTGACCCAGAAAACATAGGATTAGCATATTTAATGAAGTTTCTAGGGATTTTTTTTTTTTTTTTTTGTATACATAATCGAGGCTCGTGAAAGAGCTAACATTTATCACACAAACAAATCAACATCTAAACCAGGGGCGGGCAACCCCCGGCCCGCGGGCCACATCCGGCCCGCGAAGGCTTAGCGTCCGGCCCGCCACCCTGCTAGGCTTTATTATTGCAATCCGGCCCGCGGACCTCCCAGTAAAACTCATATCATTTGTAAATGTAAGAGTTTATATTTAGCCGGTCTGAATTCAAGAAAGGGACATTTTGTCTTCAGCACCGTCCTCTTCCGGAAGACATGCGCACGGGGAACTGTCTTGCCTAGACACCGCCTGCTTGCTGATAGGCGGTCTTTTCAAATCAGCCGGCATGTGATACGGACGTCCTTCCGATTCAGTCAGCTTGCGACAAACGTTGGTGTCTGGGACAAATAACTTGCAACAAAGAGGTAAGCGACGCAGAGTTCTCTAAACCTATTTCAATTTTCACTTTCTTCAAATTTGCTTTGTTTTGTTTGTTAGAACATGTTATTATCTTTCATTTGCTGCGTTTAAATAATTTTATTCTCCCTTTTTATTTGTAAAAATAAAAATATAACGAACTTTCTATTTGTAAAGAAAAAATATATATAACGAACTTTCTGTTTGTAAAAGAAAAAAGAAATTGACGAACTTTTGTTTAAAAGGAAAACGAAATTGACGAACTTTTGTTTAAAAGGAAAACGAACTCTTTAAAAAAAAAAGTATGCAGACTGATTCATTTCCTGTATTTCAGTTTTACGGTGAAACTGTGTCATATTCAGCGTTGGCCACGTGCGCGCAAAATAAATACATTCATCTGTACAATTCGTCTCCCGAGATTTTTTGTGCCCCAGATTGCTTGCTGTTACATCATTTATTCATTGCTGATATACCTAATTTTCTTCCTTTTCAGCTCATCATGTCTGCGACCCAGCGTGTTAAGAAGAGGAAAGTGGACCTCAAGCGTCGGATCTTCAACCCTGAGTGGGAGAAGTACTTCTTCATCGAGCGCTTTGGACAGGCCCAGTGCCTCATATGCTTGAAGACTTTGGCTGTCCTAAAAGAGTACAACGTGCGCCGCCACTGGGAGACAGAGCACCGCTCGTCAAACTTCGCGTCGGTGTCTGCCACCGAAAGGAAGGACGCCATGGTTAGACTATCAGGCAACTTGGAGAAACAAACTTCACTCTTCCGCAAGCAGAATACTGAGGCCGAAAAGGTGACGCGCGCCAGTTATGAAGTCTCCCGCATCCTTGCTCGCCGAATGAAGCCATTCGCGGATGGGGACTTCATCAAGGAATGCCTCCTCGCTGTAGTGGACTCCGTCTGTCCAGAGCAGCGTTCCGCCTTTGAGAACGTGAGCCTTTCGTCCCGCACCGTTCGTCGCCGCATCGAGGATATGTCGGAAAACGTGCACGACTCACTCAAAACACGCAGCTCAAATTTCGTCGCCTTTTCCCTCGCTCTGGATGAGAGCACCGACACAAAGGACACGGCCCAGCTGTCCGTTTTCATCCGTGGCGTCACCGCTGACTTTCAAGTGTGTGAGGAATTCCTCCAGCTTGTCCCGCTGCGCGACACCACCACTGGGAAAGACATCTGCGACGCCGTGCTTCTGTGTGTTGATCAGCACTCCCTGGACCTCTCCCGTCTTGTGTGTGTGATGACCGACGGTGCCCCGGCGATGGTTGGTGAGAAGAAGGGCGCCGCTTCGCTGCTAGTGCGTCACTGTGCAGCCGCCGGATACACTCAGCCCATTAACAAGATGCACTGCATCATCCACCAAGAGTCCCTGTGCGCTAAGTCTGCCAACCTCGTTGGTGTCATGTCTGTCG
The DNA here is from genome assembly GCF_964187855.1 of Myxine glutinosa. Lineage (NCBI taxonomy): Eukaryota > Metazoa > Chordata > Myxini > Myxiniformes > Myxinidae > Myxine > Myxine glutinosa. The sequence goes on along the minus strand of NC_136269.1, from coordinate 115,520,688 downwards.
TGGTGAAGGTCGTCAACTCCATCCTCTCCCGCAGCCTTAACCATCGTCAGTTCCAGGCACTGATGGACGAGGTGAACGTGCACTACAACGACCTGCTCTACTTCTGTGAGGTACGCTGGCTGAGTCGTGGGGCCATGCTGTCTCGGGTGTGCGACCTACAGCAGGAGATTGCCACCTTTCTACGTCAGAAGAACCTTCCCCACGCTGATCAATTCTCTGATCCGCGGTGGCTAGCTCGCCTGGCCCTGCTCACGGACATCACGGCGCACCTGAACACCCTCAACATAAAGCTGCAAGGCAAAGACATTCTCGTGACAGACATGTACGCGCACATCACTGCCTTCGAGGTTAAACTGCGCTTGTGGGAGGCTCAATTGGCTTCTGGTCAGTTTGTGCATTTTCCTCGCCTTGCTGCATGTGCCCCTGACGATGTGGACCTGGGCACTTGCGTTAGTGTTGTCAACTCTCTACGTGAGGAATTTGCTTCCCGTTTTGCAGGAGTCAGGGTGCTGGCTGCGGACTTCAAGCTTTTCACTGCTCCCTTTGACTTCCCCGTGGAAGACGCCCCTGCCTCCTTACAGATGGAGTTGGTGGAGCTGCAGTGCAACGATGAAATGAAGGCGAAGTTCCGCACCTCTTCTCCATTGTCCTTCTTCCGCGACACCGTTCTCCCTTCTAACAATTTTCAAAAATACATTGCCCATGTCCAACGCATTGTGGCCATGTTCGGCAGCACCTACTGCTGTGAACAGCTCTTCTCGAAAATGAAGTACACGAAGTCTCACCTTCGCTCCCAACTCTCGGACCGCCACCTCAATGACATTCTTCTGTTGTCTACCTCAACCATCGAGCCAGACATGGAAATACTTCTTCATGGCAAACAGCACCAGCAGTCTCATTGATTTGTAGAGTGTTCAATGCAATTTTTGTACAATCTATTCATGTAAACAAAATATAGTAATTCTGAGATTTCGTTTTTCACTCCGGCCCGCGATCTCCTTCCAAAAGTCTCATCTGGCCCTCACTCTTAAAAGGTTGCCCGCCCCTGATCTAAACAAACACAAACAAATCTAGGTTGATTAGAAGCCGAGATAGCGCAAAATATGTATTTATGGCGGCCATTTTCAAAATCCATAATGGCGGCCATGCAGATGTCTGTGCAAATGCCAACATTGATTTTCGGATTCTCCATGCTCCGATGATTCCAAAAATGTACAGGTTTGCTAATCTTCCAAAATTTTGAACGAAATTATATTTGTTAACATAGTGAACCTGAATAGTCGGTCGGCTGATGTGAACACTCACAAGGTGCGACTCCATAAGGGTACTAACCAGTTGTAGTTTGTTTGTTGTCATCTATCTATAATTCCAGTAATCTCTGTGTGTCTGTCTGTGTGTCTGTGTGTCTGTGTGTCTGTGTGTCTGTGTGTTTGTCTGTGACCGCTGTTTCTCGACAACCACGGGTCCGATATACTTGAAACTTGCCAGGTATATTGCTGGGGACCCGAGGATGTGCCTTTTCAAGGTTTGAAATTAATCGGACAAGTACCTACCGAGCTATGTCCAAAAAACGCTTCAACCAATCAGAGAGCAGCGAGCTATCACGTGTGCCGAACCGTTAATGCAATGCAAGCGTTAATGCGTTAATGCAAGGCTTTTCTTTTTTTCCCTCTTCTCTTTCTACTTTTCCTTGCGATTAAATTGCAAACAGCCAAAATACGTTGGCGCTAATTGAATAATTGGCCATTAACACTAAAATAATCGTAACTGCGATATGCCAACTTCCGGACAGTGCAGCCTTCCCTGTTGTTGTTGTTTGCAGCAGCTGTTTGCAGCAAGGCAAGGCTTTTCTTTTTTTCCCTCTTCTCTTTCTACTTTGCCTTGCGATTAAATTGCAAACAGCCAAAATACGTTGGCGCTAATTGAATAATTGGGCATTATGTTTTACAACTAATAAAAACGAATTTGCGATTCATTCGCTTTCCTGCGCGTTTGTGTACGCGATGGCGATTTCTTTACCAAACTCCGGAAGCCGTTCGCTTTGGACCGAACCATTGCATGTAAATAGAGGGGGGGGGATTGTCACCACTCGCAAGCCGTTCGCTTTGGACCAAACCATTTCATGTAAATAGGGGGGGGGATATAATTTTAGATATATATATAGTACGGGCATGCCCTAGTATATTCAAATGAGGTAGTTCTTAATTGCTACAGTCACGAGGATCGAGGACTATGCTACGAAGTCAATTTTATTTAGTTTCCAAACTTCCTTTGTATCATTTTGGAGTTTCTGACCATTTGAGCAAAGAGATCAGGACACAACATAACAAAGGGAACAGCAGGAGAGAGGGGAAATGCAAACAGCAGGGTGGAGGGGACAAAGTAGACAGAGAGGGCCAAACATTGGATGCAGGTAACGATGAGGGGTAGGGGAGAAAGCAAGGGGTTGACAAGATGGATACAGAATCACAATTTTGGGAGGGGGGGGGGGATGTGGTTTAATGGGTGCAGAAAATATCATGGTTTTGGATGGGGAGGGGTAACCTGAGATGGTGGTGAACAGCTGTGTTGAAGATCTGGAGGAAATAATGAGAATGAAGAGAGTGTGGAAGGTAGTTCCACAGGTGGTAAAAAGAAGGGTGAGCAGTGGTTCTGGATTGAGGAAGTTTCACTAGGAGGTGGTTGCTGGAGGACCGTGGTTTCCATGGCGTCAAGCTGAGCAACATCTGAGGCAGGGGAGCCAGGCCAGCAAGGAGAGCAGCACTCCATTAAGCTGCGGTTGAAGTCATTGTAGGTGGATAGGAGTTCACGTGTGCCAAGGAAGAACTCGTAGTCATCACTCTTTGGAGGACGGTACAACACACAGACAAAGAAGAGGTTGCAGGGAAGAGGAAGTTGCAACCAAAGGTACTCCTGGGGGTTGGGAGGTGTAAGATCAGTGCAAAGCCAGTGAGAAATTGGACGTTAGTTTGCCCCCAGACCATCGTTCCCACCAGTGCAAACCAAAACCAGGGGATGCGGTGCGATCGGCAGAGATAACAATCAACGACACGGGACAGAACTCGTCACGCTGTTGTGTACTTATTGTGTACGTATTATGTACTTAATTCCGAAGAATAGAATATATAATATACTCAATAGAGGTTATTCAAATTCACTTCGAGTTGTTCTTTTACATCACATCTTTCTCTGCTCCTTATAAAGGAGGTTTGTCTGTGTCACTGTTTGAAGCAAACCGGGAAACCCTTGGACATAGAAAAACTTGTAATAACTCTACAGATGTGTCTCAGGCCTGGGGATGCAGCAATATTGCTTCCTGAGGGGGGGGGGGAAGGGGGTTACAAGAGGGGAATGGAGGGGGGCACTTTTTCACCTGAGATGTTGAAGCCATTTTGTAGGTTTTTTTTCAAGCAACTCCACAAAAACATAACACGATACCATCAGGTATCTCGTATTTATAAAACGTTTTGAAAGGGAGGCACATTTTTGCAGAAAAATTCACGGAGCGGAAGTGGAGAGTCACCACCACCATCCGGGAATGGTAGAGGGTATCACTCCTTGTTACCCTTCCAAGGAAGTGTCTCACGGCTGAGAATGATATGGCAATATTTTTTTATGGTTGGAGGGGGGCACCCTCTTGCAGTGGGAGGGGGGCACCCTCTTGCAGTGGGAGGGGGGCACCCTCTTGCAGTGGGAGTGGGGCATCCATCTTGCAGTGGGAGGGTGGCAACCCTCTTGCAGTGGGAGGGGGGCATGCTCTGTGCAGTGGGAGGGGGGCATCCTCTGGGCAGTGGGAGGGGGGAACCCTCTTGCAGTGGGAGGGGGGCATCCTCTGTGCAGTGGGAGGGGGGCTCCCTCTTGCAGTGGGAGGGGGAACCCTCTTGCAGTGGGAGGGGGGCACCCTCTTGCATTGGGAGGGGGGACCCTCTTGCAGTGGGAGGGGGAACCCTCTTGCAGTGGGAGGGGGGCACCCTCTTGCAGTGGGAGGGGGGCATCCCCTGTGCAGTGGGAGGGGGCACCCTCTTGCAGTGGGAGGGGGGCATCCTCTGTGCAGTGGGAGGGGGGCTCCCTCTTGCAGTGGGAGGGGGAACCCTCTTGCAGTGGGAGGGGGGCACCCTCTTGCATTGGGAGGGGGAACCCTCTTGCAGTGGGAGGGGGAACCCTCTTGCATTGGGAGGGGGGGACCCTCTTGCAGTGGGAGGGGGGGACCCTCTGTGCAGTGTGAGGGGGGCACCCTCTGTGCAGTGTGAGGGGGGCAACCTCTGTGCAGTGGGAGGGGCACCCTCTGTGCAGTGGGAGGGGGCATCCTCTGTGCAGTGGGAGGAGGACACTTGTTTACTGCGCCGAGTCGCTTGTGTTTCAAATTAAACTAGAATCCAAGAGCCAGTTTAATTTTAAATTGATCTGTAAAATGGATCTGTAAATTTTAAAAGTGATTCTTCACCCTTTAGAGATATGGCAAAAAATAATATAGAGCACAATATCTCCAAAAATTGTGGACGGATTTCGGACTAAATTTGGTGGAGACGTTTGGTATGTAACAAGGCCGAATCGAATCAATTTTAGTGAAGATCTGGATCTGGATACGGATACTAGATGTTTATAAAGTGATATTCACCATTGAGAGACAGGGCCAAAAACGATATATAGCACAATATCTCAAAAAGTTGTGGACGGATTTGGACGAAACTTGATGGTCAGATTGTGTAACGGACAAGAACAAGCCGATTCGATTTTAGTTCAGATTCAAATCCAAATCCGGCTCATCAGTGGTATACAATACGTAAACTATTCAACCTAGCGGAGGTGTGCACTCAACCGAGTTCCGTTCTAATTCTTAATGTTAAACTGTAAAGTATAAACCTCTCTATGCATCTTAGATATTGCTATAATAATGTCAGTCTTCAGAAATCAGTTTATTTTGGATACAAAGTCGAGGTTCATGGAAGATCTCTAATATATAAGAAATCAGGATGCAACAACACATGCAGAAAATAATACAGAAAGAAAGGGGGGAAACACCAACAGCAGTGTCGAAGGACAAACGACATGGAGATTTGGACAAACAATTGGATGTGGGAAGGCATGAGGGGTTGGGGGAACGCAGGGTGTGGACAAGGTGGATACAGAAGCAAACTCTCAGGAAGAAAAAACTCGAAATTTGGAAAAAGGTGGGATTTGGGGGGGAAAGAGTGATAATGGGAGTAGTTATTACATTGATCCTCACAAACTTTTCACAAATATTCAATTGATTTGACAGAAGTATGGAGACCATATTAAACAAATCTAAAGGATCCAGGAATACTGTGCAATCCTGACCCATGACTGCTCACAACTTAGTCACAGTTTCTCAATAAAGTCTCAATAATGTCGAGAGCACTCGCAACCAAGTAATTTCACTAAGCCATACATCACAATATCCTTTACATCACAAGTCAAAGGTTATTACATACCTTCCAGAAAAAACACAGCCAAAGCCACCGACCAAAGTCTCAGCAGGTCAGGTACAAATTCGAATTCCGAAAGAATCTGTTTTACATCCATAGATGGCTGTTCCGACTCCAGTCGGTCATATAAAATTCCAGAAAATATCTCTGAGATGGAAAATTCTTCATACAGAAAAGCACTTCAGAAATACTGATAATATACAATTATAGTGAGGCCAGTCGTGGCCGAAACTATTGGCACCCTTGCACTTTTTTCAAATAATGCACCATTTCTTCCAGAAAATTGTTGAAATTAAAAAATATTTTGGTATCCCCACATATATTTCTTTGGTTGGCAGTGGAACAAAACAAAAAAGGCTGAAAAAATTACTAAATCTTAGCTTATTCCACACAGACATCATAAAATGGCCCGGACAATATTATTGGCACCTTTTAGAAGTTGTGAGAAATAATTAGATTTCAAGCAGGTGATTCGCCTTTACTTTGGAATTGAACAGACCTGTGGTGAGTTGCAGGTGGCTGCAATACAAAAATCACTCAATCAACCAGTTTGACTTGAGAAAAGGAGTCAGTCTGCCGCAATGAGCATGGAGAAAAGAAAGAAAACCAGAGAATTGTCTGAGAATGTCAGACACAAGATTGTAGCCAAGCATGGACAATCTCAAGGCTACAGGTCTATCTCCAGAGACTTTGATGTTCCTGTGTCCACCACATGCAATGCTATCAGGAAGTTTAAGGCCCATGGCACTGTAGCAAATCTTGAAGCAAAGGATTGTTCGAATGGTGTAGAAAGCACCTCGATCAACTGCCAAACAGATTCAAGCTGACCTTCAGACACAAGGTACGACAGTTTCAACTCGCACCATCCGTCGCCAACTCAATGAAAGGGGGTTCTATGGTAGGAGATCCAGGAGGACCGCACTGCTGAGAGAGAGACATAAAGAAGCCCGACTGGAGTTTGCCAAAACACACCTGAACAATCCAAAATCCTTCTGGGAGAATGTCCTGTGGACAGATGAGACCAAATTAGAGCTTTTTGGTAAAGCACATCATCTCTATGTTTGCAGTAAACAAAATGAAGCCTTCATAGAAAAGAACACCATCCCTACAGTCAAACATGGAGGAGGTTCAGTGAGGTTTTGGGGTTGCTGTGCTGCCTCTGGCACTGGGTGCCTTGAATGTGTGCATGGCATCATGAAATCACGAGATTACCAAGGCATTTTGGAGCGCAATGTTCAACCCAGTGTCAGAAAGCTGGGTCTCTGTCGAAGGTCATGGGTCTTGCAGCAGGACAATGACCCCAAACACACTTCAAAAAGCACCCAGGAATGGTTCAACACAAAACGCTTGACTGTTCTGAAGTGGCCAGCAATGAGTCCAGATCTGAAATCCCATTGAACACCTGTGGGGAGATCTGAAAACAGCAGTTGGGATAAGGCACCCTTCAAATCTGGGAGAACTGGAGCAGTTTGCACAAGAAGAGTGGGCCAAACTGCCAGTAGAGAGGTGTAGGAAGCTCATCCCTGGCTATAGGAAGTGCTTGACTTCAGTTATTTTGTCCAAACGCTGTGCTACCAAATATTAAGTCTAGGGTGTCAATAATTTTGTCAATGCCATTTTTTTATTTTCTGATTTAAAAGGACATATTAAGATCTGAATCAAAAACAAAGGTTCTGTAATATGAACAGTGAAATAAAGAATTGTGAGACCAAATACTTTTGTCAATTTCAACTTATTTTTAGATAAAATTGTGAGTTATTTGAAAAAAGTGCAAGGGTGCCAATATTTTTGGCCACAACTGTATAATAGTAACAGTTGCTAAGCTATGCATCAGTCCATGCGAGCATATTTGAGGACTCTTCCAACCACAGAGGCTTCTGGGTCACTTCCCGGAACCATGAGAAGTTTCCAGAAATTCTAGAATGCTCCGTAGTTCTTTAACCACCCCAATGCGAGAACTGAATTGCTATTGAATGTCAAATTAAGAACGTTATTACCTCTGCCACCAAAGATGGACAGGGCTATGTTTTCATCCCTGTCTGTCTGTTTGTCGGGGGCCAAATCTTCCCCATTCTTCCCTGCTGCTCGGATTTGTCAGGGCAGTGCGGTCATGGTCAGAGTGCCGATCGGTCCCCATGGGACTTTGTCGTGGCCCTGACTTTGGGAAGGTGGGTGTACACCATCCTGGATGTTGGGGATTTCTTGGGAGATCGATTGGCTGTCTCTGTGCCACGGGTTTGGTCGAGGTAACTGTCCGGGGCTGTACAACAACACCACCACCAACAACAACAGTGCAATCGATTGTAGTTAGATTATAATGTCGCAGTGGTTGAACCCAGATTATAAATGCAGCTATCTTCCTTTCCATAAATGTCCTTACAAATCCTAATAGGGCTTTCGTGGAATTTTAGCCCAGCAGGAAATTATCCCAATGGGAATTGCTTAAAATGAGGTCCCATTATGGGGTTGGGATGGAGATGGCTCTATTCCAGACTCCAAATGGAAGTGGATCTGCAGGTCTATAACCTACCATAGAAACAGAAAATAGAAAGTCATTGCTCAATTATAATGTCAGAATTGTTATGAAAAGATTATTTCAGAACTTCCGTTAAAATTGTTGAAAAACATTGTGTTCATAATGAACACCATTTTCAGATTATAAGTCTTGGAGAGAATTGGAGAGAATCAGATTATAAGTTTTAACTGAATATTGAATATATTTTTTAAAGTTTAAAAACTCCACCAAAGCCCAGTTCATTTTTCTTGTGCGTTGGTTGCATCATTGAGAATAACAGGAAAATGACTATCTACCGAGAGATTTCCTGGAAAAAGTTAACAAAGAACCAGTTGAACAATTGGAAAACTTTTCAAAACACGTCTAAGAGTTTGAGTGCGTCATGAATGATAATCGGTTCGATTTTACAAAAGGGAAAAACGGGCCCAGTCCAAATTGAAGGATATTGTGACTGTTTTTAATAACAGTGAATGTTCCACGCAAATCGTAGGACTGAACCTCAATTCGAATGATGATGGCGACGTGTCGGAGCAGTTGGGTTGTTTCCAGCAGATGGCCGTATTTTCATTAAGCACTAAAAAGAGAAGGATTGCAATAATGCAGGAAATTTAGCCGAATAAGGTTTTAAAAGATCACGGAATATTTATGAGAAAATCCTTTGTTAAGGCCTATGGGTGGTTGAAAATTATTTTGAGCCGGTACTCGATCCCACGAAACGTTATTTCCTGACCAAGTACTTGGTCAAAAACAGTATTTTTTTGTTTTTTGATTAATCAATTAATTGAGGAGTTATTTAATTATTAGCGATTAATTAAGTACTTATTTAATTAATTAAATTTCCTTTCTCTTCTGACCATTAACTCAGGCACCTTTTGAGTTAGGAAACTGATATTTGGACATGCCAATGACCAGGTGATTTGGCTGCAAAGGCTATTTTGATTTATTGTACACCGCACCTTTCCTATGCCATCTCCAGGCATTGCAAATCGTCATTGCTGGGCACCGAAGGGGGCTCGGCAGTGACGCACGCTGAAAGGGAGTACTCCGTTTCACTCTGTTTGTTGTACACCGCACCTTTCCTATGCCATCTCCAGGCATTGCAAATCGTCATTGCTGGGCACTGAAGGGGGCCCGGCAGTGACGCACGCTGAAAGGGAGTACTCAGTTTTCACTCTGTTTGTTGTACACCGCACCTTTCCTATGCCATCTCCAGGCATTGCAAATCGTCATTGCTGGGCACCGAAGGGGGCTCGGCAGTGACGCACGCTGAAAGGGAGTACTCAGTTTTCACTCTGTTTGTTTGTTGTACACCGCACCTTTCCTATGCCATCTCCAGGCATTGCAAATCGTCATTGCCAGGCACCGAAGGGGGCTCGGCGGTGACGCATGCTGAAAGGGAGTACTCAGTTTTCACTCTGTTTGTTTGTTTTCTTGCTTTCTTGTTTGTTTGTTTGTCCGGACGATATCTCAGCCATCCTTTGAGCGAGGAAGCTGAAATTTCGGCACAATAGTGAGCAAGTCCTTTTTCAAAAACAGTATTTTTTATTTTTTGATTAATCAATAAATTGAGGAGTTATTTAATTATTAGCGATTAATTAAGTACTTATTTAATTAATCAAAATTCCTTTCTCTTCTGACCATTAACTCAGGCACCTTTTGAGTGAGGAAGCTGATATTTGGACATGCCAATGACCAGGTGATTTGGCTGCAAAGGCTATTTTTGATTTATTAATTAATCAATCAATCAATTAATCGATTAATTATTTACTTATTCGACTAATGACTAAAAAAAAATTTTTTAAATTAAATATTCTGATGAAATGGTGGTGGTTTATGTGTTCTCTGACCGAATTGATTAATAATTTAATTTTTTAATGATTATTATTTATTTATTTCCATTATTAATCATTTATTTATTTTCTTTCTCCTTTGGCCAATATCTCAGGCACCTTTTGAGCTCGGAAGCTAATATTTGGACATGAGTGACCAAGTGATGTGGCTATCAAGGATATTTTTGATTTATTGATTAATCATTTAATCGATTAATTATTTGTTGATTAATTGATTAATTTTTGATTAATCAATTAATTATTTAATTTTTTATTATTGATTTATTTAATTACATTTCTAAAAGATACATCTTCGGCTGAAGCACTTGTGGTTTAGTTATGCTATTAGCCAATTGATTTAGAAAATATTTTGTGATAATCTTCTATTGATTTTAATTATACAATAAATCAATCAATTAGCGTACACCTCTCCCTCCCAATGCAGCCTCTATGAGGTGCACTGCGGTATTGCCGGGTGCCTAAGGTGCCCCGGCAATGCCGCGCTGAAGGATATTTAATTATTTGGCATGGGGGCGGTGTACTTTGAATGTATCTGTACTTGTTTTCTTGTTGTACACCGCACCTTTCCTATGCCATCTCCAGGCATTGCAAATCCTCATTGCTGGGAACAGAAGGGGGCTCGGCAGTGACGCACGTGGAAAGGGAGTACTCAGTTTTCACTCTGGTTGTTTGTTTGTTTTCTTGTTTTCTTGCTTGTTTGTTTTCTTGGTTGTTTGTTTGTTTGTTTGTCCGGGCGATATCTCAGCCATCCTTTGAGCTCGGAAGCTGAAATTCTGGCACAATAGTGAGCAAGTCCTTTGTCATAAACAGTATTTTTTGTTTTTTGATTAATCAATTAATTGAGGAGTTATTTAATTATTAGCGATTAATTAAGTACTTATTTAATTAATCAAATTTCATTTCTCTTCTGTCCATTAACTCAAGCACCTTTTGAGTTAGGAAGCTGATATTTGGACATGCCAATGACCAGGTGATTTGGCTGCAAAGGCTATTTTTGATTTATTAATTAATCAATCAATCAATTAATCGATTAATTATTTAATTATTCGATTAATGACTAAAATGTTGTTTTTTTTAAGTTACAGATTCTGATGAAATGGTGGTGGTTTATGTGTTCTGTGACCGAATTGATTAATAATTTAATTTTTTAATGATTATTATTTATTTATTTTCATTATTAATCATTTATTTATTTTCTTTCTCATTTGGCCAATATCTCAGGCACCTTTTGAGCTGGGAAGCTAATATTTGGACATGACAGTGACCAAGTGATGTGGCTATCAAGGATATTTTTGATTTATTGATTAATCATTTAATCGATTAATCATTTATTGATTAATCGATTAATTATTTATTGGTTAATCAATTACTTATTAATTTTTTTATTAATGACTTATTTAATTAAATTTCTAAAAGATACATCTTCGGATGAAGCACAAGTTGTTTAGTTGTGCTATTAGCCAATTGATTAAGAAAATATTTTGTGATAATCTTTTATTGATTTTAATTATACAATTAATCAATCAATTAGTGTGCACCTCTCCCTCCAAATGCAGCCTCAATGAGCTGCACTGCGGTATTGCCGGGCGCCTGAGGCGCCCCAGCAATGCCGCGCTGTAGGATATTTAATTATTTGGCATGGGAGCGGTGTACTTTGAATGTATCTGTACTTGTTTGTTGCTTTTCTATAATCCTGAGCACTATTTTGAGACCTTTATTGGATTCCTTGACCCAGAAAACATAGGATTAGCATATTTAATGAAGTTTCTAGGGATTTTTTTAATCTTTTTTTTTTGTATACATAATCGAGGCTCGTGAAAGAGCTAACATTTATCACACAAACAAATCAACATCTAAACAAACACAAACAAATCTAGGTTGATTAGAAGCCGAGATAGCGCAAAATATGTATTTATGGCGGCCATTTTCAAAATCCAAAATGGCGGCCATGCAGATGTCTGTGCAAATGCCAACATTGATTTTCGGATTCTCCATGCTCCGATGATTCCAAAAATGTACAGGTTTGCTAATCTCCCAAAATTTTGAACGAAATTATATTTGTTAACATAGTGAACCTGACTAGTCGGTCGGCTGATGTGAACACTCACAAGGTGCGACTCCATAAGGGTACTAACCAGTTGTAGTTTGTTTGTTGTCATATATTCAAATGAGGTAGTTCTTAATTGCTACAGTCACGAGGATCGAGGACTATGCTACGAAGTCAATTTTATTTAGTTTCCAAACTTCCTTTGTATCATTTTGGAGTTTCTGACCATTTGAGCAAAGAGATCAGGACACAACATAACAAAGGGAACAGCAGGAGAGAGGGGAAATGCAAACAGCAGGGTGGAGGGGACAAAGTAGACAGAGAGGGCCAAACATTGGATGCAGGTAACGATGAGGGGTAGGGGAGAAAGCAAGGGGTTGACAAGATGGATACAGAATCACAATTTTGGGAGGGGGGGGGGGGATGTGGTTTAATGGGTGCAGAAAATATCATGGTTTTGGATGGGGAGGGGAGGGGTAACCTGAGATGGTGGTGAACAGCTGTGTTGAAGATCTGGAGGAAATAATGAGAATGAAGAGAGTGTGGAAGGTAGTTCCACAGGTGGTAAAAAGAAGGGTGAGCAGTGGTTCTGGATTGAGGAAGTTTCACTAGGAGGTGGTTACTGGAGGACCGTGGTTTCCATGGCGTCAAGCTGAGCAACATCTGAGGCAGAGGAGCCAGGCCAGCAGGGAGAGCAGCACTCCATTAAGCTGCGGTTGAAGTCATTGTAGGTGGATAGGAGTTCACGTGTGCCAAGGAAGAACTCGTAGTCATCACTCTTTGGAGGACGGTACAACACACAGACAAAGAAGAGGTTGCAGGGAAGAGGAAGTTGCAACCAAAGGTACTCCTGGGGGTTGGGAGGTGTAAGATCAGTGCAAAGCCAGTGAGAAATTGGACGTTAGTTTGCCCCCAGACCATCGTTCCCACCAGTGCAAACCAAAACCAGGGGATGCGGTGCGATCGGCAGAGATAACAATCAACGACACGGGACAGAACTCGTCACGCTGTTGTGTACTTATTGTGTACGTATTATGTACTTATTTCCGAAGAATAGAATATATAATATTAAATATACTCAATAGAGGTTATTCAAATTCACTTCGAGTTGTTCTTTTACATCACATCTTTCTCTGCTCCTTATAAAGGAGGTTTGTCTGTGTCACTGTTTGAAGCAAACCGGGAAACCCTTGGACATAGAAAAACTTGTAATAACTCTACAGATGTGTCTCAGGCCTGGGGATGCAGCAATATTGCTTCCTGAGGGGGGGGGGGGAGAAGGGGGTTACAAGAGGGGAATGGAGGGGGGCACTTTTTCACCTGAGATGTTGAAGCCATTTTTTAGGTTTTTTTTCAAGCATCTCCACAAAAACATAACACGATACCATCAGGTATCTCGTATTTATAAAACGTTTTGAAAGGGAGGCACATTTTTGCAGAAAAATTCACGGAGCGGAAGTGGAGAGTCACCACCACCATCCGGGAATGGTAGAGGGTATCACTCCTTGTTACCCTTCCAAGGAAGTGTCTCACGGCTGAGAATGATATGGCAATATTTTTTTATGGTTGGAGGGGGGCACCCTCTTGCAGTGGGAGTGGGGCATCCATCTTGCAGTGGGAGGGGGGCAACCCTCTTGCAGTGGGAGGGGGGCATCCTCTGTGCAGTGGGAGGGGGGCATCCTCTGTGCAGTGGGAGGGGGGAACCCTCTTGCAGTGGGAGGGGGGCATCCTCTGTGCAGTGGGAGGGGGGCTCCCTCTTGCAGTGGGAGGGGGCACCCTCTTGCAGTGGGAGGGGGGCATCCCCTGTGCAGTGGGAGGGGGCATCCTCTGTGCAGTGGGAGGGGGCATCCTCTTGCAGTGGGAGGGGGGCATCCTCTGTGCAGTGGGTGGGGGGAGGAACCCTCTTGCATTGGGAGGGGGGCATCCTCTGTGCAGTGGGAGGGGGGGACCCTCTTGCAGTGGGAGGGGGGCACCCTCTGTGCAGTGTGAGGGGGGCAACCTCTGTGCAGTGGGAGGGGCACCCTCTGTGCAGTGGGAGGGGGCATCCTCTGTGCAGTGGGAGGAGGACACTTGTTTACTGCGCCGAGTCGCTTGTGTTTCAAATTAAACTCGAATCCAAGAGCCAGTTTAATTTTAAATTGATCTGTAAAATGGATCTGTAAATTTTAAAAGTGATTCGTCACCCTTTAGAGATATGGCAAAAAATAATATAGAGCAGAATATCTCCAAAAATTGTGGACGGATTTCGGACTAAATTTGGTGGAGACGTTTGGTATGTAACAAGGCCGAATCGAATCAATTTTAGTGAAGATCTGGAACTGGATACGGATACTAGATGTTTATAAAGTGATATTCACCATTGAGAGACAGGGCCAAAAACGATATATAGCACAATATCTCAAAAAGTTGTGGACGGATTTGGACGAAACTTGATGGTCAGATTGTGTAACGGACAAGAACAAGCCGATTCGATTTTAGTTCAGATTCAAATCCAAATCCGGCTCATCAGTGGTATACAATACGTAAACTATTCAACCTAGCGGGGGTGTGCACTCAACCGAGTTCCGTTCTAATTCTTAATGTTAAACTGTAAAGTATAAACCTCTCTATGCATCTTAGATATTGCTATAATAATGTCAGTCTTCAGAAATCAGTTTATTTTGGATACAAAGTCGAGGTTCATGGAAGATCTCTAATATATAAGAAATCAGGATGCAACAACACATGCAGAAAATAATACAGAAAGAAAGGGGGGAAACACCAACAGCAGGGTCGAAGGACAAACGACATGGAGATTTGGACAAACAATTGGATGTGGGAAGGCATGAGGGGTTGGGGGAACGCAGGGTGTGGACAAGGTGGATACAGAAGCAAACTCTCAGGAAGAAAAAACTCGAAATTTGGAAAAAGGTGGGATTTGGGGGGGAAAGAGTGATAATGGGAGTAGTTATTACATTGATCCTTACAAACTTTTCACAAATATTCAATTGATTTGACAGAAGTATGGAGACCATATTAAACAAATCTAAAGGATCCAGGAATACTGTGCAATCCTGACCCATGACTGCTCACAACTTAGTCACAGTTTCTCAATAAAGTCTCAATAATGTCGAGAGCACTCGCAACCAAGTAATTTCACTAAGCCATACATCACAATATCCTTTACATCACAAGTCAAAGGTTATTACATACCTTCCAGAAAAAACACAGCCAAAGCCACCGACCAAAGTCTCAGCAGGTCAGGTACAAATTCGAATTCCGAAAGAATCTGTTTTACATCCATAGATGGCTGTTCCGACTCCAGTCGGTCATATAAAATTCCAGAAAATATCTCTGAGATGGAAAATTCTTCATACAGAAAAGCACTTCAGAAATACTGATAATATACAATTCTAGTGAGGCCAGTCGTGGCCGAAACTATTGGCACCCTTGCACTTTTTTCAAATAATGCACCATTTCTTCCAGAAAATTGTTGAAATTAAAAAATATTTTGGTATCCCCACATATATTTCTTTGGCTGGCAGTGGAACAAAACAAAAAAGGCTGAAAAAATTACTAAATCTTAGCTTATTCCACACAGACATCATAAAATGGCCCGGACAATATTATTGGCACCTTTTAGAAGTTGTGAGAAATAATTAGATTTCAAGCAGGTGATTCGCCTTTACTTTGGAATTGAACAGACCTGTGGTGAGTTGCAGGTGGCTGCAATACAAAAATCACTCAATCAACCAGTTTGACTTGAGAAAAGGAGTCAGTCTGCCGCAATGAGCATGGAGAAAAGAAAGAAAACCAGAGAATTGTCTGAGAATGTCAGACACAAGATTGTAGCCAAGCATGGACAATATCAAGGCTACAGGTCTATCTCCAGAGACTTTGATGTTCCTGTGTCCACCACATGCAATGCTATCAGGAAGTTTAAGGCCCATGGCACTGTAGCAAATCTTGAAGCAAAGGATTGTTCGAATGGTGTAGAAAGCACCTCGATCAACTGCCAAACAGATTCAAGCTGACCTTCAGACACAAGGTACGACAGTTTCAACTCGCACCATCCGTCGCCAACTCAATGAAAGGGGGTTCTATGGTAGGAGATCCAGGAGGACCGCACTGCTGAGAGAGAGACATAAAGAAGCCCGACTGGAGTTTGCCAAAACACACCTGAACAATCCAAAATCCTTCTGGGAGAATGTCCTGTGGACAGATGAGACCAAATTAGAGCTTTTTGGTAAAGCACATCATCTCTATGTTTGCAGTAAACAAAATGAAGCCTTCATAGAAAAGAACACCATCCCTACAGTCAAACATGGAGGAGGTTCAGTGAGGTTTTGGGGTTGCTGTGCTGCCTCTGGCACTGGGTGCCTTGAATGTGTGCATGGCATCATGAAATCACGAGATTACCAAGGCATTTTGGAGCGCAATGTTCAACCCAGTGTCAGAAAGCTGGGTCTCTGTCGAAGGTCATGGGTCTTGCAGCAGGACAATGACCCCAAACACACTTCAAAAAGCACCCAGGAATGGTTCAACACAAAACGCTTGACTGTTCTGAAGTGGCCAGCAATGAGTCCAGATCTGAAATCCCATTGAACACCTGTGGGGAGATCTGAAAACAGCAGTTGGGATAAGGCACCCTTCAAATCTGGGAGAACTGGAGCAGTTTGCACAAGAAGAGTGGGCCAAACTGCCAGTAGAGAGGTGTAGGAAGCTCATCCCTGGCTATAGGAAGTGCTTGACTGCAGTTATTTTGTCCAAACGCTGTGCTACCAAATATTAAGTCTAGGGTGTCAATAATTTTGTCAATGCCATTTTTTTATTTTCTGATTTAAAAGGACATATTAAGATCTGAATCAAAAACAAAGGTTCTGTAATATGAACAGTGAAATAAAGAATTGTGAGACCAAATACTTTTGTCAATTTCAACTTATTTTTAGATAAAATTGTGAGTTATTTGAAAAAAGTGCAAGGGTGCCAATATTTTTGGCCACAACTGTATAATAGTAACAGTTGCTAAGCTATGCATCAGTCCATGCGAGCATATTTGAGGACTCTTCCAACCACAGAGGCTTCTGGGTCACTTCCCGGAACCATGAGAAGTTTCCAGAAATTCTAGAATGCTCCGTAGTTCTTTAACCACCCCAATGCGAGAACTGAATTGCTATTGAATGTCAAATTAAGAACGTTATTACCTCTGCCACCAAAGATGGACAGGGCTATGTTTTCATCCCTGTCTGTCTGTTTGTCGGGGGCCAAATCTTCCCCATTCTTCCCTGCTGCTCGGATTTGTCAGGGCAGTGCGGTCATGGTCAGAGTGCCGATCGGTCCCCATGGGACTTTGTCGTGGCCCTGACTTTGGGAAGGTGGGTGTACACCATCCTGGATGTTGGGGATTTCTTGGGAGATCGATTGGCTGTCTCTGTGCCACGGGTTTGGTCGAGGTAACTGTCCGGGGCTGTACAACAACACCACCACCAACAACAACAGTGCAATCGATTGTAGTTAGATTATAATGTCGCAGTGGTTGAACCTAGATTATAAATGCAGCTATCTTCCTTTCCATAAATGTCCTTACAAATCCTAATAGGGCTTTCGTGGAATTTTAGCCCAGCAGGAAATTATCCCAATGGGAATTGCTTAAAATGAGGTCCCATTATGGGGTTGGGATGGAGATGGCTCTATTCCAGACTCCAAATGGAAGTGGATCTGCAGGTCTATAACCTACCATAGAAACAGAAAATAGAAAGTCATTGCTCAATTATAATGTCAGAATTGTTATGAAAAGATTATTTCAGAACTTCCGTTAAAATTGTTGAAAAACATTGTGTTCATAATGAACACCATTTTCAGATTATAAGTCTTGGAGAGAATTGGAGAGAATCAGATTATAAGTTTTAACTGAATATTGAATATATTTTTTAAAGTTTAAAAACTCCACCAAAGCCCAGTTCATTTTTCTTGTGCGTTGGTTGCATCATTGAGAATAACAGGAAAATGACTATCTACCGAGAGATTTCCTGGAAAAAGTTAACAAAGAACCAGTTGAACAATTGGAAAACTTTTCAAAACACGTCTAAGAGTTTGAGTGCGTCATGAATGATGATCGGTTCGATTTTACAAAAGGGAAAAACGGGCCCAGTCCAAATTGAAGGATATTGTGACTGTTTTTAATAACAGTGAATGTTCCACGCAAATCGTAGGACTGAACCTCAATTCGAATGATGATGGCGACGTGTCGGAGCAGTTGGGTTGTTTCCAGCAGATGGCCGTATTTTCATTAAGCACTAAAAAGAGAAGGATTGCAATAATGCAGGAAATTTAGCCGAATAAGGTTTTAAAAGATCACGGACTATTTATGAGAAAATCCTTTGTTAAGGCCTATGGGTGGTTGAAAATTATTTTGAGCCGGTACTCGATCCCACGAAACGTTATTTCCTGATCGTGCAACTCCCTTGTTTTCCGAATTGGGAATTTGGCAAATGACCGTGTTTTTATGATTCTGGCTCATGATGCTGGAGTTCCATGATTCCTCCTTCCTTTGGTCTGTTTACCTCCGCCACGGAAGGTGGACGGAGATGGTTCTAATCACCCCTGTCTGTCTGTTTGTAGGATTTCTCAAAAAGTTCTGCATGGATTATGACAAAACTTGTGGGATGAGTTGGTGAGCTGACCAGACAAGTCAAATAGATTTTGGTTCGGGTCCGAATCCAGATCCGGCCTATCAATGGTATACAAGACGTAAACAGTTCAGCCTGACGGAGATGTGCGCTCTACCGAGTGTGGTTCTACTTCTGTTTTAGATAGGTGGTTTTTTTGTTTTTTTTCTCGTTCTAGTTCTAGTTTTTTAGTTTTAGTTTCTAGTTCTTTCTATTTTTTTCTAGTTCTGTTGTCTACAATTTGTTATCTTCATATTTTGTGACAACCATTGCTGTGAAGTTAGTATTGTAACAACAACGAGCGTTGAATTACCGTACTATGAGGGCTTGCTGCTGCAGCTCATCAACAGCCTCAGTCAGACTCTTTTAGGATTAATTTTGGGCCATAGCAGCACTGTTATTATGGTTATATAATCTGTTTCGAAAGATCATTTTGCTTATTATTTTTGTTTCAAGCAAGAAAAAAAAACGAATTCTGATTTATTTTAAAACGTCAAACTCCAGGTGTCGGTAACAACGGTGTGATTTTGCTATTCAACAGGAAAGCAAGTTGAATTTTAAAAAAAGATTGAAGCTGACCCATGCACTGGCACAGGTAGGCCTGCTGGCCCAAAACTTCCTCAGTATAAAAGGAATACGAGTAGCTGCACCGCATTGTCTGGTGTGTGATGGCATTTTGATTGAAGCACTCTGCTCACCCTGAATACATAACCCTAGCCCGAAGAGCTAACCCAAACTCTAACCTGAACTCTTACCCTAACACTAACCCAAAGAGCTTGAACAGGAAACCTAACCCTAACAGCGATAACAGCTAACACTGACAGCTATCCCCAACAGCTATAACAGCTAACCCTAACAGCTATAACAGCTAACCCTAACAGCTATAACAGCTAACCGCAACAGCTATAACAGCTAACCCTAACAGCTATAACAGCTAACACTGACAGCTATCCCCATCAGCTATAACAGCTAACCCTAACAGCTATAACAGCTAACCCTAACAGCTATAACAGCTAACCCCAACAGCTATAACAGCTAACCCTAACAGCTATAACAGCTAACCGCAACAGCTATAACAGCTAGCCCTAACAGCTATAACAGCTAACACTGACAGCTATCCCCATCAGCTATAACAGCTAACCCTAACAGCTATAACAGCTAACCCTAACAGCTATAACAGCTAACCCCAACAGCTATAACAGCTAACCGCAACAGCTATAACAGCTAACCCTAACAGCTATAACAGCTAACCCCAACAGCTATAACAGCTAACCCTAACAGATATAACAGCTAACCCCAACAGCTATAACAGCGCTAACCCTAACAGCTATAACAGCGCTAACCCTAACCCTAACAGCTCTAACAGCTAACACTGACAGCTATCCCCAACAGCTATAACAGCGCTAACCCTAACAGCTATAACAGCTAACCATAACAGCTAACCCTAACAGCTAACCCTAACAGCTATAACAGCTAACCCTAACAGCTAACCCTAACAGCTATAACAGCGCTAACCCTAACAGCTATAACAGCTAACCCTAACAGCTAACCCTAACAGCTATAACAGCGCTAACCCGAACAGCTATAACAGCTATCCCCAACATCTATAACAGCTAACCCTAACAGCTATAACAGCTATCCCCAACATCTATAACAGCTAACCCTAACAGCTATAACAGCTAACCCCAACAGCTATAACAGCGAACCCCAACAGCTATAACAGCGCTAACCCTAACCCTAACAGCTATAACAGCTAACCCCAACAGCTATAACAGTGCTAACCCTAACCCTAATAGCTCTAACAGCTAACACTGACAGCTACCCTAACAGCTATAACAGCTATAACAGCTAACCCTAACAGCTATAACAGCTATCCCCAACAGCTATAACAGCTAACCCCAACAGCTATAACAGCTAACCCCAACAGCTATAAGAGCTAACCCTAACAGCTATAACAGCCAACCCTAACAGCTATAACAGCTAACCCTAACAGCTATAAAAGCTAACCCTAACAGCTCTAACAGCTATCCCCAACAGCTCTAACAGCTATCCCCAACAGCTATAACAGCTAACCCTAACAGCTATGACAGCTAACCCTAACAGCTATAACAGCTAACCCTAACAGCTATCACTGACAGCTATAACAGCTATCCCCAACAGCTATAACAGCTAACCCCAACAGCTATAACAGCTAACCCTAACAGATATAACAGCTAACCCCAACAGCTATAACAGCGCTAACCCTAACAGCTATAACAGCGCTAACCCTAACCCTAACAGCTCTAACAGCTAACACCGACAGCTATCCCCAACAGCTATAACAGTGCTAACCCTAACAGCTATAACAGCTAACCATAACAGCTAACCCTAACAGCTAACCCTAACAGCTATAACAGCTAACCCTAACAGCTAACCCTAACAGCTATAACAGCGCTAACCCTAACAGCTATAACAGCTAACCCTAACAGCTAACCCTAACAGCTATAACAGCGCTAACCCGAACAGCTATAACAGCTATCCCCAACATCTATAACAGCTAACCCTAACAGCTATAACAGCTATCCCCAACATCTATAACAGCTAACCCTAACAGCTATAACAGCTAACCCCAACAGCTATAACAGCGAACCCCAACAGCTATAACAGCGAACCCCAACAGCTATAACAGCGCTAACCCTAACCCTAACAGCTATAACAGCTAACCCCAACAGCTATAACAGTGCTAACCCTAACCCTAACAGCTCTAACAGCTAACACTGACAGCTACCCTAACAGCTATAACAGCTATAACAGCTAACCCTAACAGCTATAACAGCTATCCCCAACAGCTATAACAGCTAACCCCAACAGCTATAACAGCTAACCCCAACAGCTATAAGAGCTAACCCTAACAGCTATAACAGCCAACCCTAACAGCTATAACAGCTAACCCTAACAGCTATAAAAGCTAACCCTAACAGCTCTAACAGCTATCCCCAACAGCTCTAACAGCTATCCCCAACAGCTATAACAGCTAACCCTAACAGCTATGACAGCTAACCCTAACAGCTATAACAGCTAACCCTAACAGCTATCACTGACAGCTATAACAGCTATCCCCAACAGCTATAACAGCTAACCCTAACAGCTATAACAGCTAACCCTAACAGCTATAACAGCTAACGCTAACAGCTATAACAGCTAACCCTAACAGCTATAACAGCTATCACTGACAGCTATAACAGCTATCACTGACCTCTATAACAGCTATTCCCAACAGCTATAACAGCTATCCCCAACAGCTATAACATCTAACCCTAACAGCTATAATAGCTATCCCCAACAGCTATAACAGCTAACCCTAACAGCTATAACAGCTAACCCGAACAGCTATAACAGCTAACCCTAACAGCTATAACAGCTAACCCTAACAGCTATAACAACGCTAACCCTAACCCTAACAGCTCTAACAGCTAACACTGACAGCTATCCCCAACAGCTATAACAGCTATCCCCAACAGCTATAACAGCTAACACTGACAGCTATCCCCAACAGCTATAACAGCTCTAACAGCTAACACTGACAGCTATCCCCAACAGCTATAACAGCTAACCCTAACAGCTATAACAGCTATCCCCAACAGCTATAACAGCTCTAACAGCTAACACTGACAGCTATCCCCAACAGCTATAACAGCTAACCCTAACAGCTATAATAGCTATCCCCAACAGCTATAACAGCTATCCCCAACAGCTATAACAGCTATCCCCAACAGCTATAACAGCTAACCCTAACAGCTATAACAGCTAACCCTAACAGCTATAACAGCTAACCCCAACAGCTATAACAGCGCTAACCCTAACCCTAACAGCTCTAACAGCTAACCCTAACAGCTATAACAGCTAACCCTAACAGCTATAACAGCTATCCCCAACAGCTATAACAGCTAAGACTGACAGCTAACCCCAACAGCTATAACAGCTAACCCCAACAGCTTTAACAGCACTAACCCTAACCCTAACAGCTATAACAGCTAACCCTAACCCTAACAGCTATAACAGCGCTAACCCTAACCCGAACAGCTATAACAGCTCACCCTAACAGCTATAACAGCTAACCCTAACAGAAAAAACAGCTAACCCTAACAGCTATCCCTAACAGCTATCCCCAACAGCTATAACAGCGCTAACCCTAACCCTAACAGCTCTAACAGCTAACACTGACAGCTATCCCCAACAGCTATAACAGCTAACCCAAACAGCTATAACAGCTATAACAGCTAACCCTAACAGCTATAACAGCTAACCCTAACAGCTATAACAGCTATTCCCAACAGCTACAACAGCTAACCCTAACAGCTATAACAGCTATCCCCAACAGCTATAACAGCGCTAACCCTAACCCTAACAGCACTAACCCTAAACCTAACAGCCCTAACAGCTATCTCTAAACCTAACAGATAACCCTAAACCTAACAGATAACCCTAAACCTAACCCTAACTCTAACCCTAACAGCTCTAACAGCAAACCCTAAACCTAACAGCAAACCCTAAACCTAACAGCAAACCCTAAACCTAACAGCAAACCCTAAACCTAACAGCAAACCCTAAACCTAACAGCAAACCCTAAACCTAACAGATAACCCTAAACCTAACAGCAAACCCTAAACCTAACAGCAAACCCTAAACCTAACAGCAAACCCTAAACGTAACAGATAACCCTAAACCTAACAGATAACCCTAAACCTAACCCTAACTCTAACCCTAACAGCTCTAACAGCAAACCCTAAACCTAACAGCAAACCCTAAACCTAACAGCAAACCCTAAACCTAACAGCAAACCCTAAACGTAACAGATAACCCTAAACCTAACAGATAACCCTAAACCTAACCCTAACTCTAACCTTTACGGCTCTAACAGCTAACCCTAAACCTAACAGCTAACCCTAACCCTAACCCTAACAGCTATCCATAACCCTAACGGCTCTAACAGCTAACTCTAAACCGAACAGATAACCCTAAATACGAATACGAATGATACTCCCCTCTCTTACACTGCATACAACACTCATTAGATTGAAAATGCAATTCTGTTGGTGCTTCACACTCTGCTGCTGCTTCTCCAAGCTGCATGTTGAAGCATTCTTCCAGCATCGTAATCAGAAGACTAAACTATTTGCAAAATGTATTAAAAATCCACCTGTCAGGCCAAAAGCAAAAGATCACGAACACTCCTCTGCACCAAAAGGAGTAAACCAAACACATATAAACCCACAATACATACAGCAAAACTGGGAAGCTACGAGGTATCTAAGGTCCTTTAATAAACCGTGTTATGATTAAGTTGTAGTGGCGGAGTAAAAAAATTTCCCTCCAGGCATAAAGTAGTGCTCGCCGCCAAAGCAAGCGCAGATGCTGTGTTGTTTCAGCCCGTGTCGCCAATCTCTCCCAGCGGTGCCGAGTTTCCTGATGCCGTCGGAATATGTCGTGATGTTTTCTTTGTCTCTGAAATGTTTTGCAATGGCTTTTTGACTGCCTGCATTGTTCATTTTGACTCCGGGGAATGAAGAGTTGAATAAAATGCCTATTGTCCGAGGATCACAAGTGAACATTTAAATGATTCAGATTTTTTTTAAACAAAAAAGTATAGCACTGCACACAAAAAGTTTTATGAAACTTCCTTCTCTATTATGATTGGGATTGAGATTCCGAGTTTAATCCCAGTTTTAATGTAAAACTCGGACCAGCTAAAACACATGTACATGGACCATACTTGATTTAATGTTGATACTGCTCTTAACTAGATGCTGTTTGACATGAGGGTGCAAGGGTGGTGCAATTGCCTCTGACCCGTCTCATCTGGGTTCAATTCCGGTCCAGACTATTATCTGGTTGGACTGATACATTGCGGGCACAAGCACGCCTCTGTAATGATGCAACCAGCCTGCTTCGTAGAAAGGGCGTTGCATCAATGAGTGTGCCGTCCCTCGGATGGACGTTTACGGGGCTTCCTATTTGCCGGCATGAGTTGGTGGATTTTAAAGATCCTACGGTGTTCCTCTCAAACAGTAGGTGGGCCATCGCCGGCACCATGAACAACTTCCATATTCCTGCCCTAACCTATCACTACATCAGTGGCACAGCTGCACCACCAGAAAATAATCCTACCCACAGCCATGTGCTGCATATGAAAGAAGTAGCCTATAGGGAGAAAAAGCAGAAGAATCAGAAGTGGAAGATAAATAAGCAAAGTAATAATAATACAAGGCATCTGTTAGACATTAAAACACCACGGAAGAAGAGAAGACTAACACTACGTCAGTGGCACAGCCACACCTCAGTAGTGATGTAGCCAGTGGGCAAAAATGGTATTTGAATCTGTTCAATATCCAATCATGAACAACTACGAAACACAGAATCAAGATATTTACTATGGCCAAGTTATTCTAGGACTACATAACACATCGAAGAATAAGAGGAAAAATAATAATAATAAGAGGGAGAATTCCTTTGCAATACATGTCCCTGCCAGTCCCAAATGAAAGTTCTTATTGCAAGCAAAAAGGGAATAATTCTGTGAAAAATTGGCAAAACACCCCGAAACTCAAACTTGTTCTGTAAGTTATCAAAACAAAGCCATGTACCAAGTTTCAGGTGAAAATGTTAAAGGGTGTCGGGAAAAAGTGCACAAAACCACAGATGGGGCGGACAGATGGACAGAAAGATGGAGAGCAAACCTGAGGTCCCTCCAGGTAGGTGACTAATGATAAAATAATAATTATTTGTGTCAGGTGTTGTGTATTTGGTATCACTTAAGATTGCAGTTGTGGTTGTCGCAGATTAGCGGGTAGTTGTATTCTTTTATTTGGAAGTGCAAAAGCCTACTTGTTTATCACTCCAAGTCGAGTGGTTAAGTCAGTTGGAAATATATAATTGATAACTAGAAAGAGCAATCAGAGATCGCAGACCCTGCCAGGACGTGTTTTCAGTAGTTTTTAAGGCTTTTGTGTAAAAACAAATATGGCGGCCGAACCACGTGTCCGATGACGTCTTCATTTTTTTTTTCTCCACCAATTTATCCCTAGATGACGCTCAAGAAATTTCATCTTGATAGGATGAAGTTTTGTATTTGTCGAAATATGACGTCATAATGGAGGCACCTATGACATCATCATTAACATATTTTATTCCCCATGGGAAGTTCTTTACAATGCGCCATGTCTCAATTTTTTATATGCAGTGCTTTCAGAGATATAGAGATGCAAAGTTTTTCGATTTTTCCAAGATGGTGCCCATACCACATGACCTATGAAATCATAATTATCATAAAAAAATTACATAGGTGGAGATGCACGTATAGTGAAAATTTCCTGTCAATCAGACCAACAATTGCAGAGAAAATCATATTTATTCTGTGCGGATGAATAAACAAACAAACAGACAAATGAAAAATCCCTAATATCACGACACTTGGCAAAACAAAAAAAAGTAGAATGGCACTCAGTAGAGCATCCTTTTTACCTCAAAAATAATTATTGGCTGAATTCAGTGACCTGATGTGCAAATCGTCTTCAAATTTTAAGTTAATCGGATGAAAATTGACAATTTTAGAATTTCGGCTTATGTTGACCTTTTGGCCTATGTTGACCTCAAAAATTGTTGGTGGTTGGTTTCAGTAAGCTGATATGCAAATCCTATTCAGATTTCACGTCAATCGGATGAAAATTGAGCATTTTAGAAATTTGAAATGGTTGTTGACCTTTTTGCCTATGCTGACCTTTTGGCTGATGTTGACCTCAAAAATAGTTGGGGGTTGAATTCAGTGACCAGATATGCAAATCATCTCCAAATGTTAAGTTAATCGGATGAAAATTGACAATTTTAGCAGTTTGGCCTATGTTGACCTTTTGCCCTTTGTTGACCTCAAAAATAGTTGGTGGTTGGTTTCAGTAAGCTGATATGTAAATCCTATTCAGATTTCACGTCAATCGGATGAAAATTGAGCATTTTAGAAATTTGAAATGGTTGTTGACCTTTTTGCCTATGCTGACCTTTTGGCTGATGTTGACCTCAAAAATAGTTGGGGGTTGAATTCAGTGACCAGATATGCAAATCATCTCCAAATGTTAAGTTAATCGGATGAAAATTGACAATTTTAGCAGTTTGGCCTATGTTGACCTTTTGCCCTTTGTTGACCTCAAAAATAGTTGGTGGTTGGTTTCAGTAAGCTGATATGTAAATCCTATTCAGATTTCAAGTCAATCGGATGAAAATTGAGGATTTTAGAAAATCAAGAGAAGTGGTTGACCTTTGGCCTATGTTGACCTTTTGACCTCACAACATATAGGATATTGTCGGACCACGGACTCTAATATTTGGTGAAGTTTCGTGAAGATCGGTTTAAAATTGTGACCTGTAGGCAAGTATAAGTGAGCAGACAGACAAACACACTGACCCAAATGCGATACCCTCTCCTCTGGCGAACAAAGAACAAGACAATATTTCTCCAATGGCTTTTCCAGTGACATATCAGAACCTGACCCACAACTCTGCTCCACTGGAATAATCGAGCATACCGAGACCACAATTCCATGTCATGTGTGAAAAACTTTATAAAATCAAGTTGTTTATTTGGACAACTAAGGCAGCCAATATGTAGAAAGTTGTCCATCTCTTTTAGTTTTTCTTTTTTTTCCTTTGTTTCTTTCTCCTTCTTGAAAAAGCAAAACATACACTAAACGAAAACGCCACTCAGTAGAGCACATACTCTCGCTGTGGGTCAAGTTGGAATAGTACGATTTCACAACAAAAGTTTGAGGGAGTAGTTCAGTGACAACACAAGACAAGACAACACAAGACAGACACTGCACAGATATATATATATATATAGAATATATAGAAGATAATGTTAAAAAAAAAACAAGGCAATTTAACTTACATTTTCGGATTCAGCGTTCAATTCTATATAAGTGAGTGTATTTTGAGGCATGTGTGACTTCAAATAAAATTGTAAGCCAGGAAAACGTTCGTTTCATTCCTTCGGGATACAACATGTAAAACTGGCCCAAACGTCAAAACAAAACTCGCTCATTTTAAGTCGTACAAGCTAATGCGACCACTCATTCTTCTAGGACGAATCCCGTGCACATGCTTGTCACACTTATAAGTCACCTAAGTCTTTATAAGTTCATCAAATACTGACACCGCGATTGACATTCGCTGAGGTAAATGTTGATATCTCTTCTGAGGTAAAAAACAAAAACAAAACAAAAAACAGTTTTAAAGCATTATACGTATCAAACGATACATTTTATGAAACGGGGAAACCTAATACACACTTTGGTGGTTTTAAAATGACAGAATGTGTCTTTATTAGAAAAAAAAATGAACATTCAAGACGACGCTGCTAAAAATTACACCACTCTAACGCATAACCACGAGTTTAAACTACATTTACAACAAATATGAAAACTATTTTCATATCACAATGTTAAATATAGAATATATAGAAGATAATGTTTAAAAAAATTAACCCTATCTTCCAATGGTAAAAAATCCTTCAAAAAATTCCTGGATCCGGAATAATATCCTGAGCTTCACCAAAAACGAATCAATTCTTCCTTATCACAAGGTCAATCATCCCACCAACTTTCATCCAAATCCGTTCAGAACTTTTCCAGATATCTTGTTCACAAACACACGAACACACATACACACACACACACACACACACACACACACGGACACGATCGAATGCATTACTCCCTGGCGGGAGTAACAATGGTCAATCTTGTACAATATTGTATTGCGCTAAAGTGAATACACAAAGGTCTACGTGCAGTTTTAGAATACTTTGTAATAGATAGTTTGAAATTGCAATGCAGATCAAAAAGACAAGTAAAGTACACAAAAGGTTGTTTTTTTAAAAATGAAATCTCTTTCTTAATGAAGATGGTGATCGAGATTATATCTCGGTTTCATGTTAAACTTGGCTAAGCCAATAATGAAGCATGTTTCACATGGAAGGTAAACATAAATGCTGACATTGCTTAAAATAAATGATGGATTGAGTGCTTGATTCTTGGCCAAATGTGCAAAAGGCACCAATTGCCTTGGAAGGGCATCCCCACTCACTAAGCGCAGCTTTGAGAAAAAAGGAACCATGGGCTTGATTAAAGAACAAACGGCAGGAAATTGCACTGCTCAGAAACAAATAATTGTCGAAGTTCATCTGCTCCTTAATGTAATCGTTAGAGCTAATGATAATATGGTGGGAGCAGGTCAGCAGGATGTGTGTCCTTGGAGCTAATTAATGACCATTCTCCTTGGAAACATTTATTTATATGAGTATTTAGAATTAGAACATAGAATTACATACAGTATTCATGAAAACATGGAAGTTCAAAAATTCTGGCATTGAAAATACACCTTTTTCTCGATTAACAAGTTGCTTGACATTATACCTGTCTAATATAAAGTCACTGTAACTGAACACCTCCGAAATCAGAAGGAACCCAAAAACTTTTTCACACACGACTGATGTTGAGTAGAACAATATATGCATTCACAAATCCAAACAATGTTTGCATATCACATTAATGTGCATTTGCATATCAGATCAATGTGGATTTGCATATCAGATCAATGTGGATTTGCATATCAGATCAATGTGGATTTGCATATCAGATCAATGTGGATTTGCATATCAGAAAAATGTGCATTTGCAGATCAGAACAATTTGCATTTGCAAATCAGATCAATATGCATATCAGAACAATGTGCATTTGCATATCAGATCAATGTGCATTTGCATATCAGAACAATGTGCATTTGCATATCAGAACATGTGCATTTGCATATCAGATCAATGTGGATTTGCATATCAGAACAATGTGGATTTGCATATCAAATCAATGTGGATTTGTATATCAGAACAATGTGGATTTGCATATCAGATAAATGAGCATTTGCATATCAGATCAATGTGGATTTGTGCATCAAATCAATGTGCATTTGTATATCAGAACAATGCGGATTTGCATATCAGATCAATGAGCATTTGCATATCAGATCAATGTGGATTTGTGCATCAAATCAATGTGCATTTGTATATCAGAACAATGTGCATTTGCATTTCAGAACAATGTGCATTTTCATGTCAGAATAATGTGCATTTGTATATCAGATCAATCTGCATTTGAATTTTAGAACAATGTGCATTTTCATGTCAGAATAATGTGCATTTGCATATCAAATCAATGTGCATTTGCACATCAGATAAATGTGGATTTACATATCAGAACAATCTGCATTTTTATATAAGAACAATGTGGATTTGCATATCAGATCAATGTGGATTTGCATATCAGAAAAATGTGCATTTGCAGATCAGGACAATTTGCATTTGCAAATCAGATTAATATGCATATCAGAACAATGTGCATTTGCATATCAGATCAATGTGCATTTGCATATCAGAACAATGTGCATTTGCATATCAGATCAATGTGGATTTGCATATCAGAACATGTGCATTTGCATACCAGATCAATGTGGATTTGTATATCAGAACAATGTGGATTTGCATATCAGATCAATGAGCGTTTGCACATCAGATCAATGTGGATTTGTGCATCAAATCAAGGTGCATTTGTATATCAGAACAATGTGCATTTGCATTTCAGAACAATGCGCATTTTCATGTCAGAGTAATGTGCATTTGCATATCAAATCAATGTGCATTTACATATCAGAACAATGTGGATTTGCATATCAGATAAATGTGGATTTACATATCAGAACAATGTGGATTTTCATATCAAATCAATGTGCATTTGAATATCAGAACTACGCAGATTTGTATGTCAGATCAATGTGCATTTGCATATCACAAAAATGTGCATTTGTATATCAGATCAATCTGCATTTGCATATCAGAACAATGTGCATTTTCCCGTCAGAACAATTGGCATTAGCATATCAGATAAATGTGCATTTGCATATCAGAACAATGTGTGTTTGCATATCAGATCAATGTGGATTTGCATATCAGAACATGTGCATTTGCATATCAGATCAATGTGGATTTGCATATCAGAACAATGTGTATTTGCGTATCAAATCAATGTGGATTTGTATATCAGAACAATGTGGATTTGCATATCAGATCAATGAGCATTTGCATATCAGATCAATGTGGATTTGTGCATCAAATCAATGTGCATTTTGTATATCAGAACAATGTGGATTTGCATATCAGATCAATGAGCATTTGCATATAGGATCAATGTGGATTTGTGCATCAAATCAATGTGCATTTGTGTATCAGAACAATGTGCATTTGCATTTCAGAACAATGTGCATTTTCATGTCAGAATAATGTGCATTTGTATATCAGATCAATCTGCATTTGCATTTCAGAACAATGTGCATTTTCATGTCAGAATAATATGCATTTGCATATCAAATCAATGTGCATTTGCCTATCAGAACAATGTGGATTTCCACATCAGATAAATGTGGATTTACATATCAGAACAATGTGGATTTGCATATCAAATCAATGTGCATTTGAATATCAGAACTACGCAGATTTGTATGTCAGATCAATGTGCATTTGCATATCAGGAAAAAATGTGCATTTGTATATCAGATCAATCTGCATTTGTATATCAGAACAATGTGGATTTGCATATCAGATCAATGTGGATTTCCATATCAGAAAAATGTGCATTTGCAGATCAGAACAATTTGCATTTGCAAATCAGATTAATATGCATATCAGAACAATGTGCATTTGCATATCAGATCAATGTGCATTTGTATATCAGAACAATGTGCATTTGTATATCAGAACATGTGAATTTGCACATCAGATCAATGTGGATTTGCATATCAGAACAATGTGTATTTGCATATCAAATCAATGTGGATTTGTATATCAGAACAATGTGGATTTGCATATCAGATCAATGAGCATTTGCATATCAGATCAATGTGGATTTGTGCATCAAATCAATGTGCATTTGTATATCAGAACAATGTGGATTTGCATATCAGATCAATGAGCATTTGCATATCAGATCAATGTGGATTTGTGCATCAAATCAATGTGCATTTGTTTATCAGAACAATGTGCATTTGCATTTCAGAACAATGTGCATTTTCATGTCAGAATAATGTGCATTTGTATATCAGAACAATGTGGATTTGCATATCAGATAAATGTGGATTTACATATCAGAACAATATGGATTTGCATATCAAATCAATGTGCATTTGTACATCAGAACTATGTGGATTTGTGCATCAAATCAATGTGCATTTGCATATCAGAAAAATGTGCATTTGTATATCATATCAATCTGCATTTGCATATCAGAACAATGTGCATTTTCATGTCAGAACAATGGGCACGTGCATATCAAATCAATGGGCATTTGCATATCAGAACAATGTGGATTTGCGTAACAGATCAATGTGGATTTGCATATCAGATCAATGTGGATTTGCACATCAAATCAATGTGTTTGTATATCAGAACAATGTGGATTTGCATATCAGATCAATGAGCATTTGCATATCAGATCAATGTGGACTTGTGCATCAAATCAATGTGCATTTGTATATCAGAACAATGTGGATTTGCATATCAAATCAATGAGCATTTGTATATCAGAACTAAGCAGTTTGTATGTCAGATCAATGTGCATTTGCATATCAGAAAAAAATGTGCATTTGTACATCAGATCAATCTGCATTTGTATATCAGAACAATGTGGATTTGCATATCAGATCAATGTGGATTTGCATATCAGAAAAATGTGCATTTGCAGATCAGAACAATTTGCATTTGCAAATCAGATCAATATACATATCAGAACAATGTAAATTTGCATATCAGATCAATGCGCATTTGCATATCAGAACAATGTGCATTTGCATATCAGATCAATGTGGATTTGCATATCAGAACATGTGCATTTGCATATCAGATCAATGTGGATTTGCATATCAGAACAATGTGTATTTGCATATCAAATCAATGTGGATTTGTATATCAGAACAATGTGGATTTGCATATCAGATCAATGAGCATTTGCATATCAGATCAATGTGGATTTGTGCATCAAATCAATGTGCATTTGTATATCAGAAAAATGTGCATTTGCATATCAGATCAATTTGGATTTGCATATCAAATCAATGTGCATTTGTACATCAGAATAATGTGCATTTGCATATCAAATCAATGTGCATTTGCATATCAGAACAATGTGGATTTGCATATCAGATAAATGTGGATTTACATATCAGAACAATATGGATTTGCATATCAAATCAATGTGCATTTGAATATCAGAGCTATGCAGATTTGTATGTCAGATCAATGTGCATTTGCATATCAGAAAAAAAATGTGCATTTGTATATCAGATCAATCTGCATTTTTATATCAGAACAATGTGGATTTGCATATCAGGTCAATGTGGATTTGCATATCAGAAAAATGTGCATTTGCAGATCAGGACAATTTGCATTTGCAAATCAGATTAATATGCATATCAGAACAATGTGCATTTGCATATCAGAACAATGTGCATTTGCATATCAGATCAATGTGGATTTGCATATCAGAACATGTGCATTTGCATACCAGATCAATGTGGATTTGCATATCAGAACAATATGTATTTGCATATCAAATAAATGTGGATTTGTATATCAGAACAATGTGGATTTGCATATCAGATCAATGAGCGTTTGCATATCAGATCAATGTGGATTTGTGCATCAAATCAATGTGGATTTGTATATCAGAACAATGTGGTTTTGCATATTAGATCCATGAGCATTTGCACATCAGATCAATGTGGATTTGTGCATCAAATCAATGTGCATTTGCATATCAGAACAATGTGCATTTGCATTTCAGAACAATGTGCATTTTCATGTCAGAATAATGTGCATTTGTATATCAGATCAATCTGCATTTGCATTTCAGAACAATGTGCATTTTCATGTCAGAATAATGTGCATTTGCATATCAAATCAATGTGCATTTGCATATCAGAACAATGTGGATTTGCATATCAGATAAATGTGGATTTACATATCAGAACAATGTGGATTTGCATATCAAATCAATGTGCATTTGAATATCAGAACTACGCAGATTTGTATGTCAGATCAATGTGCTTTGCATATCAGAAAAATGTGCATTTGTATATCAGATCAATCTGCATTTGCATATCAGAACAATGTGCATTTTCATGTCAGAACAATGGGCATTTGCATATCAAATCAATGGGCATTTGCATATCAGAACAATGTGGATTTGCATATCAGATCAATGTGGATTTGCATGTCACAACAATGTGCATTTTAATATCAGAAAAATGTGCATTTGCATATCAGATCAATTTGGATTTGCATATCAAATCAATGTGCATTTGTACATCAGAACTATGTGGATTTGTGCATCAAATCAATGTGCATTTGCATGTCAGAAAAATGTGCATTTGTATATCATATCAATCTGCATTTGCATATCAGAACAATGTGCATTTTCATGTCAGAACAATGGGCACGTGCATATCAAATCAATGGGCATTTGCATATCAGAACAATGTGGATTTGCGTAACAGATCAATGTGGATTTGCATATCAGATCAATGTGGATTTGCACATCAAATCAATGTGTGTTTATATATCAGAACAATGTGGATTTGCATATCAGATCAATGAGCATTTGCATATCAGATCAATGTGGATTTGTGCATCAAATCAATGTGCATTTGTATATCAGAACAATGTGGATTTGCATATCAAATCAATGTGCATTTGAATATCAGAACTAAGCAGTTTGTATGTCAGATCAATTGTGCATTTGCATATCAGAAAAAAATGTGCATTTGTATATCAGATCAATCTGCATTTGTATATCAGAACAATGTGGATTTGCACATCAGATCAATGTGGATTTGCATATCAGAAAAATGTGCATTTGCAGATCAGAACAATTTGCATTTGCAAATCAGGTCAATATACATATCAGAACAATGTAAATTTGCATATCAGATCAATGCGCATTTGCATATCAGAACAATGTGCATTTGCATATCAGATCAATGTGGATTTGCATATCAGAACATGTGCATTTGCATATCAGATCAATGTGGATTTGCATATCAGAAAAATGTGTATTTGCATATCAAATCAATGTGGATTTGTATATCAGAACAATGTGGATTTGCATATCAGATCAATGAGCATTTGCATATCAGATCAATGTGGATTTGTGCATCAAATCAATGTGCATTTGTATATGAGAACAATGTGGATTTGCATATCAGATCAATGAGCATTTGCATATCAGATCAATGTGGATTTGTGCATCAAATCAATGTGCATTTGTATATCAGAACAATGTACATTTGCATTTCAGAACAATGTGCATTTTCATGTCAGAATAATGTGCATTTGTATATCAGATCAATCTGCATTTGCATTTCAGAACAATGTGCATTTTCATGTCAGAATGTGCATTTGCATATCAAATCAATGGCATTTGCATATCAGAACAATGTGGATTTGCATATCAGATAAATGTGGATTTACATATCAGAACAACGTGGATTTGCAAATCAAATCAATGTGCATTTGAATATCAGAACTACGCAGATTTGTATGTCAGATCAATAGCATTTGCATATCAGAAAAATGTGCATTTGTATATCAGATCAATCTGCATTTGCATATCAGAACAATGTGCATTTTCATGTCAGAACAATGGGCATTTGCATATCAAATCAATGGGCATTTGCATATCAGAACAATGTGGATTTGCATGTCAGATCAATGTGGATTTGCATATCAGAACAATGTGCATTTTAATATCAGAAAAATGTGCATTTGCATATCAGATCAATGTGGATTTGCATATCAGATCAATGTGGATTTGCACATCAAATCAATGTGCGTTTGTATGTCAGAACTATGTACATTTGTGTGTCAGATCAATGGGCATTTGCATATCAGAACAATGTGGGTTTGTATATCAGATCAATGTGCATTTGCATATCAGATGAATGTGGAACATCACGGTCTCTGGAGATGTACTTGTAGCCTTGAGATTTGGCCATGCTTGGCTATAATCTTGTGTCTGACTTCCTCAGACAATTCTCTGGTTTTCTATATTTTCTCCATGCTCATTGCTGTAAACACAGTGACACAAAACAGCAGAATGACTCCTTTTCACTATTCAAACTGGTTGAATGAGTGATTTTTATATTGCAGGCACCTGCAACTCACTGCAGGTGAGTTCTTTTCCAAAGTAAAGGAGAACCACCTGCTTGAAATCTAATTACAGACTTGGCATTTAATATGGAATTTTTTTTTTCTTGACTTGGGTTTACTTTCTGAACTCGGTATATCAATCTGGTGAGTTTCTTTTACGCTTCGGTGATTTCTTTGTTTAAAGAACCATGTCACTGATTGTCTGTCGCAGCAAGAAGTCAATAACAGGATTATATCACAGGTGGCGTGACAAAATGTATGGACAGGTACATTTGACGATTGGCTTCACAATCGGGTATATAAGGGTTGTTGCGTTCTGTATTAGTGGAAAACAACTGCTGCACGTCTACAAAAGTTATTGCCGCTTCCCCTGGAGATGGTCCGTCAACTCGACAATGCTGTTTGTCATTTAGTGGTGGCTTTACGAAATTCCGGCATGAAACAGCGTGCTATTGCTCGGCAGTATGGCATCACTCAAGGTCAGGTGTCAAAGATCCTGAAACGAAATGCTCAGAGGGGTGTCCCTACTCCAATACCGAGGTCACGACGTCCCCGCAGAACCACAAGGAGGGATGATCGCCAGCTGCACCGGTTAGTCCGCAATGGCCGTACCAAGTCAGCTAATCGGCTTAGGGCTGAGTGGCAGCAACTGACAAATGTGCCTGTATCCAGAAGGCTAGTCAACCAACGACTGGTTCAAGCAGGCTATCGTGCCAGGTGTCCCCTGAGAAAGCCACGTCTGACCAGACAACACCGCCAGCGCCGATTGCAGTGGCCAGAGAGCACCGTCAATGGCAGCCAGGACACTGGAATCACGTGATCTTCAGTGACAAGTCTAGATTTCTGGTCTATCGTCAATATGGCCGTGTCCGAGTGCACAGACAAGTGCATGAAGCCTACAACGAAGATTGTATAGTGCCAAGAGTCCAAGCTGGAGGTGGTGGGGTGACCGTTTGGGCTGCTTTTCATGCAGGGGGCAAAACTGACCTGGTTGTTCTGAATGGAAACATGAACCAGTTCAAGCACAGCGCCATTCTGGAAGAAACATTGCTTCCATTTGTTCATGCAGCCTTTCGAGGAAACTTTGTCTTCTAAGATGACAATGCACGGCCTCATGGTGCTCGCATGATCCAACACTTTCTTGCTGACAGTGGTGTAGAGCATATGGAGTGGCCTGCCATGTCCCCGGATATGAATCCGATAGAGAACTTGTGGGCAGAATTAACGCATCAAATCGACAACTGGGACCAGCAGCCTGCCTCTGTGCGTGAATTGCAGCAGGCTATTGTCACTGCATGGCAAGCAATTCCTGTCCAAACCTTGGCAAATCTCGTGAACAGCATGCCTCAACGTGTACGTGCTCTCCTGAATGCTTGTGGGGGTTACACGAAGGACTGAACTGTAATTTTACTGTCCGTAATCCCAGTCGTAATTTAACTTTTGTTTTTGTTAAAAAAAATTTTTGGCTCATGTGCAAAATAAAGAGATACTTCTGGAAAACGTACAGAAGTTTAACACAGTACTGTCTGTGAATTGAGTTCGATATCAGTTTACATCACTTTCAAGGATCAATTTATTTGCTTCGAAATGTCAAATGTCGTTTTTGTTTCTTTTAAAGGTCACATTAACAAAATCTGGAATAATTTCAACATAATTCCAATGAACTTTTGGTTCTATGTCATCTTGAAAAGTAAGTTCACCCCCACAAAAAAAATATTCCATATTAAATGCCAAGTCTGTATTTCGAACAACTTCTAAGAGGTGCCAATAATATTGTCTGGGCCATTTTAGGATTTCTGTGTGGAATAAGCTAAGATTTAGTATTTCTTCAGCTTTTTTGTTTTGTTCCACCGCAAACCAAAGAAATATATGTGGGGATACCAAAAGATTTTTTAATTTCAACAATTTTCGGGAAGAAATGGTGCATTATTTGGAAAAAGTGCAAGGGTGACAATATTTCTGGCCACGACTGTATGTTGAAAATTTGATGGCAAAGCTCTGAAAATGGTAAATTCAAATTCCAGGTCAATTGGATGAAAATGTATGATTTTATGTGATGCTGACCTTTGACCTTTTGACCAAATTAATAATTTGTCTTCTCCATATTCTCAAATAACGCTTTGTTGAAAATTGATGACAAACCTCAAATGCACACACACACACACACACACACACACACACACACACACACACACACACACACACACACACACGCGCAATTTAAAAACCTTGTCTCCCACAGCGTGGGGGTACAGGCTAATGAAGGTTCAATGGGGTGGTTTGTAAGCGTGGAATTCCACAATGCTTCTGGACTACTTCAATGGCACTAAATTTCTGGATTTTTTTCACAACCGTTAAAATTATTATTTTATTAAAATTTAAGTGCAGTACTGTGCATATACTGTACTTGAACACTGCGCGGGGTATCGTGTTCTATGAACTCTCCAGTTGTGCCACGCTTCTCACAGAAATGGTTGTACTGGTTGGATTAGCACCATATATTTTCAAACATGGTTTCGAACACAGATAACAGGAAATATGTTTTTGACATCGTTTATATCGAAATGAGAAAAAGCTATTTGTGTGAAAATGTGAAAAACAATACACGAGCAAATTATTAGACTTCGTGCCAACAACAAATTGATGATTTTTATTTGCTCTTAACAAAAGTGTTTTCCTCCAATTTAAAAAATTTAATTTTTAATTCTTCTATTTTATTATTTAAATACAAATTGTAAAAATGTATTTTTTGGGGGGAAAATATTTTCTTTTGTTTCAAAACTCATCTTAGCCAAAATCCTGACTTTGATTCCAACGCCATCAGGAAACTCATTCATCATTGAAAACAATTCAGCAAAATAGAAAACCAAGTAGAATGGAAATTGAATCGAAAAAGAATTGTTTGCTTGTTTGCAAAGTTTTGTTTGTGCAGGGCCTCGTGGTTGGAGGAAAAAGCTTTTTCACCCTGCTTTGTATTTCTGTTTTACAACAGATCTAGAAACTATCTTATATTTCTAACATAAAACTTATGCAAGATCTAAGTTCTTGAAAGAGACAGAGCGTGAAAAGGCAACAAACTGAGATTGGGGTATTGGGGAGTTGGGTGGGGCTAACTTGTTCGACACAAGTAAAGGATATGAAGACGAGGAAGGAAGAAACACCAACGTCCAAGTGAGAGGGTTGAGTGAGTTAGGGTTAATGAGGGTACGAAAGATCATGAGTAGCGATGGGAGGATGACATGAGACGCTAGTGTACCTGTCTGGTTGAAGACCTGCAAGGCTGCTCCACAAACGGAAGGAAAGAGGAACAAAAGAGTTGAGGTATGCAGTAAGCCTGGACTCTGGGAATTGATCCAGGAGGGGGTTATTTGAAGAGCTCGTGGATCCTGGAGGAGCTGGGAGGGCCGGACAGTTGAGAGAGCAGTGGAAACCAGACCAGAGGGAAGAATTTTCCAACTTGCTCTCTGTCCATAAAATTTGTCAACATTCTTTTGGGGTTTGTCTAATCGGGGATTGTTTAGGGAAAAGGGCAGAGTTTCATCTTGCATCACAAATATGTTTGCCCATGGTATGAACCAACTGATTTATTCATTCAAATTTCTGCAAGAACAACAAGTTTGTTGTTGTACCGCAGGAAGAAAGATAAATGCTTGCTGTCCTTACCAGCTCTTGTCACTGCAAATACATCTATTTCAGTTCAAACCAGTCATTTCAAAACAAAGAGAACTCACATCAGGACAACGCACAATACGTCATCGTGTTGATAGGCTCCCTAGATTGCGCTCAATTTGCACAGCTGGAAGTAATGTTCCTTCGGTGTTGTTTATTTGATCTTAGACTGGATCGAAAAGCAAAAAAATATATAAATCTAGCAAGCCGGCACTATATATATATACAGTCACATGAAAAAGTAAGTACACCCCATATAAAGTCTTGACTTTTTCAACATATTTCAACATACAGCTATTTGATCTTCATTTCAACAATATTGATAGATAAAGGTGATATAATATAACAAATATCATGAAACATTTACATTTTGTAGTCCATTGTATAATTTAAATAAGCATAAATGCAAATTTCGCATGTGGAAAAAGTAAGTACACCCTTGGCTCTAATAGGTGGTATTGCCCCCTTTGGCAGAAACAACCTCAAGTAGGTGTTTCTTATAACTGTCTACCAGTCTCTGACATCGACTGGGATAAATTTTTGTCCACTCCTCCATGCAGAATTATTTCAGCTGTGCGATGTTTGAGGGGTTTCTTGCATGCACAGCTCGTTTCAAATCCCCCCACAACATCTCGATGGGATTTATATCCGGGCTTTGACTTGGCCATTCCAGAACCCTCCATTTCTTTCTTTTCAGCCATTCCTTGGTGGATTTACTGGTATGTTTCGGGTCATTGTCATGTTGCAAGGTCCACCTTCGGTTGAGCTTCAACTTTCCGACAGATGGCCTCACATTATCCTCAAGCACCCTCTGGTGCAATGAAGAATTCATAGTGGATTCTATGATGGTGAGCTGCCCAGGCCCTGATGCAGCAAAGCTGCCCCAAACCATAATATTTCCACCACCATGCTTTACAGTTGGTATCAGGTTGTTGTGGTCAAATGCTGTCTTTGGTTTTCGCCAAACATGTCTTCTGGTACTGTGGCCAAATTGCTCTACCTTTGACTCATCTGTCCAGAGCACATTGTTCCAGAAGTGCTGGTCTTTGCCTCGGTGTTCATTGACACACTTTGGTGTTGCCCTGATGTTCTTTCTGGACATCAAAGGTTTCCTCCTGGCACACCTCCCATGTAGATCAAATTTGTGCAGCCTCTTTCTGATGGTGGACTCGTGCACTTTGACATCAACAGTGCCAAGAGCTACCTGTAGGTCCCGTGATGACATTCTGGGGTTCTTAGAGACTTCTTTCTGCATCTTGCAGTGTGCTCTCGCCTCTCGGGCTGAACTTGCTGGGGCGGCCTGGCCTGAACAAGTTGGCAGTTGTTTGGAATCTTCTCCACTTGTAGATGATCTTCCGGACAGTCGAATGATGGATTTCAAATTGTTTGGAAATCTTTTTAAATCCCTTCCCAGACTCGTAGGCATCTATAACCTTCTTTCTGAAGGCCTCAGATAGCTCTTTTGATCTCGGCATGGTGACGCCGCACACTTCAACAACAAAGGGCAAACCAAAGTAAATGTCTGAGGTTTAAATAAGACAGGTTCCTCCAAGATCCTCTCTGACGATGTACTAATCATTTTCACCTGAGCTGGTGCACCTGATTCTAATTTTAGGTATTTGAAATAGTGATAAATGTCGGGGTGTACTTACTTTTTCCACATGCGAAATTTGCATTTATGTTTATTTAAATTATACAATGGACTACAAAATGTAAATGTTTCATGATATTTGTTATATACCAGCCACAAAAAGAAACTGTCCATTGTTAAAACTCTGTCTGAATTGGAAAATATAACAACAATGTAACATTTCCATGTAAACTTTAATAGGTGGATTATGAGACCATAACAAGACGGTAGAACAGCATTTGTAATGTCCATCACAATGACTTAACGAGTCCAATTTCGGAGCAGGGGTCAACCGACAGCGACACAAAGTCAATAACTCGTATGGCGGGACGTCGTGGTCGTAACCCGTAATGACGTAAGCGGTTCCTGACTGACTATGTTGGGGTGGATACGGCGAAGTCCTGGAATGGTCTGGGCAGTGGTCACTGCAGTCTGGAACCTGTTGCAGAGATGAGTCACCCATATCCACCTGTCCTGTCATGTCATCGTCACACGTGGACGTCCTGAACGTAGACCATCAGCAACGTCATTAGTGTTCTGGTAATGTCTCACCAATGCAGAAATGGTGTTTCGGTGACAATGGAAATGCACAGCCACTTGACGGTGAGACGTTCCCCCACGGGTCATCCCAATAGCCTCATGATGCTGTGCAGTTGTGAGCCGTGGCACGACGTGCGTTTCATTAGCCACTTAATTTTTTGAACGATTGAAAATCAAACAATTAACCTTACCAAAGTTAAAGCAGTTTGTGACATTCATGTGCTCTATACAGTTTCTCACGATGCACATGCAAAAACGTGTTGCACGTGCCCATACCGAAACCATTGACATCACGAAACGTGGCGCATGCATACCTGTTGAATTC
Source organism: Myxine glutinosa (assembly GCF_964187855.1). Classification (NCBI taxonomy): domain Eukaryota; kingdom Metazoa; phylum Chordata; class Myxini; order Myxiniformes; family Myxinidae; genus Myxine; species Myxine glutinosa. The sequence continues at coordinate 115,478,743 of NC_136269.1, read as the reverse complement.
ACTTCACTAATTGTCGTGTTTAAATCTGCATTTGTATACACAGGTGTTTCTAATATATAATTTCATTTTTTGTGTGCACAGTTTCTTTTTGTGGCTGGTATATTATATCACCTTTATCTATCAATATTGTTGAAATGAAGATCAAATAGCTGTATGTTAATAAACGTACTTTTTCACGTGACTGTATATACAGTATATACTGTATATATATTGTTGCGGATCTCCGACGTCGGCTCTCCCCTTACCAAGAGGGGGTTAGTCCCCTTGTCCTTTTATCTGGCCGACGCGAGTCCTGGAAGTTATAACGTTCCTTCCGGTCGGTGGTAAATAGGGTTGTTGGTCGATTTTTTGTCCTATTACCTAATTACTACCACCGACCGTAAAGCAAGGGAATAACTCCCGCTCGAACCACGGATATTGATGGGATATGCCGAGCGGATAGCAATCCGCGATCCGAGCTGTTAACAGGTGACTAGACCCGATTCGAAGCAGTTGCGATCGTGCCACGCTTACCCAATTAGAGAAAAGACTGATGCGATCGGATGGAGAGGAAACCAGGAAAATAGGAAGAACAGATGGGTTTATTAACAAATGTACAAAGAAGAAGAGGAAACGAAAGGAATATACAAGAAAGAAAGAGGAAGGAAAAGTACACAGGGCAGTCTTAATTACAGTCTTAACTTATTCCCTGGACAAACGGGCCCGTCTCACATACAGACACTCACAAGGGGATTGCAGATGGTCGGGTGGAAGGTCACCAGCACGTCCAGGCTCCCATCCGGCTCCGGTCCAGGCGATGAAAAACCCGGCAGGCAGCTTGTATTGTAACGTAGCGCGAACGGACAACTAGAATGACGGGGGGAAGGCTGGTGTACTGGCGTACGTAATATTCGCACGACTCGCGCCAAGCGCTCCCTCCCAAATGTCCTGCTTTGAAATACCAATGCCAGCGAGCCCTCTTTGCACAGCCCTTTCAACCACGATCAGTTCTTTATCACGCTGCAAATGGTGCCAGTCCTGTTCAACCATGATCAAGCGCATATACTCTCGAGTCCTTGGTAATCACGACAGTCCTTAGCGAGAGTCCTACGAGAGTCCTGCAAAAGGGCTTTTGCGTGCGCTTTTATAAGTCAAGTCAGCGATCGCTCTGCCAGCCCCCACCACGCCCTGTCAGGCGATGTCACTCCAGCCCTGGTTGGCTGGTTATGGCTTACCGGCCCCGCCCTGACGGCTGGGTGACGTGGCCACACCTCCTCCCTGGTGCTCCACCCCCTTTTTCCGGGCTTCACCTCGTGGCTTATGGCGGTTGAGCTCAAGCGAGTGGTTGAGCGAGCTCAAGGGCAGCGAAGGCTGCGGCCAAGGAGCGTACCAAATTGGGAGGGGCCATGGGGCACAGACTGGGGAGCGCGCTTAATGTCGTCGCTTGGAGGGAGGCTGCAAAAATGGACGGAAGGGCCTACTCTTATTTGATTGACGCAACGCAGATTCAACTATTGGGGATGGCCTTATCTAACACAGACTAAGAAATAACTGACGTCCTATGGTGACCTACGTGTTGCTTGTGGCCTATCTATGGGGTGCTACCTTTAACCATTAATGATGTCATATTTATTTACAAGTGTTGGTTCTCAAAACCGCAACAATATTTTATATATATATATATATATATATATATATATATATATATATATATATATATATATATATATATATATATATATATATATATATATATATATATATATATATATACAGGGTGAGCCAGAAATATGGTCATTTTTGAAATTCATGTGAAGGAAATAAAAAATTGTTTTTCAAAAGAAATTCATTCATGATATTGAAGTACACTAGGGCATGCCCGTACTATATATATATCTAAAATTATATCCCCCCCCTCTATTTACATGAAATGGTTTGGTCCATTCGCAAAGCCAAAGCGAACGGCTTGCGAGTACGGTGACAATCCCCCCCCTCTATTTACATGAAATGGTTTGGTCCAAAGCGAACGGCTTGCGAGTACGGTGACAATCCCCCCCCTCTATTTACATGAAATGGTTTGGTCCAAAGCGAACGGCTTGCGAGTACGGTGACAATCCCCCCCCTCTATTTACATGAAATGGTTTGGTCCAAAGCGAACGGCTTGCGGAGTTTGGTAAAGAAATCGCCATAGCGTGCACAAACGCGCAGGAAAGCGAATGAATCGCAAATTAGTTTTAATTAGTTGTAAAACATAGTTTAACGCCAACATAGTTTGCCAACGTGAAATAAATGAATACGCTCTCAAATGTGCCGTCCGAGGCAGAGTCTGTTCGCCACGTTCGGCACACGTGATAGCTCGCTGCTCTCTGATTGGTTGAATCGTTTTTTGGACATAGCTCGCTAACTACTTGTCCGATTAATATGAAACCTTGAAAAGGCACATCCTCGGGTCCCCAGCAATATACCTGGCAAGTTTCAAGTATATCGGACCCGTGGTTGTCGAGAAACAGCGGTCACAGACAGACACACAGAGATTACTGGCATTATAGATAGATAACATGCAATTTTTTTTTTTTTTTTTTTTACTGATTTACTTTTCTTTTTAGCAGGCAAGACACTTGAGTAACCATGTGAAACTGGTCGGGTGAAGAATGCACTTTCGCTATCAAAGCTTTTTACAAGAATAATGACAGTGCAACTGCTGCACAACGTCAATTTAAACTCCATTTCAATGTTTAACGTCATGGAAATGTGCCGTCTGTTCGTGCATTCAAGTTATGGGTTCAGATGTTTGAGAGGACCGGTTCAACTTCAAAAGAGAAACCGCCAGGAGCACCCAAATCAGTAAGAACGACACAAAACATTGAGTGTGTAAGGGAGTTAGTTTTGAGAAGTCTGCATCGCTCCAGCCGAAAGCATGCATCAGCCTTAAGAATTTCTCACACGTCACGACGCCCTATAAATTTCAAATTGTCCAGGAATTAAGCCAAGATGATGAAATTGCCCGCAATAATTTTTGTAAGGGAATGCTTGGCCATATTGCAGAACGTCATGAATAATTGGCATCCAAGATTGGAGGAATGTGTCAGACGAAATGTTGTGCATCTCCTCCCTGTTCTTTTCCACAAATAAATAAATGGCATGTTATGTACTTCACTTTCTTTCTTGTGGTCAAATGTTGTCTTTGGTTTTCGCCAAACATGTCTTCTGGTACTGTGGCCAAATAGCTCTACCTTTGACTCATCTATCCGGAGCACATTGTTCCAGAAGTGCTGGTCTTTGCCTCGGTGTCCATTGGCAAACTTTAATCTTGCCCTGATGTTCTTTCTGGACAGCAAAGGTTTCCTCCTGACACACCTTCCATATAGAACAAATTTGTGCAGCCTCTTTCTAATGGTAGACTCGTGCACTTTGACATCAACATTGGCAGGAGCTACCTGTAGGTCCCGTGATGACATTCTGGGGTTCTTAGAGACTTCTTTCAGCATCTTGCGGTCTGCTCTTGGGCTGAACTTGCTGGGGCGGCCTGGCCTGAACAAGTTGGCAGTTGTTTGGAATCTTCTCCACTTGTAGATGATCTTCCGGACAGTCGAATGATTGATTTCAAATTGTTTGGAGATCTTTTTAAATCCCTTCCCAGACTCGTAGGCATCTATAACCTTCTTTCTGAAGGCCTCAGAGAGCTCTTTTGATCTAGGCATGGTGACGCCGCACACTTCAACAACAAAGAGCAAACCAAACTAAATGTCTGAGGTTTAAATAAGACAGGTTCCTCCAAGATCCTCTCTAATGATGTTCTAATCATTTGCACCTGAGCTGGTGCACCTGATTCTAATTTTAGATATTTTAAGTAGTGATAAATGTAGGGGTGTACTTACTTTTTCCACATGCGAGATTTGCATTTATGTTTATTTAAATTATACAATGGACTACAAAATGTAAATGTTTCATGATATTTGTTATATTATATCACCATTATCTATCAATATTGTTGAAATGAAGATCAAATAGCTGTATGTTGAAATATGTTGAAAAAGTCAAAACTTTACATGGGTGTACTTACTTTTTCACGTGACTATATATATATTGTTGCGGATATGAGGATTGCATTTTTTTGATTGTGTTGTATTATATTGGAAATGGTGATGAACATTGTTGATTATGGCCCCTCCTGCCTCCAGAGTTGTGTAAAGGTAAAAAGGGCGTCTCGGTAGTTATTCCATGAAACACCACATTGAAGGCCACGATAAAACCCTTGTTCAGTAGCTTATATCTTATTATGTGTTTTAGGGTAAGGCCTTGTCTTCCATTAGAATAATACTCCATTGCACCGAATCACTTAAGAATAGCTCCCCTTCAATCATTCCATTTCCCAGCCAAACTCTCCATCTGTGGGTAAAGCAGTTCACAAGCGTGGGGTGCACGCCCTCTCATTTCGCTGCTATAGTGAATATGTGCTCCGTGCTCTGTTTGAACAGGAGGGGCGGGGTCGCCAGGGAGAGGCAAGCCCAGGGCGCGCCACGAAGGGCGGGGCTGTTCAGCCCCATGCCCAAATAAGGAAACAAGCCCGTTGCTCGCCACGAGGGGCGTGCCGTCGGCGCCATGCCCAAATAAGGAGACAAGCCCGTGGGATTACCATACAAGGTCACGAAACAGAGCACGGGGGGGAGGGCGGTACCGAAACCGAGGAGGGCGTGTCAGACCCACACCAAAGGTTTGGAGAGAAGGGTGCGACGATCGCTGGAAGAAGCTACACCAGAGATACGGCAGATGAGTCCAGGTGCGTAAGAGGGTCGGCAGTCCACCGGGAGAGAGTTCAGAGTTGCACCGGAGTTGCGTAAGAGATACGAAAAGCCTTTGACAAAGAGCCGCTTCAACCAGCCCTGTTTCAACCCACCGAGTGACCCTGCCGGCGTGCGCTGTAAAGCCGAATACAAGGAGCTGCCGGCGTGCGCTGTAAAGCCGAATACAAGGAGCTGCCGGCGTGCGCTGTAAAGCCGAATACAAGGAGCTGCCGGCGTGCGCTGTAAAGCCGAATACAAGGAGCTGCCGGCGTGCGCTGTAAAGCCGAATACAAGGAGCTGCCGGCTCCTCGCTTCCCGCCCGGAGTGGACCTGCTCGCTGTGCCCTGTGATCCACCTGCTCATCCCTCCAAGCGATTCCTACCCTTCCATCCATTTGCGTACGTGAGTTTGTTCTGTTCGTGCTGTCCTCGGTAGTAAACTAAGTCTGTATAAGCTAGTAATTTTCACTGTGTCACCTGCGTTTTCATGTCCCCTGTAAATAATCGTGACTGCTCTTTTTGCTTATGTGTGTGTAAATAATAAACCCCGTTACTCTTCTGTACGTCTTCTTCTTCTTCCTCTTTGCATTCGTCGTCTTAGTCTTTTCCACATTGAATATCTGTGGCGCGATACGGCCAACGTTTGGGTGAATCGGGTTTAGTCGTGGAACAACTGTTCGGCCGCGGAGCCTCCGCTCGGCAAACATACCATCCTTAACCGCGGACCGTAACAATATATATATATATACATATATATATATATATATATATATATATATATATATATTTATATATATATATATATATATATATATATATATATATATATATATATATATATATATATACATACATGTATATGTATATATATATATATATATATATATGTATATATATGTATATATATATATATATATATATATATATATATATATATATATATATATATATATATATATATATATATATATATATATATATACAGTGTATATAACAGCAAAACACGGTCAAGTAAAGCCGTCCATACATCTGGGAAGCCATGTGATTGTTTGTCTATTAATTACTTACTGCTTGAACGCTGGTTGCATCCTGTCTATTAATTATGTACATCTATTAATTACGTACTGATGGAATATACCTTTCGACCCTTTAGACTGCTGAAGACCCCTTAGACCTTTAAGGACCCTTTAAGTTCCGCAAGACCCATAAATACCGAAAATACCCTGAAGACCCCAAAAGGCCCAACATACCCCAAAGACCCCAAAAGGCCCAAAACACACCAAAGACTCAAAAGACCCACAAGACCCAAAATACCTCAAAGACCCAGAGGACCCAAAAGACCCTGAAGATGCAAAAATACCCTTTAGACCAGCTTGGACCATTAACCATTTCGAGCTTTAGACCACTTGGACCTTTGTTCAGTCAGGTCATTATCTTCAGTTAAAACAAGCCCGTGCCACTGTAACGACGTGTGGTGAGGTGAGCGTAGCAAGCTGATCTATTCTGTTAAGAAGAAAAAACAGGAAGCACTTGAGTTGTTGCATGCTGTTATTCTTTGGAATATTTTATTACCCTCGCCGGAGGAGTGGGTATTACATTTGGGTCTGTTTGTCTGTTTGTTACTTGCGAAATCAAAGATTCATAAGAATGGTCATAAGGCCACATAAAAATAAAAAGTTGTTGAGCGTCCTTTTTTCTCAAAAGTTTGGGTAGGGAGGGAGGTTTTTATTTTTATTTTTTATATTTTTTTCCTACTTTCCATTGAGTTTTGTTGACATGGAAAAATATGAAATAAAGACTCCTTTCTCCTCAAAATGATTTTATTTCTTCATTCATCGGGTTCCATCCTGTGATCCGTGGCCGTGTCTGCAGCCAACACAAATTTGAGAAATGAGCCAAGAGTCTTTGTCACATCAGAAACTTTGCAAGCTTGTGAAACTTTCGTCATGTCAGTTTTACTGGGGCCGGCGAATACTTTGACGAATCAATACAGATTTCAGCCGGAAAAATCTCACACAATAGCCGCCATGAATGGCCAACGTAAAATGGGTGAAGTTGCCCGAGGCACTTGCGACGCTCTGCGCAGCACGCACTGCGCATGCGGTGCAGAACGGCGCCAAATTTGAATGTGAAAAGATCGTTTTTAATGATTTAAAAAAAAAAAAAAAAAAAAAAAGTTTCGGGTCGGGTGTGTTTCGTAGGGTCGGGCGTGAACGACCAACAACTCTTTTTTTAAATCTGGCCTAAGGAAGAAGCCAATCGATTTTGAGGTCAAAAAGTCAAAAGGTCAACATCGGCCAAAGGTCACCAACTTAAATAAATATAAATCACAAAAGAGCATAGTAAAATGATCTTCCTCTGAAATTCCCAAAGAAAGAAGGAGAGCAGACTAAATTAGAAGTCATTATGGCCACGTGTACCAGGAAATCCTGGAAATGCTTGCCACAGTTTAACATCGTGGGAAGGAAGAAAGATAGAAATCTGTTTATTCACATATAATTGTGTTTACTTATCTTTCTGTACTATATGCACAAGTACGCATGACAGTTAACGAGAAAGTAACGCTGACATAACGAAGATGCCACAGTTGTAGGGTCCTGGTCCAGGGGACACCTCAGCACAAAGTTATTGCAGTAAACAAAGCAGTTGCATTTCTTCTTCTTCTTTCGTATGCAGCACATAGTTGTTGTAAGTCGTTCAGGGTGCTGGTGATACAGTAGCTCGACAGAAACTTCTACTCATCGCGAAGAACACCATGTGATCTTCAATGTCCAACTAATGCCGGCAAATGGGACTCCTAGTTTAAAATCGTTCCGAAGGATGGAACACACATTGATGAATCACCCTGCCTGCGAAACACCGGAATAACAGCCTATAGCTGGGCAGAGATTCAAACAACTCCAGACAGATCAGAGATGAGTGTGACCAGTTCCCTTATGTCTCCTATATACACATAGCAAGATAAAAAAAATTACATTTGCAGCATAAAATCATGAAACCAGTTTATTCTCTCGCACGTTTTTAACAGAAACCTTATCTTGGAAGTAAAGAGAATGTATTTATGACTAAAATGAATTAGACTTGGTGGTGGAACCCTGTATGCCCTAAGACAGCGCATGCTGTGCGGCTGCTCAAAACAAATCGTGAACGTTTCCTATGCGAGAGTTCATCGTGAACATCACAGGAGGGCAAAAATTTCCAATGAGCAGCCGCAGGAGAGCAAACTCACACTCATAACGGTGATGCAACAAGGCTTTACCCACCCAGAGACGCAGCCACTCAAAAATCATTGTATTTCTTACAAAACCTGATACCGGTACGTGTAATAAAATAAATCCATGGGGTTTTGAAAAATATGCCACAGTGGCAACAACGCATGCGTAGCAATGCGCACGATGCTGTGATACTTGCACTTAGGTTTCACGTGTCAAATACTTGATACTTTACAATGTAAAACTGATACAACTGCATGTGTGCATGTGCATGTGTTATTGTGCATGTGTCATGATGTGTGCATTGTGGTAATAGCAGGCTAGGATAGTAGGTCCAGCAGGCCAACCTGGTCAGTACTGCTGATTCATGATCAGAATGTCCCAAATTGATGAAGATGGTACCGTACTGGCTCTGCCACTGGAAAGCAATTCAGTTGTGAGATTTGGTTACGTCGTCTGAATGTGGGATCAATAGAGGGGCGAGGAGTCGTGGTGGTGTAGATGATGCAGCGGAGGTTAGAAGTGTAGTGTGTACAGGAGACCAGATGTAAAGGGAACAGGGTAAGGAGGTTGGTAGGAGGATACACTATGTTGCATGCAGAAGGGGATGGAAAGAGTAATGGCATTGGAAGAAATCAGCAAGGATGTGGTCATAGTGGAAAAATGGGTGACACGGATAGTTAGGACATGGTTGGTGATACAGAAGCAAATGGTGTCTGTTATGTCAATATATGGACCCTAAACTAGAAGGACTGAGGTGAAGAAGCAGGAATTCAGGAATGCACTGGAGAGGATGATGGATGGTGGCCAAGTATGAGGAACTTGGTGAATAAGCCAGAGGTTTGGAGGAGTGGAAGATGTACAAAGAGGCATTTGGGGAATTTCAGAAGTTTTGTGTGGAAGAATCAGGAGAAGGTGCATCGTCAAGGAATATAAACCAGGTATGGTGGACAGAGGAAGTAGCGAAGGAAGTCGTTGCGAAGAAGTATGTTTGGAAGAGGATAGAGAAGATCAAGGATAGAGGGGGACAACCCAATGCATGGTTGATGCACCTTTATGGGCAAAATAAGAAAACAGCACGGAGAGTGGTAGAAAAGGTGCGGAATCTTATGGAGGCAGAGGTGTATAGCAATTTGGAAGGGGATGGTGGGAAGATGATTTATAAATTGGCTCGAGACATGAATGAGGATAGCAATTACATGAAAGAAGTGATTGAGAATAGTGACGGGAAGTTAGTGACTGATAGGGGGCAGTATTGAAGGTATGACAATGCTATTTTCAGGAGCTGTTGAACCGGGGAGTAAGCAACGGTGAGTTGGAGCTACTTTGTTAAGTAAAGGAGGAAGTGGAATTAGTGGAGATCTCCGAGGAGGAGGTACGGATGGCATTAGAGAGGATGAAGAAGGGAAGAGCACCAGGCATTGATGAGGTGCGTTTGGAGATGCTAATTGCAGCAGGAGAAGTTGGAGTCAGTGGGACAAAGAGGCTATTGAATGGATGTATGAGGGAGGATTGGTGGACAGGGCTTTGGTACAATTGGTGGACATTGGACCAATATGGAAGAGGAAGGGTGATGTACAGGATCTGAAATTTAAAGGGAAAGTTATTGTGCGTTGCATAACGCTGGCCTACCTTTACGTTCTGGAGACGGTGGCACTGACAGCCAACAACAGAGGTTGCAGGTCTGCGACAACAACTGGGTAAGGAGGATTGAAGAGGGTGGATAGAGGGAGGATGAATGAACTGAGGGAGGAGAGAGCTTACCTTGGAAGGTAATGTCCCAAACCTGGAGATGGCAGAGGTGGCTTTTTGCCCTCATCTGCTTCTGTACACAACCAATGCTCTTGTTGTCGGACCATGACACACTTTGACACCAGAAGGTAAAAATTGAAGTTTACGGAAGAGCGAGGTAACAGAAGGTAGAAGACGAAGTACTGGACAATACAACTAGTAGAAGAAACAAGCAGAGGGACAAAGCATGAAGCTTGGACTTAGGGAGCGTAAGTAGGGATACAGTGCATTTCTGGAAGAATGTGTGCAATGTATGGGGGAGGATGAAGGAGGGAAGAGAGAATTGGTGCCGATACCAGAAGAGAGGCAATGGAGAAGTGAAAGTGAATAAAACTTCCTTCAGTGGGAAACAAGCAGACCCTGAGACTTTGCCTCCTGCCGAGAGATGCCAATAACTTGAAGAGCCATTTCAGAGGAGAAGAAGGGAAGCAGCTGTACCCTGCCAGAGTTGGGAGTTCTAATCTATTCCACTTTGAATGAAGGCTTTATACACCACAATGAGCTATAGAGGGTGAAAAGTGCACTGAGATCTGTGAAGAATACCAAGGTGTCAATCAGTCTTCATGACCAGGTTGGAGATAGAATAGTTACGGCTGACAGTGATGTCCCAGAACTACAAAGACTGCACCTCTCCTGGAGATGGCCTGGATAAGTAGGCTGGGAGAGTCACCAGCCAATCTTAATTGAGGAATATAATGAGAATATGGGACTTTTCTTCATTGAAATACATATTCCAGGTATGATTTGTCCAGTGATGTTTGCTTTTTTCCCCCAGATCTGCAGACATTGATGACACAGTTGGTTGCGCACATTAAATAAACCTGCTACCTGATTGTGCTTCCTTCAAAAGGAACCATCAAGTTCACTTATGTCTTCGTCCATATTTTAAAGGACTCGATGTGTGACATGCTACAATAATATTGTACTCGAGAGGGTTAAATGGCTGAAGCCTGCGATGAATTTTAGCAAAATAGGAATACCCTGAAGGCACGAAAAATCAACAAACACTACAGGGCACGTGTGAGGTCAGTCCGTTTAATTCATCACTTTAAAGTGAAAGAAAAAACATGAGTGGACAGGTCCAGCAATGTCTCTAGCTGAGAGAGATGGAAAAAGAGAAAGAAAGCGAGACAGGGAGAGAGAGATGGAAATAGAGAAAGAGAGAAGTAGGGGGGAGAGAGATGTGAGCAGGGTAGGGGAGGGGTGAGAGAGATCTGAAAAGAGAGAAAGAAATGAGGGAGAGGTGTGGGTGGTGGACAGAGGAAGCAGGGGTAGGGAGAGAGAGATCTGAGGAGAGAGAAAAGGAATGAGAGAGGTGGAAGGGTGGGGGGAGAGGTAGTGGGTGGGAGAGAGAGGTGGGAAGTGGGGGGGGGGGGGGGAGAGAGATCTGAAAAGAGAGAAAGAAATGAGGGAGAGGTGTGGGTGGTGGACAGAGGAAGCAGGGGTAGGGAGAGAGAGATCTGAGGAGAGAGAAAAGGATTGAGAGAGGTGGAAGGGTGGGGGGAGAGGTAGTGGGTGGGAGAGAGAGGTGGGAAGTGGGGGGGGTGGGAGAGGTAGTGGGTGGGAGAGAGAGGTGGGGAGGGGGGAGAGAGAGGTAGCAGGTGGGAGAGAGAGGTGGGGAGGGAGAGGAGAGTGGTGGGGAGGGGGGGAGGATAGGTGGAGTGGAGGGGAGAGAGAGGGAGGAAAGGGGGCGAGAGAGGTAGCAGGTGGGAGAGAGAGGTAGTGGGGTGGGGGAGGGTATAGAGGTTGTGGGTGGGAGAGAGAGGTGGTGGGGGGGGGGGAGGATATAGAGGTAGTGGATGGGATAGAGAGGTGGGAGGGGCGGGAGAGGTAGTGGGTGGGAGAGAGAGGTAGTGGGGGGGAGAGAGAGGTAGTGGGGGGGAGAGAGAGGTGGGGAGGGAGAGGAGAGTGGTGGGGAGGGGGGGATAGGTGGAGTGGAGGGGAGAGAGCGATAGGAAGGGGGAGAGAGAGGTGGGAAGGGAGAGGAGAATGGTGGGGAGGGGGGGATAGGTGGAGTGGGGGGGAGAGAGAGGTAGTTGGTGGGAGAGAGAGGTAGCGGATGCGAGAGAGGTTAGGGGGGCGGGGAGAGAGGTAGCGGTAGGGGGAGAGAGGGAGAGAGGGAGAGAGAGAGAGAGAGAGGTTGGGGGGGGGGGAGGATATAGAGGTAGTGGATGGGATAGAGAGGTGGGAGGGGCGGGAGAGGTAGTGGGTGGGAGAGAGAGGTAGTGGGGGGGAGAGAGAGGTAGTGGGGGGGAGAGGAGAGTGGTGGGGAGGGGGGGATAGGTGGAGTGGGGGGGATAGAGAGGTAGTTGGTGGGAGAGAGAGGTAGCGGATGCGAGAGAGGTTGGGGGGGCGGGGAGAGAGGTAGCGGTAGGGGGAGAGAGGGAGAGAGGGAGAGAGGGAGAGAGAGAGAGAGAGAGTTTAGTAAAAGTGATAGTTGAGTGATTCCCAGATTCAATTTGTAATATTTGACGAGAATAAAATGTTATGCAAAAGGCGTCTCATTGTTACCGAGTAAACAGAAAACTCCATACGAGGAGCACAGGCGTTCGTTCCCCCTTTGGAAGACCTTTGTGACCAAATAGAATCTCTCCATTTCCATTTTCAAATCCAAAACGAAACCCCCAATCTGATTCTGCACTGCATCGGTCATAAAGGAATGTGATCCTCGACTAATTACCGCTTCGTTTGAATCCGATAGATCATTTTATTTTTTTATGTTACGTAAATATCCAGGTATCTGATGCCTTTATTCAGCTACCAAATGTAGTTTAAGGTTAATTATTACACTTGTACCCTGAAGAACACTTTAACATGCATGGTGGATATATATATATGGATAAACACAGTGTATACATATATGATCCAATCTTCTGGCTTTGGCTTCTTTCCATCTATTTCAGCTTCCTTACCTTCTCACCTTATGTGAGATTCTTTCACAAAATCAGGGGTAAAGAATCTTCAAACGATAGCAAGTTTGTTAGTACTGTTCGGCCGCGGAGCCTCCGCTCGGCAAACATACCATCCTTAACCGCGGACCGTAACAATATATATATACTCTTTGTTGTCAACAACCTATTGATCCATCGGTCGATCCAGCGTGAGTCACTGATGATGTTGTGGGTTATACAAATGAGGTATTTGCTCATGCACAGTCACACCACCATTCCTGTTTCGTGGTGTGACATAGCATAGACATTTGGGAAGAAACCAAACTTCCGGTTTCTTTTTTGCGACCGTCTCTTTCTGCCTTTTAACTCGCTCTCAATGCTTCGTTTTTTCGCTTTTCTTTCCTCCCACTTGCTGAGTGGGAGGAAAGTTTGTTTTAGTTCCAAGCAGATGTCACTCTGTAGAGCTTTTCGGATTTCGTCGATCGCTCGCTTCGGACATGGAAATGTAGATCGGGTCGAATAGGCCACACATCGTACCAAGTGTACACATTTCATTCTTTCTCCGTCCCGCTCCGATATTTTGTTGCTGAATGCACAATCCATGGAAAAGTGTATTTGAAATGGCATCTGAGTTAATGTGGTTCTTTGATAATCTTTTTGACTTGCGTTTTGGATCGGCTCAAACTCAAAGACCATGACCTGGGAAAGTCCAGGTGCTTTTGGGAGCGAATGTGACGGCGATGATAGATGTCGTGTTTATTCTTCCACCATATTTTTTCCAAACTTTCTTTTCGTTTACTTTCTCCGCACTGCTTTGTATTTAGCTCGTCATGTTTGGGCCTTTTAGCAGATAATAATACGAGGACAAATGATCAATTACGAATCTTGCTTGAAAGTTGTTTGAAGGCGATTTTTGATGGTGAAGTTGCTTGAAGAGTTATGACGTCATAGGTCACATGTGGCACTGACACCATCTTGGAAAAACTGAAAAACTTTGCGTCTGTATATCTCCGAAACTGCTGCATGGAAATAAATTTGAAAGGTTGCTTATTGTAAGGTACTCCCCATGGAGAATAACATATGTAAATTATAATGTCATAGGTACTTTCGTTATGACGTCATAAATCGATAAGTACAACGCATGATCCGATCAGTATGAAATTTCTTGAGCGTCATCTAGGGATGAATTGGTCGAGAAAAAAAATTAATGATGACGTCATCGGTCACGTGGTTCGGCAGCCATATTTTTACGGCGGAGCCCATAGGGCAATGCCGTCTGGAACCGCGTTTGTCTGTCCCTGTCCGTCCATGGTATGTATGTACCTAACAACATCCACAAATCAGAGCTGAGGATCTGGTCACATGACAGGGGGACAGCAGATCCTCCACTCAGCAGATCCAAGCCCGGCTACACCGTTGTTAGACTATCGGTCTTGCTTATTTTAAAGATGCATCGTTTTTTATTAGTCCCCTACCGGTGTACACCCGAGGGGTCTATAGGTTTGCACGCCGCCCCTCCGTCTGTCAGTCCGTCTGTCCGTCAGTCCGTCAGTCCGTCAGTCCGTCAGTCCGTCAGTCTGTCAGTCAGTCCGTCAGTCCGTCAAGTCCGTCAAGTCCGTCAGTCCGTCAAGTCCGTCAGTCCGTCAGTCCGTCAGTCCGTCAGTCCGTCAAGTCCGTCAGTCCGTCACGCAAAAAACAGTTTTCCAGACTTTTTTTCCTAAACACTTAATGCTAAAGATTTCAAACTTGGCACACGGTTTCCTCATGATAAGTTACAGGTCAAGTTCGAACTTCACGACGTTTCGATCATTTTTAACAAAGTTATGGCACTTTGAACTTTGGGAATTCTGATAATTCTGATGACCCTTAACTCAGTGCCATTTTAACTTTTAATTTCCTTTAAAAACGATTTTCTCTGCAATAATTGGACCGATTGAGATCAAATTTTCACCGTAGGGGGGACTCGGTCTGTAGAATATTTTAATGGTAATTATGACGTCACAGGGCACGTGGTTCGGCCGCCATATTGTTTTTCGTGAAAACACGAAAACCCCTTTTTCTCTGCAACGGCTGAACAGATCGAGGCCAAACTTTGCAGGCAGAATCGCATACCCATGACGAACAAAAAATTCAGCGAGCATGACGTCATGCGTCACATGGTTTCAGAGTTATGACGTTTTTGAGCATGAACCTTTAAAACCGAGCTCCTCCCTCATTTTTGATCCAATCGAGGGGAAACTTCACAGATCTGTTCAGCATGTCAATCTACTAAAATGTCCTTTTGGAATTTGCGATATGGCACGTGGTTTGGCAGATATCGTTAATTAAACGGAAAAAGGGATATCTCTTGTTTATTCTCGAGTTCTCCTCAAGCCGCACCGCGCGTCCTCAGCCTCGTCTCGCGAACGTCAAAAGCGCGACACAGCGCGCGCTTTCGGGAGGGGAGGAGCCAAGCCGAACAACATATATATACACATCGATCATTGATCGTGAACCGGAAAATATAATAAATTACTGATATTTAGCGACTCGAAAGGTTCTTTATCAACAACTTATTTTCTCGTGCTTCTGCTGACCTGTCTGCAAGGTGTATAAATTGAAGTCCCAAGTGTGAATCACAGGTGAGCCCATCCTGAGGTAATTAGCGATTGGGAACGATTCAGAACCTGTGGATAAATAACCGTTGGTAATTTCCCCAACAGTTTTCCGGACGACAGACTGCCGGTAGGGGACATGTATTGCAGCGCAATACTCAGAATGCGTGTTACTCTTGAACTCCATCACTCGTCGAGTCGTCAGTATAAATCCTACCCAGGTGGCATCACAAGCCAGCGGTTGCCTGTGTCTTCTCCAGGTGTAAATTTGGTGGGATTCTTTTTATTTGTCCAGGTCATGACCCACAATGGTGTTCACTTTTCAGAGGGCACCAAATGATCCTCTAAGTTGCACCCAGTCCTCTCATAAATGTTGGCAGATGGAAAACCCAGCTTAACATCCTTTCTGAAAGGGTGGAGCTTTCCCTGTAAAGGATCAGGACAACAATTTGTAATCCTCTTCCGGCAGGAATGGAACCCACAATGGACAACTCGAAGGCAAGTGCAACTTCCAGTGACCGATAAAAGCTACCTTTGGAAATAGCGGGCAACTGAGCAAGAAATGCAGCTGCAAGTCTCTGCGTGCAGCAACCTTTGTGCACGGCAACCCGTAGGGTGGACGTGATCTCCGCAGCACAATAGCACGGAACAGGTCGACGTTTCAGGAATTCCGAGTCTTCATCATCCCCCGACATTCGTGAGTCACGGGGCACTACTGACGGAGGGAGAGCTGTTCATTCTTATACTCCCATCAACAAAAGCCCCTCCCAGCACATGTTGGAGGAACAGCACGTGCAGAGATAAAGCCAAGGCATTTCACAGGAGTTCAGTCGGCCCCACATTGCAACTTTCAACTCTTTCACAACGTTGCATCGCAGTTTTGCCTAAATATATGAATATATGCTCCAAACTCCGCACTCCAGAGACAGACATCTATGTCGGTGGTAGGTAGCTGTTTTTTATACATTGTAAATACTCTGATGATATTATTACGGTATTATAAATATAACTTTTTATTATTGATGTCTTTAAATGTGACAAAGCAACTAATTCCTGAAAAGGGTGTTTTTTTTTTACACGATGTGATGTATGCAGTTTTAAAATTTAAAAATATAGCACATGTATGGCATACATGCACTGGCAGGATGGCCTAGAGGTGCACGCACTCACCTCTAATATGTCTATCCTGGGTTTGAATTCAGAACCAGGTATAAACTGTGGTCCTGGTGTTTCACAGGCAACATGATTCATCAATGCGTGTGCCGTCCCACGGATGGACGTTAAACTGCGCTGATAGGGTTAGGGTTACCCTGTTAGGGTTGGGCTGTTAGGGTTATGGTTAGGGTTTCGGTTCGGGTTAACCTGTTAGGGTTGAGCTGTTAGGGTTATGGTTAGGGTTTCAGTTAGGGTTAACCTGTTAGGGTTAGGCTGTTAGGGTTAGGCTGTTAGGGTTAGGCTGTTAGGGTTAGGCTGTTAGGGTTAGACTGGTAGGGTTGGGATTAGACTGGTAGGATTAGGCTGTTAGGGTTAGGCTGTAAGGGTTAGGTATAGGCTGTTAGGGTTGGGGTTACGCTAGTAGGGTTACGCTAGTCGGGTTAGGCTGTAAGGGTTAGGTATAGGCTGTTAGGGTTGGGGTTACGCTAGTAGGGTTACGCTAGTAGGGTTACACTAGTAGGGTTACACTAGTAGGGTTAGGCTGTAAGGGTTAGGTATAGGCTGTTAGGGTTGGGGTTATGCTAGTAGGGTTACACTAGTAGGGTTACGCTGTTAGAATTAGGGTTTTAGGCTGTTAGGGTTGGGGTTAGGCTGTTAGGGTTAGACTGGTAGGGTTAGGCTGGTAGGGTTAGACTGGTAGGGCTAGGTGGTTGGGGTTAGACTGGTAGGGTTAGGCTGTTAGGGTTAGACTGGTAGGGTTAGACTGGTATGGTTAGGCTGTTAGGGTTGGACAGGTAGGGTTAGACTGGTAGGGTTAGACTGGTAGGGTTAGACTGGTAGGGTTAGACTGGTAGGGCTAGACTGGTAGGGTTAGACTGGTGGGGTTATACTGGTGGGGTTAGACTGGTGGGGTTAGACTGGTGGGGTTAGACTGGTGGGGTTAGACTGGTGGGGTTAGACTGGTGGGGTTAGACTGGTAGGGTTAGACTGGTAGGGTTAGACTGGTAGGGTTAGACTGGTAGGGTTAGGCTGTTAGGGTTGGGGTTGGACTGGTAGGGTTAGGCTGTTAGGGTTAGGCTGTTAGAGTTAGGCTGTTAGGGTTAGGCGGTTAGGGTTAGGTATAGGCTGTTAGGGTTAGGCGGTTAGGGTTAGGTATAGGCTGTTAGGGTTAGGCTGTTAGGGTTAGGCGGTTAGGGTTAGGTATAGGCTGTTAGGGTTAGGCGGTTAGGGTTAGGTATAGGCTGTTAGGGTTTGGGTTACGCTAGTAGGGTTGGGCTGTTAAAGTTAGGGTTTTAGGCTGTTAGGGTTAGGGGTCTGCCGATATGAGTTGGTGGACGTTAAAGATCCCACGATGTCCTTCATGAATAACAGGCGAGCTATTGTCGGCACCTTGAACAAATTACAAATTCCTGCCCTAACTACTGCTGGCAAAGCAATGGCAAACCAGCTAATTCAACCGTTGCTAAGAAACTGCTTCGGCAGCACTGACACTCTGTAACAGGGTATAGTACATCAGAATCAGAAAGGTACGCATTTAAATTTTACAATATGTTGGTAAATCGAAAATATAAAATAGATATTGGGGGTCGTTTGTGTGCAGACATGATTTCCTGCATTGCACAGTATAAGCAGCCGGTAGTCTGGCCATGAACAATGTGCATGATACTAATGGATGTTGTCCAAGCCTCATTTCCTGTTTAGGGCTGCAGTCTGAGTGACAAACAAGCAGCACTGGTCTCACAGAAAGAAACATCTGCGTTAATGATAGAGTTGTGTTGTGGGAAGGTGTGCGATTTATGGGATCACCACCTACAATCCATTCCACAACTGGGACGACATATAAAGCACATCCAGTGCTTTATTAGGTTAGGCGTTAAATCCACAACTAATTACAACAACCTGAGATGTTCGAATGGGGCATCTCATGAAAAAAAATGGAGTGAGGAGGGGGCCCCCTTGTGAGCATAGTTTTAATATATATGTATATATATATATATATGTGTGTGACCATGACCACTCCTTTTTGCATCGTGATGACGCATAGGGCTGCCCAGGCAGTTGCCTAGTATAGACGATTGGGCATAATCCTAGACGAGCCGCCGCTCCAACGCAGGATACTCGAATGGTTCATTCTTCCCAGTAAGCTGATGCTCATTTTGCCGACTTTGGAAGGATGACAGGCTGAGTGAACCCACCTTGTATGAATGTGCATATATATATATATATTTATTTAAATGTATATGTAAATGTATATATATATATATATATATATATATATATATATATATATATGTGTAAATGTATATATGTGTGTGTATGTGTATATGTATATGTATATGTATATGTGTATATATGTGTAAATGTATAGATGTGTATGTGTATGTGTATGTGTATATGTATATGTATATGTAAATGTATATGTATATATATATATATATATATATATATATATATATATATATATATAATTATATATATATATATATATATGTGTAAATGTATATATGTGTGTGTATGTGTATATGTATATGTATATGTATATGTGTATATATGTGTAAATGTACAGATGTGTATGTGTATGTGTATATGTATATATATATATATCTATATGTTTATGTATATGTATATTGTTACAGATACGACTTTGATGGTATGGTGGGCCGAGCGGGATGGCCGCCGTATCCGTACAAGTTACCCCGATTGCACCCGGGGTTGACTAATCGCGCTATGCTGGCTCAATAAGAAAAAGAAGACACCCGGCTGGGTTATAATGACACAATACGACACCAGGGGTTCAGTTCTCAAGTATATTCGTACGGAAAAAGGTTAGATTACAACTACAAGAGGGACAGCATAGGAAGACAGGCACTTAGACACACTCTTATATTAACCCTAGACAGACCACAGATAAACGGGACAACGCTGACTCACACGGGATTTGATGGCAAGGAAAGCGGCAGTCGATGGCTCAGGTGCACCTGGCTCAGGGACAGAATCACGTACGGTGGTGTCCAGCAGATGCGGGGAGGTCGCTCAGCGCTCGTGGGTCGCGACTTTGGTGGAGATGCCGGGGAGGTCGCTCAGCGCTCGGGAGGGTGGCGTCTTGTCCTTCCAAGCTCGGGGCGCATCTCTCGTCACGTCCGGCGCGGGGCCGCGTATATCCGGCGGGGAGTGACACGCCCTCGGCTCGTTAGCGCCGCCCCAGATGGCATCGGCCCATGGCTTCTCATTGGGTGCGGGGGTTACCGGCTCCGCCCTTGACGAGGGGCCGACAGGGAGCCCCTTCGTGGTAACCCCGTGGAGCGCGTGGTCAATGGCGGCTAACCGAGCCGGAAGGAGGACGCCCACTCCCCATGCCGTCACCGCGCCGCCCCCCTCTTTTGTTGTTGTTGTTGTAGTTGGCGCTTCTTCATGGGGAAGAGATGCGGAGAGGTATGGGGAGGTCCTAAACTTCCTAACAGGTGCCATATAATCACATTCTGGTGCAACGAAGAGTCATAATTAATGGAAACAAGTCCTTAACTGACATAGATTAAGAATAACTAGCAAGATGTCCTATAATTGTCTACGTGTGGTGCGGGGGACCTGGGCACGACATTTAATGGGGGGATGAAGGGGAAGATCGGCTCTAATGGGTGTTGTTTACAGACAATGGGACTAGGGAATGGGGTAAGGGAGAGTTGGGGAGTATCGGAGAAAATAGGGGAATATTTACAAGCGGATATGGAGGCCAAATTCCATATTCGCAACATTGCACCCTTCTCTACCCTCGGGGCGTCCCGACCCGATAAATTTTTACCTACTTTAGTGTGGCACGCAATGTAGTTCCCTCTACTATTAACTCTACCCTGAGTGCGACAGTTTTACAGATATTCACAAATGAGTAAATATGTCCCCCTGCGACGTTGCACCCTTCTCCTCACAGAAACACACCCACAGGATAACCGAATCCGGAAAGAATTCTCAAACTAAACATACAGCCGGTAGGGAGCATTATTTACAAGACTACGCTGCTATTTACACTACGATCCAGGACCTGTTTTTGGAGGAACACATGCAGATGTTATGCATAGAGAGAGCGCGCTTGCCAACATCGATACACCAACCCACGAGTGCTCTGTGGCCGACGGCCTTTAATAACGTGCAGAGCACCCTTTCCCGAGCATCAACAGCACCACCCCACCACCAATCGGTGCAGTCACCATTGTTCATTGGAATAAAAATAACTTCAACAACCCCTAACCCTGCAGGTGTCTCTTGCTCTTCTTGTGGTGCACTTGGTGGTGTTAACTATTAGTGGTTCACCTGTATGGCATAGGTGCCACGTTGATCCATAGGTCCATCCCCGGGTGGTGCTTGGCCGCAAACGAACTGCGGTCCATTGTGGGTGGCCACAAACATTGCGGTCCATATGGTGTACCGATCCAGGCAGCGAACAGCGAAAGTGCAGGCCCACCACTGCGCAGCCAGCACCTCTCTCTCCTCTCTCTCTACCCCAAAGCCAGATCCTCGGAGGTGGGAGACAAAAGAAGCAGACAAGTGAGTAAGGTGGTAAGGGCGCAAAAGTGCACGCAATGTAAGGTAATGCACACTGGGGGCACATGGGAACCAGGTGAGACAGGTACGTTCCTATCGTACGCCCCCCCCCCACCAGGTAACCTACATGGCCCCTCCCTTACCCCTTACTGTATCCACAAAACACAACACTACCCATAAACATCTACTTTACAAATCAACAAACATCCCTACTGTCTTCCCCGTTCCTCCCATAAACCAAATTCGTCTTCTCTCCCTCCTAACCAATCAAATTTGCCATTTTCAACTCTCATCAAAATTTGCCATCTCCAACTCATCATCAGTCCCTCCTAGGGAGGGAGAGATGGAATCACCCCAATGTCTCATCCACGTCGTGATGCGTCTCACAAATCCTCACAGCAATCTCATTTCCTGCACAAAACAAAGAAAACACAGGTGTGGAGTCATCATCATCACCACAGGTAAGTGGCTGCGTATGGTGCGACAGGTTCATTAATCCTAACTATTTCCTAAATGACTTTAACAACTTTACACTACCCGGGGTCTTTCTCCGGCCAAACCATTGGCCCTCTTACACTATGGGTTCTAAAAACCAATTCCCATTGGCCAAACTGTGGTGCTCTTCAATTTGGGGTCTCACTCCCCCGATTCATCTCCCGGTGCCCTCGTACAATTTCTGGGCTGCGACGTGTACCTCTCCCAGTGGGTCTACCCACCTGCACACCTCCACCACTGCAGTTGCCTCCGAGCTTACCTGCTCCTTACCCTAACCTAACTACCAGGGGAAGGCCCTCTGGCTCTCTCCCCACTCCGTGCCCTCTCTGGCACTGGGCTGCCCGATCCACACCCGGGATCCTCAGGCACCCACTCACAACTACCGGCTCCCAGAGCCCACCTGCGGCCTCACCTGGCCGACATCCTCACAGTGGTGGAGTGCCCAACCAACTACACACACTAACAGGCTACACGCCCAGCCATTTCCACAACACTAATGCACCCATTCACAACACCATTCTGCAACCGCACCACAAATGCCAATATCCAACCACAATTTACCTGCACCCTCTACCTAACACTTACACTACCCGCCCCGGGTACTCGTGAAAGGGGTCCACTCTTCCCCCATCCACACCTTCGCACCATGCACACCACTCCGTACCACTCACTCCAACTCTCTCCACACACCTGTACCTGCACACCTGTGCTCTCACACCTGGTGCCACCTGCACCCTTCTCTCCCCAAGCGCATTCGCGCTGATCCACACACTCACTACTCATACACTGCTCCACACACCTGTCCAGTTGCACACCTGTGCAATCACACCTGTTCAATTCTCACAAACACGGCATCATCTCAGCTAACTACTCCCTTCTGAAACTTGCGCTTCCCAGTCGTCCCTTTAAACTATTGCGCTCCCTCGTCATTATCATCCATACTAATCTACCTGCGTCCCCACTACAGGTATCAGTCACTAACTAATCTTAACGTTACCTAATGTCAATCTCTAGATCCCTACACACGATATATCCTAACCCACCCGGGCTAGTTTTCACTGCCATACACCCCATAAACTATTGCTCCTTTGCCCCACCTGTGAGGGATGGTGGATTTGCCATCCCACCACATCGGGGGTCTCTCACTATCAATTTTGCACGTCAAATTTCAACAATTCAAAAATTTTCTATTTACTGCCAATTCTATTCACTTTTCTAAATTTTGTATCAAATCACTACTATCACTATCACCATCACCCGTCTACTTATTAGGTACTCTCGGTGCGCCAATTCACATCTACAGCCCGGCTTCGTACAGCCAAGCCATGAATGCGAATTCTTTTGTGCTGGCGGCTGGATGCGTCCGGCGCTCGGTGCAGGGAAGGAGGTTTACCCGGCCCGAGATCCCACGCACCTTCTCGGCGTGGAGCCATCCAATGTCCCGATCTCGACCTGCCGGCACGTCTCACCAAAAAGTGGTCGCCATGACGACCCTTTCTATCGGGCTGCCAGATCCGCCTAGTGGAGCACGGACGTTCAAAGCGAGGCCCAGCACGGATCGCGCACGGCGGTCCTTTCGAACCCGCCGTGGCTCGGATCCCCGCTGGTTCTCGCGGCACGCGAAACCCGGCACGCACCGAGGGCCCGCTTCGGCTAAAAGTCGACCTAACCTTTAACCCGGTCACCGTCGATGCTTCACCTGCTTGCTTACACCCCGCAGCCCGTTCCTTGCTCCTTGTACCGTTCCTTACACACCCAGGTACACCCATTCCACTCACAGCCTTGGTCACACATCTGACCACCGAACACTTTGGCACACATTCGTTGCTCGCACACCTCACCAATACACCGCTTCGCGCCCCCTCCTCGGTCACCTCCTCTGTGACAATCACAGGTGTGCTCTCACTCGCACATCCTACCACGTGCCTCACCACCAACTCCAGCGTGCATTCCCACTCACGCTCTACCATTCCAGGTGTGCATCCTTCCATCCCAGGTGTACATCCTCGCTCACCTGTCACAACTAACTCACGCTCCATGTCACTCTCACTACTTTCACCTCCACTCGTGACAACGCACTCACCCTTACTCTTGACAGCACACTCTTTCCCCATGCACCTGTCCGTCACACACCTTTCTCGCGCACACTCTCCCGTTACACCCTCTGTAACACTCACCACAGGTGGACACTCTTCCTTACTTCTGACAGCGCACTCTTTCCTCATGCACCTGTCCGTCACACACCTTTCTCGCGCACACTCTCCCGTTACACCCTCTGTAACACTCACCACAGGTGGACACTCTTCCTTACTTCTGACAGCGCACTCTTTCCTCATGCACCTGTCCGTCACACACCTTTCTCGCGCACACTCTCCCGTTACACCCTCTGTAACACTCACCACAGGTGGACACTCTTCCTTACTTCTGACAGCGCACTCTTTCCTCATGCACCTGTCCGTCACACACCTTTCTCGCGCACACTCTCCCGTCACACCCTCTGTAACACTCACCACACCACGCTTCCATGTGCTCCCTCGCACATGTGCTACGACCGACTCACTCTCGCCAGCACACTCACTCCTTGGCACGCACTTTTTCCTCACACACCCCAGAGTCGGACTTTCTCGCACACCTCCTCTTTCGCACACCAGACCTGTCGCACACTTCACCAACGGCCTCTCACGAACACCCGGGTCTATCTCGACCCCCAAGCCTCTTAAATCACCTGGCGCATCATACGCACGACCATATTGGTCACCACTTACACCGGGTCCTCTTCCTCTTCGCTTCTCCTCCATCACCTGCGAATCCCTCATCCGGTTAATGAGCACATCACGATCCAAACACAGACTTTGGACCAATTCTTTTATCTCCTCTTTTATCTCTTTGTTATCCCCTCTCCGTCGCTTCTTAATTTCGCTCACCCCTTCTTCCACTTCTTCTAATTTGTGCCTCACCTCTTTTATTCCCCGGTACGTCTCCTCAAGCTCATCCTCTAAGGCTACCTTGACCGTTTCCAGGTGCGTCCTCACCTGCCGGTCCTTCGTCTCCATTACCTCTATCACCTCGTCCAACCTCGTTGTCAGTCCCTCACGTACCATCTGACATTCCCTCTTCGTCGCCACCAAGTCATCTTTTAGTTCTCTCTGTGTCGCTTTTAAACCTCCTAATACCGCAGTGTTCCTTTGAACCTGCTCCACTAACTCCGTCTGTCCCACCGTCAGCTGCTCCACCTCCTGCGTCAGGTCCTCTATGCCCCCTTGCAATTTTACAGTCCCCTTTCTCACCTCTTTCTCCATGCGCTCCTTACAGTGCCTCACCTCCTCGCGCACTCCTCCGACCTCCTCACTCACTCCTCTTCTGATCTCCTCTCCCATCACTTGCATCTCCTGCCCAGATGCCACCCTCATCTGCTCCATTTCCTCCCTGTGAGCATCCAGTTTGGTTTCTACCCCCATTCTGACCCCCTCTATCTGCTGCCCCATTTGGTTAACTTCCCTTTCCGCTTGGTCCCTCATGTCCCTCAATTTGCCTTCCATGGTGTTTTCTAACCCCTCTAACCCTTTTTGCATCCCTTCCATTTGATTCTCTTGAGCGGCCATTCTGTTTTCTACCCCCGTTAACCCAGTTTTCACTCCCTCTATCTGATTCTCCTGGGCAGCCATTCTATTTTCTACCCCCTCTAACCCATTTCTCACCTCTTTTATCCCATTGTCTAACCCCTCAAAATTTTTGTCTAACTTCCCAATTTTCTTGTCTAACTCCTCAAAATTATTGTCTAACTTCCCAATTTTCTTGTCTAACTCCTCAAAATTATTGTCTAACTTCTCACCGGTACCCCTCGCTTCGTCCCTCATTACCCCCAATTGCTCACTCCGAGCCCTCGCTTCGTCCCTCATTACCCCCATTTGGTTTCCCATTACCCCCATTTGGTTTCCCAAGTCATTCCTCAGGTCTTCACTTGTCTGGACCATGAGCGCCTTTATTTGTATAAAAAACAAGTTCAAATCCACCGGGGGCGCTGCCACGGTCGCTGGCGCGGTGATCAGCGAGGCGCCATTTTGCGCGCCCGCTTCTTCGTGCGTGACGGCGCTATTTTGCGAACCTGCCGCCCTCACTGCTTCGCTCTCCTCCTGTCCCTCATTTTGGTCCTGGATCGACCCTACTTCACTCTCCTTTACCGGACCCCAGCTGTCTTGATCCGCCATAGCGCGACTTGCAAACTTCGAGTTTCGTAAAACAAATACAAATTTCGGCCGCTCCAAATTTTGACCAAATTTTTTTTTTCCTCTATTCGTTTTTTTTTTTCCAAATTTGGTCGGGCCTCGAATCTCACTCCCGACACCAATTGTTACAGATACGACTTTGATGGTATGGTGGGCCGAGCGGGATGGCCGCCGTATCCGTACAA
This sequence comes from Myxine glutinosa, assembly GCF_964187855.1. Lineage (NCBI taxonomy): Eukaryota > Metazoa > Chordata > Myxini > Myxiniformes > Myxinidae > Myxine > Myxine glutinosa. The sequence continues at coordinate 115,452,896 of NC_136269.1, read as the reverse complement.
GTTACCCCGATTGCACCCGGGGTTGACTAATCGCGCTATGCTGGCTCAATAAGAAAAAGAAGACACCCGGCTGGGTTATAATGACACAATACGACACCAGGGGTTCAGTTCTCAAGTATATTCGTACGGAAAAAGGTTAGATTACAACTACAAGAGGGACAGCATAGGAAGACAGGCACTTAGACACACTCTTATATTAACCCTAGACAGACCACAGATAAACGGGACAACGCTGACTCACACGGGATTTGATGGCAAGGAAAGCGGCAGTCGATGGCTCAGGTGCACCTGGCTCAGGGACAGAATCACGTACGGTGGTGTCCAGCAGATGCGGGGAGGTCGCTCAGCGCTCGTGGGTCGCGACTTTGGTGGAGATGCCGGGGAGGTCGCTCAGCGCTCGGGAGGGTGGCGTCTTGTCCTTCCAAGCTCGGGGCGCATCTCTCGTCACGTCCGGCGCGGGGCCGCGTATATCCGGCGGGGAGTGACACGCCCTCGGCTCGTTAGCGCCGCCCCAGATGGCATCGGCCCATGGCTTCTCATTGGGTGCGGGGGTTACCGGCTCCGCCCTTGACGAGGGGCCGACAGGGAGCCCCTTCGTGGTAACCCCGTGGAGCGCGTGGTCAATGGCGGCTAACCGAGCCGGAAGGAGGACGCCCACTCCCCATGCCGTCACCGCGCCGCCCCCCTCTTTTGTTGTTGTTGTTGTAGTTGGCGCTTCTTCATGGGGAAGAGATGCGGAGAGGTATGGGGAGGTCCTAAACTTCCTAACAGGTGCCATATAATCACATTCTGGTGCAACGAAGAGTCATAATTAATGGAAACAAGTCCTTAACTGACATAGATTAAGAATAACTAGCAAGATGTCCTATAATTGTCTACGTGTGGTGCGGGGGACCTGGGCACGACATTTAATGGGGGGATGAAGGGGAAGATCGGCTCTAATGGGTGTTGTTTACAGACAATGGGACTAGGGAATGGGGTAAGGGAGAGTTGGGGAGTATCGGAGAAAATAGGGGAATATTTACAAGCGGATATGGAGGCCAAATTCCATATTCGCAACAATATGTATATATATGTGCAAAATGTATAGATGTGTATGTGTATGTGTATATGTATATATATATGTTTATGTATATGTATATGTATATGTATATTGTATGTATGCCTGGTGTTGGCTTAACGATTAGGTTGCTGGCTTGGGAGTCTCTTGGGTCGGTCGTTGAATTCACACCACTCAGGTGTCACACACCTGTCACTCAGCCTATCAACCTTCCGAGGTCGCAAAATGAGTACCAGCTTACTGGGAAGAATGAGCCATTCGAGTATCCTGCGTAGGAGTTGACTCAAAGGGTTGAATAATTATGTAAATTAGATATTCCTGTATTTCAGTTTTAATTATTTTGCAAAAATTTCAAAAAAAGAAATCCACTTTGACATTATGGGGTATTACGTGTAAATTAATGCAAAATAAATCTCAATTTAATCCATTATAAGTTTAGGCTGTAACAAAACGTGAAAAAAGTCAAGGAGTGTGAATACTTCCTGAAGGTGTTCATATAAATATGGATATATATCTATGTATATTACCGATCATAGACATATTTTTAAAATAATAAAACATTGGTGTGTTTTGCACAATTGTGAGTATCTCGTCCACAGAACCTTTTGAACTCCGCTCGTACATTGATGTGATTGCTACTTTGTACCTGTTTGTTCAAAGAAAATCATAGCAAAACATAAACATAAAATAACCTGAATACAGAAAACGGTAGAGAAATGAAAACAAATCGGTAATGGCCTGAAATAACTTATAGACTATATACGGATTGAGCTATTCAGCATTATGTATTTTTCGACCCTGTTGTGGATGAGAGACGAATAGCTCCCAGGTAGTGGTGCTCTGCTCCAGCTCTCTGGGTGGGATATTACATGTTTATGGGATATTACATGTTTATGGATGTTACCGTGAGGCAGCCATCCGGTCGGTTATCAAACTAACCCATTCTTGCAGGACTCCGCCCGACTCGCAAACACACGGAAACTTGGCGAACTCTGTAAGGGCATCGAATGACTCCATGCTCTATCTCAACCTGAGTGTCGTCGTGGGCCCAGAGGTCCAATCGACTGTTCAAAAGGAATTGTGTACAGTAGCCTTGATAGTCTCGGGGAAGTTGCAGAAGTTTTTTTTAGGGAGGGGGTGGTTGAGAGTTTTGATTTTAATGAGTTTGCTGTGTTGAAAAAGGGCGTGGGGGAGAGGGGGGCGAGGGGTATCCTTGTCGGAGGGTCTGGGAGTTTTATTCAGCGGAAATGTTTTTTTAACATTTCTAAAAACCAGCGGAAGTGTTTTCCTGCATTTCTGGACCACCCCTGGACTGCATTTTTACATTTATTTTCATTTTGATTGAATATTGAGGCACAAAGTGGATGTTTGTAAACGCAATGTGCCGAAGCTATATGCCTTCACATTTATTTTTTTGTATACAAGATCGAGGCTCGTGTAAAATATAACATTAATCACAAAAAGACAAACTGAAACGTAAAACATATGATAAAGGGAGCGGGAGACAAGATGGGGAGACAGAGGGAAGCACACAAGTACAACATTTGAGAGCAGGGACATCGGGAGATCTGTGGGAGGGAGAGGGCTTCGGGGGAGGAGGCATGGGAAGGATCATCCCAAAAGGGTTAATATCTTTAAACAAAAAAAAAAAGGTAGACAGTAACTCGAAACACTTCAGTCTCACTCTGGATTTGAAAAGTAACTTTCGTGATGGAGCAAATTATTCCGGTAGTACATCTGAAGTTTCGTTGAATGTCTATGGCATTTAGCCCAACAAGTTGAAATGTGACACAAATTAAAGAAGGAGGGCAAATCGTCAGACTCAGATATAAGAAGATCACCGAAATTACACGAGAATTGTTATCACCACATAATGTTTTTCAGTTTTCTGCAGAACCAGATTGACCCATTTGGAAGTCTACAGTCATTCTGTTCGCCCATTGCTCGTTTTGTAGGGCCAACTGCGGTCGGGATGCCGTAGATCTTACATTGAGTTTGTACGGAAGTGGCCTTCAATATGACGTGGGTTTTCCTGTAAGCACAATACAAATGTTTCTGCCAGATGTTCTACTGTATCTGACATTATTCCGTAGTAAATACAAGGTTTATACTACGACAACAAATTGGCTGACGGGATGCCCTAGGCCATGGAGATATGCACGGTCACCTCAGAGCTGTCGAGCCTGGGTTTGAATCCAGACGCAGCTACAAACTGTCATCCCGGTGTTTCATAGGCAGGTGATTCATCAATGTGTGTGCCGTCCCTCAGATGGACGCTAAATTGGCATCCCATCCACCGGCATTAGTTAAGTGGACATTATAGATCCCACGGTGTCCTTCGTGAAGAGCGAGCGAGCTATCGCCGGAATCCTGAACAAATTCCAAATTCCTGCCCTTACTACTTCGTTGAGCACCAGACCTGGTGAGTTGGCTTGTGAAAGACTTGGGCCAAAAGCTTACCCTGGGCAACCCCACAAGAATGTGCGAATGATTGGGGCAGTTAAGGAAGAATAAGATTCTATGACAACAAATCGGAGTTCCATTTTGTTCATCAGGTTCGCTAGTACATATGCAAATGTGTTACATTACCATTTCTGGTGATGTATGGCACAAACAATTGCAATGGTAAAAATATCACAAGTTACCACAAGAGTTCATCTATCTATAATTCCATTAATCTCTGTGTGTATGTGTGTATGTGTGTATGTGTGTATGTGTGTATGTGTGTATGTGTGTATGTGTGTATGTTTGTCTGTGACCGCTGTTTCTCGACAACCACGGGTCCGATATACTTTAAACTTGCCAGGTATATTGCTGGGGACCCGAGGATGTGCCTTTTCAAGGTTTCATATTAATCGGACAAGTACTTACCGAGCTATGGCGATTTCTTTACCAAACACTGCAAGCCGTTCGCTTTGGACCAAACCATTGCATGTAAATAGAGGGGGGGGGGTTCTGTGGTCGTTGCGAATGGACCAAACCATTCATGTAAATAGAGGGGGGGGGTTCTGTGGTCGTTACTGCCACGTGGTTTCAAAGTTTTTTTTTGTTGTTGTTGTTTGCACGCATGTTTTTTTGCACCCACGTACGGGCACGCCCTAGGATGTTTACACACACACACCCCTACACAAATTTTTTTTTTTTTTGGCAAGGAACGGGCACCCACGTACGGGCACGTCCTAGCTTATATATAGTACGGGCATGCCCTAGTCTATCTATAATTCCATTAATCTCTGTGTGTATGTGTGTTTGTATGTGTGTATGTGTGTATGTTTGTCTGTGACCGCTGTTTCTCGACAACTACCGGTCCGATATACTTGAAACTTGCCAGGTATATTGCTGGGGACCCGAGGATGTGCCTTTTCAAGGTTTGAAATTAATCGGACAAGTAGTTACCGAGCTATGGCGATTTCTTTACCAAACACCGCAAGCCGTTCGCTTTGGACCAAACCATTTCATGTAAATAGAGGGGGGGGTTCTGTGGTCGTTGCGAATGGACCAAACCATTCATGTAAATAGAGGGGGGGGGGGTTCTGTGGTCGTTACTGCCACGTGGTTTCAAAGTTTTTTTTTGTTGTTGTTGTTTGCACGCATGTTTTTTTGCACCCACGTACGGGCACGCCCTAGGATGTTTACACACACACACCCCTACACAAATTTTTTTTTTTTTTTTTTTTTGGCAAGGAACGGGCACCCACGTACGGGCACGTCCTAGCTTATATATAGTACGGGCATGCCCTAGTTCCATTAATGACGTTAACCTGGACATATACCACAGTACCTTCAGCTACATCTCCCATTGACGGATTCCAGACTCCTGCCAATGGAGATAACTCATGTCAATTGTCTGATAAAGCTAAAATATATATCGAGAAATACGAATGTTTTAACCTCTTCTCTTCCAGTAGCCCCATTGTGCCCTCTTTGTGAAATGTCTAATTCTGGCCCCTGATAAATTTTCAGTTCTACTTCTCAAGTGGGTGTGACACAGATAATCTTGGGTGATAAGTGTTTCTCAATTGCCTGTGACAGTTGTGCTGAAATGACTATCATTGCTGAGAGGCAAACTCAATTTGGCAGTTGCTTACAGATAAATGTGCGACATTTTTGCGGAAACTGACTTTTCTTGTTTGCGGAAAGTTCTATTTTTTCTTCCTGATGGAACCATCTCTGTGACAGAATGCATAACAGGCCGTTCATTGATGGCGGAAAGAATAAGAGGCTCCCCGCATGGATCCTGATGCAATGAAATAGGACTTCGTGTTATTAAACACAATGAAGTCGCAGACTCCGCTCTGTGCCATCACCACGATGACTTTACCTGGACACCGATAGGCCGTGCCCACGAGCAGGTCATTGAGGGGCATTGAGGCGGCGAAGCGGCTTGAGTTTCACCTGTGCAAACAGGCTGTGTGGCAAGCAGCACAGCAAGCCTGTGTCTGCACAGCTGTTTACATAGGCTAAGGGGCTTACAAGTTATCCAAAATAACTTGAAGGCAATGGCAAGTGGCAGCAATTAGGGCAGCAGGGATCCCATCAAAATGGCCTGCCAGTAACCACAATTTCGTTGCCATTTCCTTCGTACTTTTGTGCGCTACGACTTGGGTTGATTCCAGCAAATGCACCCGACGGCCTCAGTGGTTCCTGTAGATGTACAGAGTTCAGCTCTAAGTGCATCGTTGTTAAACATAAATGATGGAGTCGAGATTCAGTTGGAATGCTCAGTTTCTGTTGAGCTTGAGTTTTGTTTTTTTTTGACTTGTGAATTCATGATTGAAATGTCTTGTGCTCCAATCATGTATTCTGCATTTCAACCTGAGAGTGAATTGAATGAAACATTAAGGGGAAAAGCATTGAGAATTCAAAAAATTCTTCTTGCCTTTTCCAGTAGCTAACCAAATACGTGTTTCCGTCCTTTGTGAATGCACGTAAGGTTTGGTGATGGAGGCCAGACCACTGAGGCCCAAGGATAGGCTGGCATGCTTTTTACTGCAGTGAACAGGTGCGTGATGTGATGGCTAAAGTGAATGAATGGCGTTTTGACAATTAGATGCATTCAAGGACTTTTGTGTCAGAATGTTGCAAAGGACCATACATTAAATGCAACAAATGCACACATATGATCAAAACCCATGAGCAAAGATGAATATATATATATATATGGAAAGCAATTTATTGGTAAATATTGGCGGACAAGAAGGTACCCACATCAGTGGGTGAGATGGAACATGAGGAGGTTATGTATCCAGTCCTTGAATGGTGAGTAAAGGCTCCCGTAGACAAAAGGACTGTTTGAATAAAAATAAAATGAAAGATGCCTGATGGCCAGGCCAAACAAGGGCAAGCCATGCCGAGCTGACAAAGAATATGGAGGTCAGCCAGAATGAATTGGCCAATGGTCAGGGTGAGGAAACAACCAGCCTAGGCCAAGTAAAAAAAACAATAGCCCCTCCCCCCGTCAGGAGCCCCCATCATCCGAATTCAAGAAATGGAAGCCTGAGAGCTTGTGCGAGCCATCGAGTATCAGGGCTCTTTCGGGTTTCATAGCAATTGGTTGGTAAATAAGGGATGACTAGGGATCCAATGTTGACACACCCTAGGAGTTCCCTGATTGGAATACTGTCTTGTATTCATGGGTAAAGTTTTAGAACTACCAGCCGGGTGATAAGGGAAGAGTAGCAAAAACAGCAAAAAGGTAACGGACGGATGGACGGACAGACATCCTGACATCACAACCTATTTTTGATCAGTCATCTCTTTGAGATTCGAGATGAGATTACCTAATCAGCCAGACTGAAATGGCAACATCTCAGGTCCATCTAGCAAATAAGTAAGGTTGAAACAGCAGCCAAATTGAGGCGAGGCATGCCAAACTCAGTTAAAAATGATGGCTGCACAGAAGGAACGTAGCTGCCGGCCTTGGGGATAGATTAACTTCAAAGCGGAGTCTGCTGCAAAGTATGTTTTTCGGGCAAAACAACATATGCTGGTGGATGCTGCTGGAGCAGAGAACAACACCTGGGCAGGGAGGCAGGCAGACGTGTTCCTTATTTTACACAACTATCGGGGATGCCTCTTCGTGGTGGTTGTACCCCCCAAAGCAAGTCGGGCGTCACATCCTCCCCATTCTTCCCTGCTGCCCAAATTCGTCAGGGCACAGCGGTTACAGTCAGGGTGCCGATTGGTCCCATATGTTCGGCCTTTTCCCTCTTCTTTTTGTCTTTTTTTCCTCTCCCTCTCTCTCTAATTCTGTTATGGCGCTGACTTTGTGAAGGAGGGGGTACAACATCCTGGATGTGAGGGACCTCTGGCTCGCTCATGCGAGATTGATCGGCTGTCTCCATGCCACGGGCTTGTTCAAGAGAACTGTCCAGGGCTATACAACAAAAACAACCATATTTTACGGGATCGTCCCGTTTTTTTACCCAAATGTCCCGCGCCCATTTCATACCTTCCCCGGACACCTTTTGTCTCGTTTTTTTCAGTACTATGAACAGCCTCCATCATGGCAACAGTATACCTTCAATAAGACCAAACAGCAGTAGGAAACCCTGCAATGATGTCATGGGACATATCACATGGGATGGGAGTGACGTAACCATGGCTAAATAGTGTGTTCAGTTACTTTCATCTTGCATTTGCAAATGAGATGAATTGTTTGTGGAAAAAAGCGATGACGGAATACAGTTGTCAAAACTGCATTATTAATAATTTTGTACTAAACCAATTTACATATCATTTTTATTTTTCGACATTTATTTGTATGGATCTTAGCGATATTAAACATTCATTCAAAATACCACAATTTAAGGAATATGAATATATAAAATGAAATTTACAAAACTGCACTTCCCACAATGGCATGTACATTCACAATGATGCCTACAACTGCACAATGGGCAACTCAACGGCAGCCTGCTTCACCTGTGCTTGTGTCCCGTGTTTCTTTTTCTTCAGACCTCGTCACCCTGCAGGGAGGTTACCCCAAGTGAAGCAACTCGAGGAGGAATCTGGCATGATCTGTGAGTTTGTCATGGCACTCACCTATGGAGAAAAGAATGAGTTGGGGTCAGAGACAGTTCAGTCAGGGGGGACAACAACAGGTTTAGTGATGATCGGGTCATAGATTGAGGAAGACATAGTATTACATTAGAGGGAATGACTGCAGAGTAGAGATAAATGTAGCAGGGATGTAGCAGTAGTGGTAGCACCAGGAAGCGGTACTGAAGGTAGAGGTAGCCGAGTTAATGGAACCAGAAACTGATTTAGCAGAAGTAGATTCGGTAGAGGTAGCAGGTGCAATCGTAATGCGAGATGTGAAAGCGAAACGGTCAACAATCGTATAAGAAGTGATGGTGTCTGAGTAGTGGATGTGTACTTTTTATTTTATAACATGCAAACACAATCATCGATGGTGAAATTTGGCATAGCGATAATGTATCCTGAGCACGTTATACAGGAAATGACATCAAGTTTGGCAAAATAAATCTGCAAAAAAGCCATTATCATGAGTAACCCTGAGCAAGTTACACAGGAAATGACATCAATTTTGGAAAAAGCAATCTGCATAAAGCCATGATCATGCATGACCCTGAGCAAGTTATACAGGAAATGGCATCAATATGGGCAAAAGCAATCTGCATGAAGCCATGATCATGCATGACCTTGAGCAAGTTATACAGGGAATGATGTCAGTTTTGGCAAAAGCAATCTGCATAAAGCCATGATCATGCGTGACCTTGAGCAAGATATACAGGAAATGACATCAATTTTGGCAAAAGTAATCTGCATAAAGCCATGATCATGCGTGACCTGAGCAAGTTATCCAGGGAATGATGTCAATTTTGCTAAAATCAATCTGCACAAAGCCATTATCACGCATGGCCATGAGCAAGTTATACAGGAAATGACATCAATATGGGCAATATCAATCTGCATAAAGCCATGATCATGCGTGACCCTGAGCAAGTTATACAGGAAATGACATCAATTTTGGCAAAAGCAATTTGCATAAAGCCATAATCATGCATGACCATGAGCAAGTTATACAGGAAATGACATCAATATGGGCAAAAGCAATCTGCATAAAGCCAAGACCATGCATGACCCTGAGCAAGTTATACAGGAAATGACATCAATATGGGCAAAAGCAATTTGCATAAAGCCATAATCACGCATGATCCTGAGCAAGTTATCAAGGAAATGACATCAATTTTGGCAAAAGCAATCTGCATAAAGCCATGATCATGCATGACCGTGAGCAAGTTATACAGGAAATGACGTCAATTTTGGCAAAAGCAATTTGCATAATGCCATGATCATGTGTGACCCTGAGCAAGTTATCCAGAAAATGACACCAATTTTGACAAAAGCAATCTGCATGAAGCCATAATCATGCATGACCATGAGCAAGTTATACAGGAAATGACATCAATATGGGTAAAGCAATCTGCATAAAGCCATAATCATGCATGAACGTGAGCAAGTTATACAGGAAATGACATCAATATGGGCAAAAGCAATCTGCCTAAAGCCATGATCATGCATGACCCTGAGCAAGTTATACAGTAAATGACATCAATATGGGGAAAAGCAATCTGCATAAAGCCATAATCATGTATCACCATGAGCAAGTTATACAGGAAATGACATCAATATGGGCAAAAACAATCTGCATAAAGCCATGATCATGCATGACCCTGAGCATGTTATGCAGGAAATTACATCAATATGGGCAAAAGTAATCTGCACAAAGCCATAATCACACATGACCATGAGCAAGTTATCTATCTATAATTCCAGTAATCTCTGTGTGTTTGTTTGTTTGTACGTTTGTACGTTTGTCTGTGACCGCTGTTTCTCGACAACCACGGGTCCGATATACTTTAAACTTGCCAGGTATATTGCTGGGGACCCGAGGATGTGCCTTTTCAAGGTTTCATATTAATCGGACAATTACTTACCGAGCTATGTCCAAAAAACGATTCAACCAATCAGAGAGCAGCGAGCTATCGCGTGTGCCGAACGTGGCGGAAACACTCTGCCTCGGATGGCACATTTGAGAGCGTATTCATTTATTTCACGTTTGCAAACTATGTTGGCGCTATGTTGGCGTTAAACTATGTTTTAAAACTAATAAAAACCCCGGGGGGATTGTCACTGTACTCGCAAGCCGTTCGCCGTTCGCTTTGGCGTTGCGAATGGACCAAAACATTTCATGCACCAAACCATTTCATGTAAAGCGTTCGCCGGTCGCTTTGGCGTTGCGAATGAACCAAAACATTTCATGGACCAAACCATTTCATGTAAATAGAGGGGGGGATATAATTTTAGATATAGATATAGTACGGGCATGCCCTAGTATAGGAAATGACATCAAGTTTGGCAAAAGCAATCTGCATAAAGCCATCATCACGCATGGCCATGAGCAAGTTATACAGGAAATGACATCAATATGGGCAAAAGCAATCTGCATAAAGGCATAATAATGCATGACCCTGAGCAAGTTATACAGGAAATGACATCAATATGGGCAAAAGCAATCTGCATAAAGCCATAATCACGCATGGCCCTGAGCAAGTTATACAGGAAATGACATCAATATGGGCAAAAGCAATCTGCATAAAGCCATAATCATGCATGACCCTGAGCAAGTTATACAGGAAATGACATCAATATGGGCAAAAGCAATCTGCATAAAGCCATAATCACGCATGACTATGAGCAAGTTATACAGGAAATGACATCAAGTTTGGCAAAAGCAATCTGCATAAAGCCATCATCACGCATGGCCATTAGCAAGTTATACAGGGAATGACATCAATATGGGCAAAAGCAATCTGCAGAAAGCCATGATCATGCATGACCCTGAGCAAGTTATACAGGAAATGACATCAATATGGGCAAAAGCAATCTGCCTAAAGCCATGATCATGCATGACCATGAGCAAGTTATACAGGAAATGACATCAATTTTGGCAAAAGCAATTTGCATAATGCCATGATCATGCATGACCCTGAGCAAGTTATCAAGGAAATGACATCAATTTTGGCAAAAGCAATCTGCGTAAAGCCATGATCATGCATGACCCTGAGCAAGTTATACAGGAAATGACATCAATATGGGCAAAACCAATCTCCCTAAAGCCATGATCATGCATGACCATGAGCAAGTTATACAGGAAATGACATCAATTTTGGCAAAAGCTATTTGGATAATGCCATGATCATGCATGACCGTGAGCAAGTTATCAAGGAAATGACATCAATTTTGGCAAAAGCAATCTGCATAAAGCCACGATCATGCATGACTCTGAGCAAGTTATACAGGAAATTACATCAATATGGGCAAAAGCAATCTGCATAAAGCCATCATCACGCATGAGCCTGAGCAAGTTATACAGGAAATGACATCAATATGGGCAAAAGCAATCTGCATAAAGCCATGATCATGCATGACCCTGAGCAAGTTATACAGGAAATTACATCAATATGGGCAAAAGCAATCTGCATAAAGCCATAATCACGCATGACCATGAGCAAGTTATACAGGAAATGACATCAATACGGACAAAAGCAATCTGCCGAAAGCCATAATCACGCATGACCATGAGCAAGTTATCCAGGAAATGACATCAATATGGGCAAAAGCAATCTGCATAAAGCCATGTTCATGCATGACCATGAGCAAGTTATCCAGGGAAAGATGTCAATTTTGCTGAAATCAATCTGCATAAAGCCATTATCACGCATGAGCAAGTTATACAGGAAATGACATCAATATCGGCAAAAGCAATCTGCCTAAAGCCATGATCATGCATGACCCTGAGCAAGTTATACAGTACATGACGTCAATATGGGGAAAAGCAATCTGCATAAAGCCATGTTCATGCATGACCATGAGCAAGTTATCCAGGGAATGATGTCAATTTTGCTAAAATCAATCTGCATGAAGCCATTATCACGCATGACCATGAGCAAGTTATACAGGAAATGACATCAATTTTGGCAAAAGCAATTTGCATAATGCCATGATCATGCCTGACCCTGAGCAAGTTATACAGGAAATGACATCAATATTGGAAAAAGCAATCTGCATAAACCCGTGATCATGCATGAACTTGAGCAAGTTATCCAGGAAATGACATCAATTTTGGCAAAAGCAATTTGCATAATGCCATGATCATGCCTGACCCTGAGCAAGTTATACAGGAAATGACATCAATATGGGCAAAAGCAATCTGCATAAAGCCGTGATCATGCATGAAATTGAGCATGTTATACAGGAAATGACATCAATATGGGAAAAAGCAATCTGCATAAAGCCATCATCACGCATGGCCATTAGCAAGTTATACAGGGAATGACATCAATATGGGCAAAAGCAATCTGCAGAAAGCCATGATCATGCATGACCCTGAGCAAGTTATACAGGAAATGACATCAATATGGGCAAAAGCAATCTGCCTAAAGCCATGATCATGCATGACCATGAGCAAGTTATCTATCTATAATTCCAGTAATCTCTGTGTGTGTGTGTGTTTGTCTGTGTGTTTGTCTGTGTGTTTGTCTGTGTGTTTGTCTGTGACCGCTGTTTCTCGACAACCACGGGTCCGATATACTTTAAACTTGCCAGGTATATTGCTGGGGACCCGAGGATGTGCCTTTTCAAGGTTTCATATTAATCGGAGAAGTAGTTACCGAGCTATGGCGATTTCTTTACCAAACTCCGCAAGCCGTTCGCTTTGGACCAAACCATTTCATGTAAATAGAGGGGGGGGGATTGTCACCGTACTCGCAAGCCGTTCGCTTTGGACCAAACCATTTCATGTAAATAGAGGGGGGGGGGATTGTCACCGTACTCGCAAGCCGTTCGCTTTGGCTTTGCGAATGGACCAAACCATTTCATGTAAATAGAGGGGGGGGGGATTGTCACCGTACTCGCAAGCCGTTCGCTTTGGCTTTGCGAATGGACCAAACCATTTCATGTAAATAGAGGGGGCGGATATAATTTTAGATATATATATAGTACGGGCATGCCCTAGTACAGGAAATGACATCAATTTTGGCAAAAGCAATTTGCATAATGCCATGATCATGCATGACCCTGAGCAAGTTATCAAGGAAATGACATCAATTTTGGCAAAAGCAATCTGCGTAAAGCCATGATCATGCATGACCCTGAGCAAGTTATACAGGAAATGACATCAATATGGGCAAAAGCAATCTCCCTAAAGCCATGATCATGCATGACCCTGAGCAAGTTATACAGGAAATGACATCAATTTTGGCAAAAGCTATTTGGATAATGCCATGATCATGCATGACCGTGAGCAAGTTATCAAGGAAATGACATCAATTTTGGCAAAAGCAATCTGCATAAAGCCATGATCATGCATGACCCTGAGCAAGTTATACAGGAAATTACATCAATATGGGCAAAAGCAATCTGCATAAAGCCATCATCACGCATGACCCTGAGCAAGTTATACAGGAAATGACATCAATATGGGCAAAAGCAATCTGCATAAAGCCATGATCATGCATGACCCTGAGCAAGTTATACAGGAAATTACATCAATAGGGGCAAAAGCAATCTGCATAAAGCCATAATCACGCATGACCATGAGCAAGTTATCAAGGAAATGACATCAATATGGGCAAAAGCAATCTGCCGAAAGCCATAATCATGTATGACCCTGAGCAAGTTATACAGGAAATGACATCAATACGGGCAAAAGCAATCTGCACGAAGCCGTGATCATGCATGACCCTGAGCAAGTTATACAGGAAATGACATAAATTTTGGCAAAAGCAATTTGCATAATGCCATGATCATGCCTGACCCTGAGCAAGTTATACAGGAAATGACATCAATTTTGGCAAAAGCAATCATGCATAAAGCCATGGTCATGCATGACCCTGAGCAAGTTATACAGGAAATGACATCAATACGGACAAAAGCAATCTGCCTAAAGCCATAATCACGCATGACCATGAGCAAGTTATCCAGGAAATGACATCAATATGGGCAAAAGCAATCTGCATAAAGCCATGTTCATGCATGACCATGAGCAAGTTATCCAGGGAAAGATGTCAATTTTGCTGAAATCAATCTGCATAAAGCCATTATCACGCATGAGCAAGTTATACAGGAAATGACATCAATATCGGCAAAAGCAATCTGCCTAAAGCCATGATCATGCATGACCCTGAGCAAGTTATACAGTACATGACGTCAATATGGGGAAAAGCAATCTGCATAAAGCCATGTTCATGCATGACCATGAGCAAGTTATCCAGGGAATGATGTCAATTTTGCTAAAATCAATCTGCATGAAGCCATTATCATGCATGACCATGAGCAAGTTATACAGGAAATGACATCAATTTTGGCAAAAGCAATTTGCATAATGCCATGACCATGCCTGACCCTGAGCAAGTTATACAGGAAATGACATCAATATGGGAAAAAGCAATCTGCATAAACCCGTGATCATGCATGAACTTGAGCAAGTTATCCAGGAAATGACATCAATTTTGGCAAAAGCAATTTGCATAATGCCATGATCATGCCTGACCCTGAGCAAGTTATACAGGAAATGACATCAATATGGGCAAAAGCAATCTGCATAAAGCCGTGATCATGCATGAAATTGAGCATGTTATACAGGAAATGACATCAATATGGGAAAAAGCAATCTGCATAAAGCCATCATCACGCATGGCCATTAGCAAGTTATACAGGGAATGACATCAATATGGGCAAAAGCAATTTGCATAATGCCATGATCATGCATGACCCTGAGCAAGTTATCAAGGAAATGACATCAATTTTGGCAAAAGCAATCTGCGTAAAGCCATGATCATGCATGACCCTGAGCAAGTTATACAGGAAATGACATCAATATGGGCAAAAGCAATCTCCCTAAAGCCATGATCATGCATGACCCTGAGCAAGTTATACAGGAAATTACATCAATTTTGGCAAAAGCTATTTGGATAATGCCATGATCATGCATGACCGTGAGCAAGTTATCAAGGAAATGACATCAATTTTGGCAAAAGCAATCTGCATAAAGCCATGATCATGCATGACCCTGAGCAAGTTATACAGGAAATTACATCAATATGGGCAAAAGCAATCTGCATAAAGCCATCATCACGCATGACCCTGAGCAAGTTATACAGGAAATGACATCAATATGGGCAAAAGCAATCTGCATAAAGCCATGATCATGCATGACCCTGAGCAAGTTATACAGGAAATTACCTCAATATGGGCAAAAGCAATCTGCATAAAGCCATAATCACGCATGACCATGAGCAAGTTATCAAGGAAATGACATCAATATGGGCAAAAGCAATCTGCCGAAAGCCATAATCATGTATGACCCTGAGCAAGTTATACAGGAAATGACATCAATACGGGCAAAAGCAATCTGCACGAAGCCGTGATCATGCATGACCCTGAGCAAGTTATACAGGAAATGACATAAATTTTGGCAAAAGCAATTTGCATAATGCCATGATCATGCCTGACCCTGAGCAAGTTATACAGGAAATGACATCAATTTTGGCAAAAGCAATCATGCATAAAGCCATGGTCATGCATGACCCTGAGCAAGTTATACAGGAAATGACATCAATACGGACAAAAGCAATCTGCCTAAAGCCATAATCACGCATGACCATGAGCAAGTTATCCAGGAAATGACATCAATATGGGCAAAAGCAATCTGCATAAAGCCATGTTCATGCATGACCTTGAGCAAGTTATCCAGGGAAAGATGTCAATTTTGCTGAAATCAATCTGCATAAAGCCATTATCACGCATGAGCAAGTTATACAGGAAATGACATCAATATCGGCAAAAGCAATCTGCCTAAAGCCATGATCATGCATGACCCTGAGCAAGTTATACAGTACATGACGTCAATATGGGGAAAAGCAATCTGCATAAAGCCATGTTCATGCATGACCATGAGCAAGTTATCCAGGGAATGATGTCAATTTTGCTAAAATCAATCTGCATGAAGCCATTATCATGCATGACCATGAGCAAGTTATACAGGAAATGACATAAATTTTGGCAAAAGCAATTTGCATAATGCCATGATCATGCCTGACCCTGAGCAAGTTATACAGGAAATGACATCAATATGGGAAAAAGCAATCTGCATAAACCCGTGATCATGAATGAACTTGAGCAAGTTATCCAGGAAATGACATCAATTTTGGCAAAAGCAATTTGCATAATGCCATGATCATGCCTGACCCTGAGCAAGTTATACAGGAAATGACATCAATATGGGCAAAAGCAATCTGCATAAAGCCGTGATCATGCATGAAATTGAGCATGTTATACAGGAAATGACATCAATATGGGAAAAAGCAATCTGCATAAAGCCATCATCACGCATGGCCATTAGCAAGTTATACAGGGAATGACATCAATATGGGCAAAAGCAATTTGCATAATGCCATGATCATGCATGACCCTGAGCAAGTTATCAAGGAAATGACATCAATTTTGGCAAAAGCAATCTGCGTAAAGCCATGATCATGCATGACCCTGAGCAAGTTATACAGGAAATGACATCAATATGGGCAAAAGCAATCTCCCTAAAGCCATGATCATGCATGACCCTGAGCAAGTTATACAGGAAATTACATCAATTTTGGCAAAAGCTATTTGGATAATGCCATGATCATGCATGACCGTGAGCAAGTTATCAAGGAAATGACATCAATTTTGGCAAAAGCAATCTGCATAAAGCCATGATCATGCATGACCCTGAGCAAGTTATACAGGAAATTACATCAATATGGGCAAAAGCAATCTGCATAAAGCCATCATCACGCATGACCCTGAGCAAGTTATACAGGAAATGACATCAATATGGGCAAAAGCAATCTGCATAAAGCCATGATCATGCATGACCCTGAGCAAGTTATACAGGAAATTACATCAATATGGGCAAAAGCAATCTGCCTAAAGCCATGATCATGCATGACCATGAGCAAGTTATACAGGAAATGACATCAATTTTGGCAAAAGCAATTTGCATAATGCCATGATCATGCATGACCCTGAGCAAGTTATCAAGGAAATGACATCAATTTTGGCAAAAGCAATCTGCGTAAAGCCATGATCATGCATGACCCTGAGCAAGTTATACAGGAAATGACATCAATTTTGGCAAAAGCAATTTGCATAATGCCATGATCATGCCTGACCCTGAGCAAGTTATACAGGAAATGACATCAATTTTGGCAAAAGCAATCATGCATAAAGCCATGGTCATGCATGACCCTGAGCAAGTTATACAGGAAATGACATCAATACGGACAAAAGCAATCTGCCTAAAGCCATAATCACGCATGACCATGAGCAAGTTATCCAGGAAATGACATCAATATGGGCAAAAGCAATCTGCATAAAGCCATGTTCATGCATGACCATGAGCAAGTTATCCAGGGAAAGATGTCAATTTTGCTGAAATCAATCTGCGTAAAGCCATTATCACGCATGAGCAAGTTATACAGGAAATGACATCAATATCGGCAAAAGCAATCTGCCTAAAGCCATGATCATGCATGACCCTGAGCAAGTTATACAGTACATGACGTCAATATGGGTAAAAGCAATCTGCATAAAGCCATGTTCATGCATGACCATGAGCAAGTTATCCAGGGAATGATGTAAATTTTGCTAAAATCAATCTGCATGAAGCCATTATCACGCATGACCATGAGCAAGTTATACAGGAAATGACATCAATTTTGGCAAAAGCAATTTGCATAATGCCATGATCATGCCTGACCCTGAGCAAGTTATACAGGAAATGACATCAATATGGGAAAAAGCAATCTGCATAAACCCGTGATCATGCATGACCCTGAGCAAGTTATACAGTACATGACGTCAATATGGGGAAAAACAATCTGCATAAAGCCATGTTCATGCATGACCATGAGCAAGTTATCCAGGGAATGATGTCAATTTTGCTAAAATCAATCTGCATGAAGCCATTATCACGCATGACCATGAGCAAGTTATACAGGAAATGACATCAATTTTGGCAAAAGCAATTTGCATAATGCCATGATCATGCCTGACCCTGAGCAAGTTATACAGGAAATGACATCAATATGGGCAAAAGCAATCTGCATAAAGCCGTGATCATGCATGACCCTGAGCAAGTTATCAAGGAAATGACATCAATTTTGGCAAAAGCAATCTGCGTAAAGCCATGATCATGCATGACCCTGAGCAAGTTATACAGGAAATGACATCAATTTTGGCAAAAGCAATTTGCATAATGCCATGATCATGCCTGACCCTGAGCAAGTTATACAGGAAATGACATCAATACGGACAAAAGCAATCTGCCTAAAGCCGTGATCATGCATGACCCTGAGCAAGTTATACAGGAAATGACATCAATTTTGGCAAAAGCAATTTGCATAATGCCATGATCATGCCTGACCCTGAGCAAGTTATACAGGAAATGACATCAATATGGGCAAAAGCAATCTGCATAAAGCCGTGATCATGCATGAACTTGGGCATGTTATACAGGAAATGACATCAATTTTGGCAAAAGCAATTTGCATCATGCAATGATCATGCGTGACCCTGAGCAAGTTATCAAGGAAATGACACCAAGTTTTAATGTCCAACTGAGGGACCCCCTTACTAATGCAATGCCCCAACTGCCAAACATGAATCTGACAGTTTATAGTCGGGTTGAAAATCAAACCAGACGAGGCAGCTCAGAGGCAAGGTAGCTAATTCTGTGCCAGCTTGCGAGACAATCAACTATCTTGTGAAGAAGAACATCAAACCAATCTAAATTGCCAGGAGACAGGGGTGAAAATGGCACTCTATTTATGTACAATTTGGTCATGCATATCTACAACATAGTTATGTTTAAATAATTTGGCGAGTTAAAAATGACTGTGAATTGAAGAATTATGTCAAATATTCTTACCTTAAACCTACAGCACTCAACAAAGGCAATATTAAATGTTGGACAGCTAGTTGTGGCCCAGTTGTGAGATACGTCATTGTATCCCGTGAAATTAAAGGAGGATTAGATGTCAGTGGTGGAATTGTGGAAACAATCACTCATTCTCACTTGAAATCCAATAAGGTTTACGCAAGCTGGGCACCAAAGGACCTCTACTCTTCCAGACCGAAAGGGATGTAGGAATTGTAATGGAGATGGGCTGGGAAGTTACAAGTCCCCTATACAGTCTCAGACTTATCAACTTGTGGTTTCCAGATCACACAGTCAACGCAGAACATCTCGGTGACATAAATATTGCTTGCTTTGTTAAAGTTTGTGGCCTGAAATGGCAAGGTGCTTCCCCATTGATAGGATAGGCATGTAATGTGGCAAAGGAATACCTTGAGAAAACTAGAACGGCACTTGGTAGAGAGCATACCTCCACCGGGCTGAACAGTTTACGTTTTGTATCCCACTGATGGTCCAGATCTGGATTCGGACCTGAGCCAAAATCTAATTGGCTTGTTCTTGTCATCTAACCACCTCGTCCACCAAGTTTCATCCGAATCCGTCAACAACTTTTTGAGATTTCCTGTTCACAAACAGACATACAAACAGACAGGGGTGAAAACATAACCTCCATCCTCCTTCAGTGTCAGACATATTAAGTGAAGTTTCAAGAACTTGCTGAAACATTTGGATATTCAAAAAGTTCAGTCAACCTTGAGTTATACTCATGACAACTGCAGTTCCTATAGAAAAGTCTACACCCTCTTTCAAAATTTTCACCATTTGTTGCCTTATAGCATGGAGTTAAATTGCATTAAATGAGATGTTTTCCACCTTTATTTACACATCGTAACCCACAACTTCCAATTGAAAAACAAATTCTACAAATTTCAGAAAATTAATTAAAAATACAAAACGATAATATCTTGTTTGGATAAGTGTCCACACTTATAATAGCAATTGTAAACAAGTTTAGTCCAAATCCGTCCATAACGTTTTGAGATATCCTGCTATATATTGGTTTTAGCCCTATCACTCAATGGTGTCGAATCACTTAAAAAATTAAATAATTCTCATATCCGAATCCATATTTAGATCTTCACCAAAATCGAATCGAGTAGTCCTTGTCACACACACAACCGGTCCACCATGTTTCGTCCAAAATCCAAATCCATCCATAACTTTTTGTGATATCCTGCTATATGTATCGTTTTTGGCCCTATCTCCAAATGGTGAAGAATCACTTTAAAATTATACTAGCCGGATCCGAATCCGGATCTCCACCAACATCTAATAATTTCGTCCTTGTCACATACGCATGCACAGACAGACAGGGGTGAAAACATAACCTCCATCCACCTTTGGTGGCAGAGGTAATTAGCTCAGGTGTAACCAATCACCTTCAAAATCACACACCGAGTTAACGGTCCTCCCCATGTGTTCAATTGTAGTGATTCTGATTATTTCAGAATAAAATTAGCTGCTACTGTAGGTTTCCTATGCTGGGTAGTGTATTTCACAACAAAGACACAACTAGTCAGGTTCACTATGTTAACAAATATAATTTCTTTCAAAATTTTGGGATTAGCAAACCTGTACATTTTTGGAATATTCAGAGCATGGAGAATCTGAAAATCAATGTTAGCATTTGCACAGACACCTGCATGGCCGCCATTTTGAATTTTGAAAATGGCCGCCATAAAATACATATTTTGCGCGATCTCGGCTTCTAGTCAACCTAGAGACTTAATTAAATATGCTAATCCTATGTTTTCTGGGTCAAGGAATCCAATAAAGGCCTCAAAATAGTGCTCAGGATTATAGAAAATCAACAAACAAAGGTAATTGAAAACCATTGTCTTTATATTTGTGATATAACTGTATTACATAATACATGATATTGCAAGTCCTTTGAAGTTATAGGTTGTTATAGGAAGTTATAGGTAGTATCAGATTGAACTATAAGTCCTATACACAGGATCTACGAGGTCTATACCGTTCAGGAATATGCTTTTACAGATCTTCATCACTGTCCTGAGTGTCATTTTCGCAAAGGTGTCTACGCAAATGTAAACATTAATTTTTGGATTCCTCATGCTCTGAATATTCCAAAAATGTATCGTTTTGCTAATCTACCAAAATTTTGAACGAAAAAACATAGTGAACCTGACTAAACTATGAGCACAAATGAGATTTCAAAAGACCTCCGGGATTAAAGTTGTGCAAAGGCACAGATCACGGGATGGGTATAAATATATTTCAAAGGCCTTGAATATCCCTTGGAGCACAGTCAAGACAATCATTAAGAAATGGAAGGTGTATGGTACAACAAGACCCTACCTAGATCAGGCCGTCCCTCCAAACTGGATGATTAAGCAAGGAGGAGACTGATCAGAGACCACTAAGAGGCCAATGTCAACTTTGAAAGAGCTGCAGGTCTTTATGGCAAAGACTGGTCACAGTGTGCATGTGACAACAACATATCAAGCACTCCACAAGTCTGGCCTGTACGGTAGGGTGGCATGAAGGAAGCCATTACTCAGAAAAGCCCACCTTAAGCCCTCTCTGGGCTCTGTCCCCCAAATATTCCTACAGGTCGCACAAGATCTGCCTGCAACCCTCTTATGGTTAAACTGCCAAAATCAAGACTTTCTGCTCACCTTCACTCCTTCATTCCTCTTTTCTCCCACCTCTGGAACAAACTCCCTCACTCTCTTCAATCCCACTCTACCCTCCAGGTCTTTAAAACAGCTGTTCACCACTATCTCTTATCCTCCCCCATCCAAAACCTTGATCTTTTCTACCCCAGCTAATTTCGGTCCCCATGTGATTTATACCTCTCCCCACCCCCCCCCCCCTCCCCTTCCCACGCCTCCTGCCCCCAAGCCCTCTCCCTCCCACACTTCTCCCTGCTCTCAAATGTTGTGGTTGCGTGCTTCCCCTTCTCTCCCCATCTTGGCTTCCGCTCCCTCTTTTGTATATTTTGTTTGTCTGGTTGATTTGTTTGTGAAATAAATGTTAGCTCTTTCACGAGCCTCGATTCAGTATACAAAAAAAAGAAGAAGAAAAAAAAAAAAAAGTCCCATTTGAGGTATGCAAAAAAACACTCTGGAGATTCTGGAGCCATGTGGCAAAAAGTTTTGTGGTCTGACAAAACCAAGATGGAACTTTTTGGTCGAGATGCAAAACGTTACGTTTGGCACAAACCCAACACAGCACATCACCCAAAGAACACCATCCCTACTGTGAAACATGGTGGTGGCAGCATCACGTTATGGGGATGTTTCTCACTTGTCAGGATAGAAGGGAAAATGGATGGAGCAAAATATGGAAAAATCCTAGAGGAAAACCTGCTGCCCTCTGCAAGAAAGCTGAAATTGGGATGGAAGTTTTCACTACACTTTCAGCATTACAACAACCCAAAGCACTCAGCCAAAGCTACAATGAAGTGGCTAAGGAACAAAATGATAAATGTCCTTAAGTGGCCCAGTCACAGCCCCGACCTAAATCCAATCGAAAATCTGTGGAACGACTTGAAGATTTCTGTCCATCAACACTCCCGACACAACGTAACTGAGCTTGAACAGTTTTGTTCAGAAAAATGGGAAAATATTGCCCAATCAAGGTGTGCAAAGTTGGTAGATTCGTATCCCAACAGACTCACACCTGCAGTTGCTGTCAAAGGTGATTCCACCACATATTAATTAACTCAGGAGGGTGGACACTTAGTCAACCAAGATAAGCTAGTTTTGTATTTTTAATTAATTTTCTGAAATTTGTAGAATTTGTTTTTCACTTGGAAGTTGTTGGTTATGATGTGTAAATAAAGGTGAAAAGGTCAGATTTAATTCACTCTAATTCCAGGCTATACGGCAACCACAGGTGAAAATTTTGAAAGGGGTGTGTTGACTATATTTAGGCACTGAATCTCCATTCGATTTCCACAACTGATGTCAGGAAATATTTGTTTTATTCTGTGATGTAAATAATGCTTGAATCTCTGTTGCAATGATGGATGTGTTCTTGTGTTGCACTCAGGGACAGATATCCATGCTGCCATTTTTGTCACATGAGAATGACACCCACGTTCAACGCAGTTTCCTTCTTCTTCCTTCTACAATTTGCACTGTGTATGACTACCTGCCCAACGCAATGCCGTTGCACAGGAACAGACATCTTCTGCCATGAACGAAACTTGAAAGCTGTTCCCCACCACATCCCAAGTGATTACACCAAACTCTATTTGCAAGGAAATGACCTTGGCATCTCTGAGCTGCGACTGGGATTGCATGAACATAAACAACTACAGGTTTTGATCCTTGACGACAACAAGTTCAAAGAGTTCCCATTAGAACTCCCCGAATGTCTACACAACTTGAAACTTCAGGAGAATGACATACGGGTAATCTCTCGCTCTACTTTAACTCGGCTACCTTGTCTCAAGGAACTACACTTGGAATCCAACTCACTTTCTGAGCACACAATCGAGTTGGGTTCATTCAAACAACTCACTTCTCTGACCAAGTTGTTCCTGTCAGACAATAACTTTAGTGCAGTACCTCTAGAGCTCCCATTAGGTCTCGAGGTGCTTCACATCGAGAGGAATCGTATCCGTAGCCTTTCAGAGCACTCGTTCGTTAATTTAACAAACTTGAAAGAACTGTTTTTGGATGGCAACTTTCTCAAGAATGCAGGCATCCATGTGCAAGCATTTTCTGATCTGAAAAACCTTCAGATAATTTCCTTCAAAGAAAATGGATTCACCACTCTGCCCGAACACTTACCTGACAGCCTTCAAAAAATATACTTGGGTGAAAATAACATTGCTGTGATCTTACCTAATACACTCAGTCACATGGCAAACCTTAGTGAGTTAATTCTGTCACGAAATAAACTTTCAAACTTGGCCTTTGAGGCCTTTGATGGTGTGAATAAATTGAGGAACTTACTTTTGTGGAATAATCCATGGATCTGTGATTGCCGGCTTTTGTGGTTAAAAAAAAGGATGCTGAATAAATCTATGAATATTTATGGCCTCAAATGTACAGCACCAGCTCCTCTAAGAAACAGAGATCTCAAGAGCATTGGTACAGAACAACTTTGCTCGATGACAACAACAACAACAACAACAAGAATGACAATGCCATCAGTGACAAATGGGACAACAAATATTACCCAGACTTTTTCAACAGATGATCCATCCGTATTTGCCATGGAAACAGCAGCCATGTCCACTCTTGCTAGCACTGTGATGACGACACACCCTAGTACGTTGAACGGAGACCTCAAAGTGGTTATACAAAGTTACGTGAGGAGGAACATCATTGTTGTTCAGTGGAATAACACAAAGCCAGATGCAATGTATAACCTCCATTGGCAGAAGATTGGTCACGTGGAAGAGGGGCACTGTATTATCAATGGCAGTGAGAAGGAGGTTGAGCTCAAGGTCCTGGAACCATCTGCAGACTACAACATATCTCTTGAACTTTTGCCCAAAGAAGAAGCTGTAAAGTTTTCCACTTGCGTTGAGGATGTCACAGAGTGCACCAACCAGCGGAACGGTTTAAGCTGCAATAGTACAATCGGAGAACTCCCTACATTTGTAGCTGGCGTGCTGGGAGGTTGCATTGCTCTTCTTGTCCTGGTCACACTTATTGCGACACTCTGTTGCATAACACACCATTCACAAACATATGTTGTAACACCTTGGAACTCACGCAGAGGCAGAAGGAAGGGGTATCGACATAGAGCTTCTATCATGAGGGTTCCTAATAAAAGGACCAAACATACAGGACTACATCTTCATGAAGTTCAGCCAAGTCAGCAGGCAGAGAAGCAATCGAGGAACATGGATGGCGCAAGATACAATGACTCGATATTAGACGACCAGGCCTATTTCCACATGGTAAAGTAGATTTATATTTCAAACACACAGATGATATTTGAATGTTGATGCAATTTCTATATATTTTTAAAAGCATGTGTGACATTTTCTAGTTGCACAATTTACAGTAAAGTGTGTCTTTCAATCAAAAGACATTCCTGAGTGCAAATATAATGAATACAAATGACTGGAATAAAGTGTGCCAAGCAATATTCCCAAGAGAACGCCAGCTTGAGTCTCTTATTCATTGAAAGTGTTATGACAGCTCTTTCTTTCACTGCAATTTCTTATAATATGCAATGGCAATATTGGATAGCATGTTGTGAAAGAGGAAATGGAAGAGAGCAGAAAAGAGGTGAAATCGTGGCCCCTCCCTAGCAGTGAGTACACACAAGGAAATGTGGGTTGCATGTGTGACAGGAACGAAGTATGTGCATCACTACGACAATGGGGAATGGATCCAGCAACACCATGGATGGATGGCGTAGGTAGCAGGCTGGCCTAGGGTCAGCAGGCAACATGGGTGGTGGCCGGAGACCATGGGAGGCTGGGCCTAGCTGCGGTTACTGTGGTGCTGACAGCTGGGGTGTGGCCTCTGGGTTCTAGCACCATACCCTTCACGCTGTATGATGGAAAAGATAATCTGGGTGGCTTTCCTAATGCAATTTTACTGTGTAGCCCATGGTAACAGATGGTCTCAAGTCGAGAGGGGAATTTAAAAAGGGATCTGGGGAATGTTATGCCCATTGCTTAGAATAAGATCCAAATGGGACCATGTAGCCTTCCGCAGATCTTTCATGCGGACCTGCCTCAGTCTGACCCATGGGGAAGGAGTACCAAATTGGGTCACGCAGACCATTGGGGTGCTGGTGGAGGGACAATAACCCCCCTCCACTGGGCTGAGCCACAGTACAGGTAAGTTGGGTAGGATCGACGGCTAATAGTGACAAGGACTGACTGGAGTGTGAGGCAAGTGACGGTGCGAAACCTTTATGAAAGCATACCCCTGCTGGAGGAAATGGCTGTTAGCTCTCCAGTAGGGGTTGGATGTTTCAGACCTTTGAGGCTGTTTCGGCGTTGATTTTGATTGTAGGAAGTTTTATTTGCAAGGGGTGCAAAAGTGTTGTTCAAGGCCACAGATGCAAAGAGGGCATGAGTAGCTAAATGTTGCAAAGGCCCGGGTACCCGGATTAGGACCAGAGGTGGAGAAATGGCAAGTGGGCAATGTGGCTGCTGGTAGTACGAGACTACGAGACGAGGCCCTAAGTGGGGAGGAGGGGAATGAGCCAGAGAGAGCTCCCCAGGATCCGGATTAGGAGTATGGTAGGCACCCAAGGCACTGGAATGTCACAAAGTGGAGCAGGCGAGGATCCTACAGAGAGGAGGCCATACTGCCCAGCAACAACATAGTGCGGGAGCACAAAATGAATGTTTGTGGACCGGGCCCAAACTGAATAGAGCACCAGCATGCCGAGCAGTGGGTAAATTGGCTTAGAGAAGCACCACTAGAGGGGTGTTACTGTAAGTAGGGGAAGAACTTTGTTTCAAAATGTTAGGTTAGATTATAAGCACTCCTCTTTCACACCATAGACGCCATACTGCCAGGGAACTGTTCGGTACTTGGTTTCTGAATAGGAACCATTGAGGCCACAAATTGTTAGCGGAGAAGGAAAAGTCCTCCTCCTGTTACATATGTGACTTTTTGCCAAGGCTCTTAGTTGTGTGCTCAGCCATTATAAGGCAATAATGAGCCCACCAATGAGTCAAGAAAGGTGATTTAAAAGGCAGGCATAGATCGGAATAGTTTCCTGGAATCAGCTAAAAGAGGCTTCCTAGAATCAGAGGAGGAGTTATATTTTCTCATTGGGGCTGCTGGTTGCACCGAGCATGCAGAGGAGGCTGCTGTGTCGCACTTTGCCAGGCAGGCTACATCCCTTTTTCCCCCTAGGCCAGTGGCACGGAGCATTCAATCAGCCCCCTGCCAGGACTGAAACTGAACTGCCACCTTCTCTCTCTGGGTTTGCTGAACATCTCTTTCTGGATTGTGAATTCTCCAGTCTTTGTCTCAATCATTTTCATGAGAACGGTTAAGGTGGTTACCGTGGGCGTGGGGAATTATTTATCGTATTGAATTGAACTTGGATAAGACCAGGTCACTCTACATTGGACATGCTGCTTAGTGCTTATACTCACCCAACAATGGATGGAGGCCTTCAATATCAGACATGTGATCAAGGCTGTGACTCTGGACATATCTTGAGCTTTAGATGCAGTCTGGCATCCTGCATTGCTCTCCAAACTCTCTGCCTATAGCACCCAAGACAAACACCTCTCTTTTGTTACTGACTTCCTCCACTCTCGTAACTAACATGTGGCTCTCAACGGAATACTTTCTTCTCCTCGCCGTTAAGGCTTGAGTGCCCAAAGGTAGTGATCTAGGCCCCACCCTTTTCCTTATCTTCATCAATGATATTTTTGACTTTCTGGAAAATCCCCTTTATTTCTTTGCTGATGACTCCACCCTCTGCCGTGACATTCCTCATCCTTCAGACATACCGGCAACAACAACCTCTTCCCTGTCTTCAGACTATGACAAAATCAAAAACTAGTCAAACATTTGGAATACATCTTTTAATCCTGAGAAAACCAACACACACACACACACTCACTCACTCACTCACTCACTCACTCTCTCTCTCTCTCTCTCTCTCTCTCTCTCTCTCTCTCTCTCTCTCCCCCTCCCTCTCTCCCCCTCTCTCTCTCCCCTTCTCCCTCTCCCCCCCTCTCTTTCCCTTTCTCATTTTTTCACTTAATTTAATCAAACGCTTAATTTGCTCTTGATGTGTTCATAGCTCTTGCGTGAGCATTTCCTTTAAAATTGTTTGTGGTTTCTGTTTGTGTCCTCACCTTTGGTTGGTAAAATTCTTTATACTTGCTGGTTTCTTTTTAATATCCTTTGTTCTTTTTTGGTGTGTTTATGATCCTTATACAATGTTTCTTTGAACTCGTTGCTTGGTTTAACACTGCTTTGTGGAATGGTTTTATACTTTTATAATAAAAGGATACAAAAGTCAAAGTCTCTCTCTCTCTCTCTCTCTCTCTCTCTCTCTCTCTCTCTCTCTCTCTCTCTCTCTCTCTCTCTCTCCAAAAGGACTGTATCACAAACCCTCCCATCTACTTTCTCAACAGCCCTCTCGAAGAAGTCTAGTGACTCAAACTTTTGGGTCTTACTCTCAGCTATGACCTCTCTTAGGCAAATCACGTTCCAAAGTTCGGCAGCGATTCTCGGCGGCAGCGATTCTCGAAGCTCCACACGGTCTCCACGTTTTCAAAGTTAAGTCTGTTCACAATTGTATTTTGTCGAAACTGTATTTATCTTTCGGTGTGTGAAGTTATAGGGTGCCCCTTGGAAGTTTCTCGGTGTTTATCTTTCATAAATTAATCGTCTGTTTGCCGCGTCGCGAGCGATTTGAAATCGAAGTTAAGTAATTGTTCCCATTTGTATTTTCGTTATAACTGTATTTATTTTATGGTGTGTACGTACGTATATTGTGTCCCGAGGAAGATTTTCGGTGCAAATCTTTCATACCTGTATTGAAAATCGTGTTAATTCGTGTCGTGTCTTGAGGCCTTGTACAGTGTACACTGTACAACCTTGAGGCTTTGTTTTTCTCTCAGCGGTCCGTCGTTTGTGATCCAATAACTTTCGTTCTCTGTTTTCCCAGTCTTTTCACCCCATAGCCTACTTCCTTGTGTAAATCTCAACTAAAAAAAAACAAAAAAAAAACGTTTCCTTCTCTGTTCTCATTCGTTTATTCATTCTTATTCGTTCGTTCGTTCTTCGAAAACGTGTTTCTCCCCCATTTCCCCAGATAGTTTTCACTGTTATTAACCTTCAATGTTTACACTTTCCCCTCAAGTTATGTATTCCGTCATATATTATAACACCCTTTTCTTCTTCTTCTTTAAAAGGCTGCTTTCGACTTGCTCACCAAATCTATTCATCCCAAAAAAAAATTCCATCTCTTATAGTGCCTTTTTTCTACATTCCCTAAACTCTCCTGCACTCCATCCTCCATCCAGCGTCCTTAACGTATTTTTGACACGAAGGTCACAAGAAACTCATTTTGCAATAAATGTTCGTTTCCCATTAATCGTACACTTTCTAAAATCCAATCTCACCCCTCCCCTCCAAATCTTCCCCATAACCCCTCCCCTCCAAATCTTCCCCATCACCCATCCCTTTCAAATCTTCCCCCTTTCCCATCCCCTCCTAATCCTCCCCATCACCCATCCCTTTCAAATCTCCCCCCTTGCCCCCTCCCTCCTAAACTACCCCCTCACCCATCTCCTCCAAGACTCCCCCTCACCCCTCCCCTCCTAGACTCCTCCCTCACCCCCTCCCCTCCAAATCTCCCCCATATCGCATCCCTTTCAAATCCCCCCCCCCTCGCCCCTCCCCTTCAAATCTCCCCACCCTCATTTCTTCTCAATTTCCCCCCTCACTCCCCCTCCTCAAAGCGTCCTCCCCGCTTCTTCCCCCTTCCAACTCTCACCTCCATCTCCCCCAACCTTCTGCCTCGCTCTTCCCCCTCCTCAAATAACACCTCATTGTGCCTCACCCAATCACCATCAAACCTTTTGTCCGCCCCATCCTTCCCTTTCTCCGAGCTATTCTGAAATCTCTGACACACCTTCAACAGCTCTCCCTACCTCTTCCACCTCTTCCACATCTTACCCTGCCCCTCCTCCCCCCTGTTCTGTATCCGATGCTCCCCCTTCCTCTTCATTAACGGTATGGACCTCAAACATCCGGGGCCTTCGTTCAAACTTAACTGATCTCTCCATACAGGTTGCTTCTGTCAAACCAGACATGATCTGCTTAACAGAAACTTTCCTCCTTCATGATGTCTCTGATTCCTTAGTATCTCTCCCGGGTTACTCCCTCCTCTGGTATGATAGACCTGAGCCTCGTCCTGGAGGTGGGGTTGCTATCTTTATCAAAACCTCTCTTCCTCACTCGCCCTGCACTGTACTCTCTCCACCTCACCCCCAGAAATACCTCTGGCTACGGCTTCCCCTTCGCTCCCACCTCTTGTTCATATGTGTGTTGTACCGTCCACCAAACAGTGATGACTCCATCTACATCTCGCTGTCTGATAATATGGACCAACTTCTATCTACTCATCCCAACTCTCTCTTCCTCATATGTGGTGATTTCAACTGTCATCATGCCAGTTGGCTGGGTGTGGGTACCTCCCTCACCAGCCATGGCTCCTCAACAAAGGACTTCTACGACTCACTGGGACTGACACAATCTGTCAATTTCCCGACCCGGATCTCAGTCAACGGAGCATCTTCTCTTCTGGACTTGGTTATGACTAACTTCCCTGAAAATGTCTGCTGCTCTTCTTCTGCGCCAATCGGATCATCTGATCATGTCCTTGTTAAAGTGGACATCTCTCTGACCATTCTCAGGGAGCCTGCTCAGCGTCGACGAGTCTGGCATTTCACTCAGGCCAACTGGCACAGTCTTCAAGCAGCCATCAATCATCTGGACTGGTCTCCCATCTCTACCACCTCTGACATCAACTCATCCTGGGAATTCTTCCAAAGTAAATTGCTCTCCCTCATGCACAGATTTATCCCATCTCGTCTTCAGTTGTCATACCCTTCCTCCCGTCCATGGTACACGGAATCTTGTGGTGAGGCTGTTGCCCAGAAACAACTTGCCTTCGTCTCCTGGAAAGCAAATCCAACGGAAGGAAATCTCATTTCCTTTCACAAAGCCCGAAACAAGTGTGTGTCCACCCTCAGGAGAGCCAGGAAACAATATCTCTCCGTTCTCAAGACCGAACTCTCTTATCTGTCTCCCTCTTCCAAATCCTGGTGGCGTCTGGTCAAATCTGTTTCTGGTGTTTGTTCCCCCTCCATCCCCTCCCTTACCTCAAAGGGCTACACAGCTGACTCCGCACGTGAAAAAGCTGAATGCCTCAACTCTGTGTTTGCCTCTAAATCTTGTGTCCCAAACCCATCCCTCTCTGTACCCACCATACCCAGTCGTACCCAGCTGCTCCTGGACTCCGTGTCCTTTCCTCCTGACAAGGTGGAAAAGTTTCTGTCAACCCTCGACTCCGATTCTGCAACTGGACCCGACGGCATCAGCCCACGGGTCCTAAAATCCTGCTCTGCCGCTCTATCTCACCCTCTCTCTGTTCTCTTCACCCTCTCTTTTGCTCAAGGTCAACTGCCATCTGCTTGGAAATCAGCCAACATCACTGCTTTGCACAAAAAAGGTGCAAAAACAGATCCTAGCAACTACAGACCAATCAGCCTTCTCCCAATTATCAGCAAAGTCATGGAATCCATCATTCCTTCAGAGATGAAATCTTTCCTCTTCTCCAATGGCTTGATCTCTGAGCATCAATTTGGTTTCAGACCAGGTCACTCTACTCTAGACATGCTGCTTCTGCTGTCTCAACAATGGATGGAGGTCCTCAATGCCAAACAGGAAATTAGAGCTGTCTCCCTCGACATATCACGTGCCTTCGATACGGTCTGGCACCCCGCTCTGCTCCCCAAACTCTCCTCCTTTGGTATCCATGGAAATCTCCACGCATGGCTGGCTGACGTCCTCTCTAGTCGTCGTCAACGTGTGGCCCTGAATGGGGTTCTCTCATCTCCTCTTCCTGTTCAGGCTGGAGTTCCCCAAGGCAGTGTTCTGGGCCCTGTGCTTTTTCTGGTCTTCATCAATGATCTCTCTGACTCTCTTGAAAATCCTCTGTATCTCTTTGCTGATGACTCCACTCTCTGCCGCTCCATTCCTCTTCCCTCAGATCGGCAGTCTGCAGCCTCCTCACTCTCTGAAGACTTGGACAAAATCACAGACTGGTCAAACAAGTGGAACATGTCTTTCAATCCTGACAAATCTCACACTCTTACTATGTCTCTCCGAAAAGATCGACTGGACAACCCTCGCAATCTACTTTCTCAACAATCCTCTCCAAGAAGTTCTGTCGCTCAAGCTTTTGGGTCTCACTATCTGCCATGATCTTTCTTGGGAAAACCACATTTCCAAGCTGGCCTCCAAAGCCTGTCGCCGACTGGGCATCCTCCGTCGTGCGAAGTCCTTCCTCGGCACACCTGAGCTCCTCACCACATACAAGGCTTTCATCCGCAGCTCAATGGAATACTGTTCTCCCCTATGGGCCGGTGCTCCTGCCTCACACCTAGCTCGGCTTCACGCTGTTGAAACCAAAGCTTTCAGAATTATTGGAATCTCCCGCGATGAAGCTATCTCTGAGGGCCTTTCACTCACTCACCACAGGCAGGTAGGTGGTCTTTCTGTCTTCTACCGACTCCTCTCCGGCCTTGCACCCCCAGCTCTCTCTGTGCTCTGTCCTCCAAATATTCCTACAGGTCGCACAAGATCTGCCAGCAACCCCATCTGCCGAAATCTCGGCTCTCTGCTCACCTTCACTCTTTCATTCCTCTTTTCTCCCGCCTCTGGAACAAACTCCCGCACTCACTTCAATCACACTCCTCCCTCCAGGTCTTTAAAACAGCTGTTCACCACCATCTCTTATCTTCCCCCATCCAAAACCTTGATCTTTTCTACCCCCGCTAATTCACCCCAAATCCACCTTGTTTGAAATTCCAACTTCTTTCCTGGAAGTCCTGGCAGTGTCCATATGTTTTATACCTCTCCCACCCCCCCCCCCCCCTTCCCATGCCCCCCCACCAAAGCCCTCGCCCTCTCTCAGATCTCTCGATGTCTCCATGTCTCTCAGTCCCTGCTCTCAAATATTGTGTTTGTGTCCTTCCCCCTCTCTCCCCATCTTGTCTACCGCTCCCGATGTTATATGTTTTTGTGTCGGTTTGTCTTTCTGTGTGATTAATGTTCGCTCTTTCACGAGCCTCGATCTTGTATACAAAAAAAAAAAAAAAAAAGGTTGGCCTCCAAAGCCAGTCGCGGACTGGGCATCCTCTGTCATGCAAAGTCCTTCCTTGGCACACCTGAAC
Organism: Myxine glutinosa; assembly: GCF_964187855.1. Classification (NCBI taxonomy): domain Eukaryota; kingdom Metazoa; phylum Chordata; class Myxini; order Myxiniformes; family Myxinidae; genus Myxine; species Myxine glutinosa. The sequence goes on along the minus strand of NC_136269.1, from coordinate 115,419,908 downwards.
TCCTATCCACCAACAAGGCTTTCATCCACAGCTTGATAGAGTACTGCTCTCCCCTCTGGGTTGGCTGGCGCCTCTCCCTCATGCCTTGCTCAACTTGACACCGTGGAAACGATGTACTTCAAAATCATTGGAATGTCTCGCGGTGAAGCTGAGTCGATAGGCCTATCTCGTTGCCATCACTGACAGGTCAGTGGTCTCTTTGTCTTCTTACACCCCCTTTCTGGTCTTTCACCATGTGGTCCACCAACAATCCAGAATATCTGCTCACCTCCACTTATTTGTTTGTCTTTACCCGCACATGTGGAACCAACTTCCACATTCTCTTCAATCTCTTTCTTCCCTCCAGGTCTTCAAGACAGCTGTTCACCACCACCTCAAATCAAAAAACCATGATCATTTATACACCCATTAAACCACCCCCACCACCCAAATTTTGCTTTTGTATCCATCTTGTCCACCCAATGCGTTCTACCCTACGCCTCATGGTTATCCGCATCCCTTGTTTGTCTGTCTCCGTCTATCATCTCTGTCGGCCCTGCTGATGGCATTTCCCCCTTCTCTTTCTGCAAATACTTTTGTTCTGTTGCATACTGATTCGTTCTGTGGTTTAGCTCACCTATTAAATAAACACCTATTGCATTAACTCTGTGTTTGGCTCGGTACATGGTTGGACATTGGAATATTATAACATCGGCATGGTTAAAAATCACGGCCAGTGAAAATTGGCACAATCAACCCGAGAGGAACTTTTCAAATGGTGAAACAGTTCCTTGGGCTTCACTTGGCCCACCAGATCCTGATAAACGGGGAACATATCACAGTGACAGAACCCCATTAGAGCTTTCTGTACTCTGAAAACTGAGGCAACGATCTATTCAGCTTTTCCGGTGGACAGTCTCTTTTGACAGTCTGTCACTAAATTGGTGATCGTTTGGGTGGAGGATTTGACCTCGAGTCCACCTAGTGGTTCATCATAATACTGTAGTCAAGATTGGTATTAGAATGCCTATGGACGCAAGTCCTGCACAAGCGCAGCCAAAAGTGTCACCTCCGACCTGGAAGCAACAGCCAGGCCACTCATGTCAAAAGACAGAGATTTAATTTATGGTCGTCATTGTTTAATCTTTAAACAGAGCCACCAATCTGCATTTCGGGCTTATTTGCCCTCTTTTAAAAGCAACTTTTTTGGATATTAAAAAAAAAACGTTTTAAAGCTTGAGACATGCTCCTTAACCTCTTGGCTAAATCACACAGTTCAACACTACTGTTCCACAAGCATACACATGCCCCAACCCAAAGGCTGAAGCAAGTGGTCAATCAAACACACATTATAACTCCGAAGGGCCAGAATGCATGGCCATACCATTGGACCCTTCTTCCACTTCAAAGGCATGCCGTCCCGACGAGGGCTTATTTGTTCTCATCAGGATGGCATCCCATATAAGCATCTAACGAATGTGAGGACCAAAACCATAATTTAAATGAAAACAGTAGCTCCTGGCTATAATGGTGAGCAAAAGTCACGGATTATGTCTCACATGGTAAAAACCACATAATCCGCAAAGAACGAAAAGCCTGTCTGCCACCTAGACCATCGTTCCTGTTAATGCAAACCAAAACCAGAAGCTACACTGCAATCAGCGGAGGTAAAAATCAACCATGTGGAGCATGACGAGTGCTGCCCCGATCCTCTATGGGCACGAGTCCTGCACAAGAGATATCTCTGTATTTTGAGATGAGTGGCCGGGCTGATGCCTCCGGGTCAGAGGTGACTCCTTAGTACTTAATGTCCAGTGAGTACTTATGTACAGCGTGTCCTGGGTTTCATTATTTTGGCTTGTCCCCCTGCCTTGACCTACTGTGATTCCTCGCTCTCATGAACTTTTGCACACATCGTACGATCATAGGTCCTAAGCGTATGAGTAATGCAGGAGATGTGTCTACTCCCAAGATGCAGAAAAAAGTGATGAGCTTGAGCTAGAAAGTGAAGCTGCTTGAACGATTATAAAGGGGTGAGAGTGCAGCCTCTGTGGCAGGCACTATGGCATGAACAAGTTGACTGTGTGCTATACAAAGAAAAACGAGAAGACGATTCACAAAAGTGTCGTGGCTGGCATAGTACCCAGCACCAAAGTGGTCACCCAGGTCAGGGGCGTTCACATAGAAGCAATGAAGAAGGCATTAAATGTGTGGGTAGAGGACAATGCCCAGAAGAAAGCGCTTGTAAGCAGACCTCTGATTTGTGAAAAGGCAAAGCTCATATACATTATACAATCATTTGGCTGGCGCGGGTGGTGTGGTGAAAACACGAGTGACGTGAGTATGAGTGATGCAAGCACGTGTGGCTCCAGTCCCTTCCAAGCTAGCAGGGTATGCTTTGACTGCTTCAACAAGTGGCATACCACTTGACAAGACAAGACAAGTCTCTGTGGTAGACAAGTGGTAGACAAGTCTCTACAATGTGAAGCTCACAGGCGAGCGTGCCTCAGCAGACAACGAGGCAGCTAAAGATTTCCCTGCTCAACACGTGCAGCTCATCGAGGAGAAGGGATATGTACCAGAGCAGGTCTTCATTGCAGACTAGACCAGGCTGTTCTGGAAAAACATTACCACGAGAACTTTCATCTTGAAGCCAGAGAGGACAGCATCGGGGTTCAGGGTTGCAAAGGACCGGATATCACCTTCGGTGTATGACTCATCACTCGTAGACTACGGATTTTTATGTTAAGAAAATAGGCCTTTTATGTTTTGAAAAGCGGGATTTTTTTTTTTTAATGTGAAAAAATCCCGAAATATTTTTTCCCCCGTTTTATTCATTTATTATTATTACCAAGTTTTTCAGAAATCAGTCAAAAAAAGAACAAAAAATGGTAAGCTTTTTCCTGCACAACATTAAGCACTCTGGGCTAGCAAACAGGTAAAAAATGACATTCAGGTACCTTTATTGCAACCGCATTGTTTGATAAGTAGAGGACTAGAAGAAATTGACAAGACCCTTTTAGGAACAGTTAAAGTAGGTGTTTGAAATCATTATCTTGGTAATGTTCTCCTTGGTGAGGCGGTGTCGGCGGTCGGTGAGGACGTTTCTGTAGACGGAGAAGGACCTTTCCACGTCGACGCTGACGATGGGGCAGTACCTCAAGAGGGGGATGTCGGCAAGCTTGACTCCAGCCGGCACACCAACCTCAGATCCGTGCTGATCTCCATCCAGGATCAAAGCCACTGTCCTCAGCACACCAATGTCGGGATTGCGCTGCAGCACCGCCTTGAACTTGGTGAGCAGGATCGCCTTACGGCAGCCTCGGATCTTTTCGAGCTCCTCCTTGGCCTGATCAAGGAGCTGGAAGGCCTTGGCCAGCTCCATGCCGGCCTCCTCCAGCTGCTTAAGGATCTTTGGGATGAACGACACGTGGGCATTTAAGAAGACCAAACTGAGCTTGATGTCCGCCTTTCCGAACAGGTCCTTGGCACTCCGGATTGCCATCGCGTCGTCATCGTTTAGCTGGTCCACAATGTCCTTGACGGCCTCGAAGTGTTCGGCGTAAAACACCGCGGCGTCGATCCACGTCCCCCACCGAGTCAGAATGGGCTCCGGGGGAAGAGAAAGATTGGGCTGCTGCTCCCTCCAAAGGACAACACGCGACGGGGCTTTGACGAACACCTTCTTCGTCGTGGCAATCAGGTCGTTGACGTCCTTGAACATTTCTCGGACTGTCTCGCAGACACGGTGGAGCGCGTGGGCAATGCAAGTCACATGCAGCAAGTCCGGGAAGAGTTCCGTCAGGGCATGGCCGGCCTTGATCATATAGGCCGCGGCGTCGCTGACGAGGACCTTGAGGCACTCCGGCTTGAAATCAGGCCAAAGATAGTGCAGCGTGTCATTGATTGCGCGCACGATCTCCCCGGAGTTGGTCTTCTCCAGAAACATGCACTGGACGAGGTGGGGATGAAAGTACCCCTCCTTGGACAAGTGTCCCGTGATGATGTTGGCCACATATCGACCTGCCGAATCGGTCGTCTCGTCGACGGACAGCCAGATGGGCTGCTGTCCGAGGTCGGCATGGATCCCCGCCAAGGCCTCATCGTAGCACTTGTCGAGGTAGTGCTTTCGAATCCAGCTTTCATCGGGGATCTGGAGAGTGATGTGCTTTTCCAGGAACGACCGGAGGGCAGGGTTTTCCAATTTCGACCATGGGATGCCAGCGGCCAGCATGGCCTGGCACAGCTCCTGAGCCACAACGTCGCACTTGTGCCTCTTTCCGCCACCAAAGTCCTCCATGGTGGCTTGCGTGACCGTCCTCTTCTTCTTCAAGGCCAAGTTGCTCTTGTGGCGGTCTCCTCGGACATGTTGGGCCAGCTCAGACTTCTGCTTCGCCCGGAAAGTCTTTTCACAAGCTCGACAGAAAGCCGTGTCACTCGACACGTACTTGAAGGTGGCCCCATCGCCGCCAGCGTTGAATTCCTTCAGCCACTTGTCACGAAGAGCAGCACTCATCTTGATAGGAGACTTGTTCACACTTTGTGTACACTCTCTCACTGTAGTACACCGCCTCACTGCTGTACACGCTGGGGACGCAATGCACGCAAGTGGACGCAACGTTTTGTTTTTGAGATCGATCGCAGTTAAAAATTTCGATCGCAGTTAAAAATTTCGAAAAATTCCCTATTTTTTTTTAGCGTTGCCAGACATTTTCGACCAAAAAGGGCATTTTATTTTATTTTTCCCGAAAAAGGGCGAAATATTTTTTTTCTCCGAAAATAGCAAAATAATTTTTTGCGCGCAAAAAAGCCGTTTTATGTGAAAAAATATTTTTTCTTTTTTCACATAAAAATCCGATGTGCACGTCATCAGCATCCTCACCTATTCAGCACCATCACCTGCATACTCTTCAGAAGGGTTCACCGATTTCATTGGATTCTAACTCATCATCGCCATTATCATCATCATCATCATCATCATCATCATCATCATCATCATCATAATCACATCAAGTTACATCGTATCTAGGAAAGAGTACCTGCTGTTTTGTTTTTTTATTTGTAAGCATTTTTCCTGAAACTGTAATGATGTGTGGTCGTAAAAAATTTTAATTTTCCTTCATGAAGTACGAACTGCCAGGAACCTATCCCCCTTTTTCCCATTGAAACAATGCCTCGGCATTCACGGATTCAACATTCGCGGCATTTTCCAGGAGCGTACCCCCTGCGAATGTCAAGGTCAGGTCTTACTGCACGGTATATAATCACTCAACACTGTTATCACATTATTTTTTCAGAAACATTACTCTTCAATGAGTGAAATTAAAAAGTGACAATAATGAAGTTGCGTTGTCTACATAGTATTTTTACAATAATTTTTTGCCGAATATTATACAATCGTTTATTCACCAATTTTACCACTTTAATCCTAGTTTTATTTTTCAATGACAGCACGTCATCCATAGACTTACTGGTCTACCCAAGTAGCACACCAATTGGTTTGCTTGCATAGCTTGTTCTAATCAATTTTCAGTCATGTGTCATTAAATATCTCCAAAACCAAATAGAAATTGTCAAATTGTGAGGTCGATGGCCAAACCTCAAGGTTATCCAAGCCAGTTTTTTTCTTTTTGGTTTTAGAAAATTTTCCACGAGCCTTTTCAACAAAGATGAATAGCTTTGAGAGTTGGAATCTGCCACATCCTAGCACGCTTCTGTGTTTTCCTTGGCTTCAGCTAAAGGAGAATTTATCCTGGCCCAAAGCTAATATTCTACAAATACACTGGAATTGGATATCAGCTTACCCAAGGGTTTAATGGTGGAATTAATTTGGATGTGCTGTGCCAGATACATGCCAAATAATCAGGGCTGTAGCTAGAACGATTCATGTGATTTGATTTGTCACATTTAAATTAAATGAACTTCTGGAGGTTGAACATTTTAAGGCCATTCCTTTTACGTTTTCTACAAACAGTTTACAGCTTTTGAGAATGTAGTTTTAGTTCTAAAATAAATACACATAATAAATTCTTGTTTTTATTACAATTTGTTGCCTTTTTAAATTTCAAGTCAATCGGATGAAATTGACGATTTTATGAAGTTGGGCGATGTTGACCATATTATTTTTTTAAAGAAAAGTTCTAAAAACAAATTCCATTGCTAATGCCACCGTTTCATTTTGCATCGACATCCCAAGGCATATTTATAGCATGAAAATTAAAATAAAAAAAATTCACCAATAATTCTTTTTAAAATTTCATCCAAAGATCAGACTGAAATAAAAAATAAAAACGCCTTTTAACCTGTATATGTATAAAAGATAAAGTTTACTCGATGGAAATAATATACTGTAAGCTGCCCTTGTGCCTTGTATTAATCGATTATATAAAAAAAATCTTTCGACAAGATGGAAATAAATACAACCAGACAAGCTCTCCATCACTTAAATATAAACTACAAATATAGCAACATCTTATACCTTGCCTGCAATGATGGAACAGTGACCTTGAAACTGCACCAAAACAGCAACAAGATGAAGATCGAAAATGGGTGTCAGATAATGTGATAATCTCACCAAAATGGTTCACTGCATGCCGACGAGCGTCCTTCCAGCTAAATTGGGAGGATAATAGAGTAAAGCTCGATATAGGATACCACCTACAATTCACAACCGACTTTGCTTTAACTTCATGATGAACTAAACATGATAATGGGAGAGCTAAATTTGGAAAGACAGAATATTCGACTAAATATGAATATGATGCAAAAATCATGTTCAGCTGAAATGCAAGAAAATGAGAAATTAAAATGGATCTTTCCAAAAATTAATTGATGTAAACAAACTACAAATTAAATTACATTACGAAATTACAAAACAAGCTAGAACGGCACTCAGTAGAGCGTATACCTGCGCCAGACTGAACAGTTTATGCTTTGTATCCCACTGATAGACCGGATCTGGATTCGAACCCGAACCAAATTCTAATCGGCTTGTTCTTGTCACTTACCCAACTCCTTCACCAACTTTAGCCATAATTCATCCACAACTTGTTGTGACATCATGCTACATTTCGTTTTCGTCCCTATCACTCAATGGTGAAGAATCCCTTGAAATAATAATAAAAATTCTCTGATCCGGTTTCAGTTTGGAATCTTCACAAAAATCATATCGATTCGTCCTCGTCACACACCCAACCTGTCCACCATGTTTCATCTGAATCCGTCCACAACTTTTTGAGATATCTTGATTTTTATCGTTTTTGGCCCTATCTCTCAATTGTGAAGAATCATTTGAAAATTCTCAGATTCAAATCCAGATCTGGATCTTCACCAAAATCGAATCATTTCGTCCTTGTTACATACCCAACCTCTCACACCATATTTCGTCCGAATCCGTCCACAACCTTTTGAGATATCTTGTTCACAGCCAAACAAGCAAACAAGAAGACTGCATGCAGATACTTGCCAAATCCACCCCTCCCCAAATTAAAAAGTTGCCATGGATACATCAAATTGTCTCCATTTCATTACGATTAAAATTGACGATCTTAATAAAAGCTCGGGACAATCGGATTAAAATTGATGATTTTTCAGATGAAAATTGATATTAGAAGTTTGACCTTGAGTTCACCATGACCTTTTGACCCCAAGATTGTTGGTTTTCCAAATTTGTGATGTACAATGCAATTGCTCTATAATCTTCAAGTTAATCGGATGAAAATTGATGATTGTTCAGATGAAAATTGATGATATTAGAAGTTTGCCCTTGATTTGACCTTAAAATAGTTGGTTTCCCAATTCCATGAAGCACGATGCAATTTAATTTTCAAGTCAATTGGATGAAAATTGACGATTTCAGAAGTTTGACCTTTGACCCTTTGGCCTGAAAATAGTTGCTTTCCCAATTTAGTGATGCACTATGTAATTGCTGTTTAATTTTAACGTTAATTGGATGAATAGTGACTAGTTTTCAGATGAAAATTGCTGATTTTATAAGTTTGACCTTGAGTTGACCTTTGACTTTAAAAATAGTTGGTTATCCAATTCATTCAGGTACTATGCAATTGCTGTTTAATTGTCAAGTCAATCGGATGAAAATTGATGATTTTTCAGATGAAAATTGATGATTTTGGAAGTTTGACATCGAGATGACCTTTGACTTTTGACCTCAACCTCCACAACTTGGTAATGTTTTATGACGATTGGCTTAGAATTGTGACCTGTAGGCAATTGCCAAAAAGACAAACAGACAGACAGGGATGAAAACAACCTCCATCCACCATCGTTGGCAGAGGTAATTACATCAAAAATTGATGTAAACCTCATGACTACAAATTGTCTTTGTGTCTGAAAAATAAATCACAATTAATGTATGTAACAATGTGTGGTCGTGAAACATGATGACTTAGAATGAGGGTTGGCAGGATGGCCAAGAGGTACGCACACTCTCTCCTCTAAGATGTCCAGTCTGGATGTGAATCTTGACCCAGCAATAAACAGCATCCTCACTTTTTCACTTTAAAGTTGTTTTTTCCCACAACTGCTTGAGCGATTGACATGGAACTTTCAACATAGGAGAGCCTACCCATGGAACCATGAAAGCTCCTAAAGCAACCATAAAGCTCCACAAGGTAAGAAAAGCTTGTGAATGTTTTGCTTCTGTGGAGGAACTTGGGTAGAGTTTGAAACAGCAACGGGCTAAACTTGTATAACTTTTCATGGTTGCTTTATGCAGCTTTCTTCGGCTAGAATGGTGTGGGAGGAATCGGTTTATTTACAATCTTAGCCACCTGGGGTAATTGATTAGGTGAGATCTGATTGGTTATTCCCTCCAATTACAGGTGAGAGATGTGATTGGGTGTTGTTTTTAATATACAGTGGCCTGCAAAAGTATTCACCCCTACCAATAATGCCACATTTATATGAATTATGTAGAAACAATTTTTCCAAATGAACTTTTTTTATTCAGAACTGAAGAGATCAAACGAAAGAATGTTGTAGTTGAACGAGGTTACATAAGCCCGGTGTTAGCTTAACGGTAAAAGTGCCTGGCTTAAGATCTCAGGGTCTTGAGTTTGTGCCCCTGTAGTTCTGTTAAATAACATGAGGTGGGTTGACTCAGCCTGTCATCCTTCCAATGTTGGCAAAATGAGTATCACCTTACTGGAAACAGGGCACACTGCATAAGCGGCACCGCTGTGCTCCCAGCATGATGCAACCAGCAGCCACAGGCTACATACAAAATAATAAAAAGGAGGTTACATGTTAGGAATACTTGCAAAAACATGTAAAAATAAAAATTCACTGCTTCCAAAAGTATTTGTGGAAACACCTTCTTAGGTCAGTACTTGGTGGAAGCAACTTTTGCAGCAATGACTGCCACCAATTTTTTTGGGGGGTAGGTCTCTTCCAGCTTGGCACAGAGAGATGGTGAATTCATTATTTGCCCATTCTTCACGTGACAACTTCTCTAGTTTTGCCAAGTTTGATGCGGATCGTCGATGGACTGCAATCTTCAAGTCTCACCATAAATGTTCAATTGGGTTCAAGTCAGCACTTTGATTGGGCCACTCAAGACCATTTATTTACTTCTTATTCAGCCACTCCAGTGTGGCTTTAGCTTTGTGCTTTGAATCATTGTCCTGCTGAAATGTGAGTCTCCCATGCAGTTTGAGATACATCGCTGACTCAAGCAGGTTTTCATCAAGGATTCTCCTGTACTTTGCACCGTCCATTGTCCCTTCTATTCTAACAAGCTTGCCAGTCCCTGCTGATGAAAATCAGCCCCATAACATGATGCTGCTACCACCATGCTTGACAGTAGGGATGCTCTTGACTGGGTGATGTTCAATGTTGACTGGGTCTTGCCTGGGTGATCTCTGTTAATCTAACTTATTCACATTTTATCTGTATTTATTTTAGCTTTATAACTGTTGAGTAGTTTGTGAAGACTATATATCAAGTTTGATTTGAAAGCATCATGAAACAAACTCAGGTGGCATCAAAATGTGAAAACTTTGGAAGGGGGTGAATACCTTTGTTGGCCACTGTAAGACATCATCCTTCAGACTAAAAGGGTTTCAAACAACAACAACCAACCAACCAAAGATCAGTACTGCATTCAGTTTTATATGAATTTGGATGCAATGTAACCATGTGAACCTCAGCACAAATCCAGTCAAATCCAGTGTCAATATATTTAAATCAGTCATACGACACTAAATGAGTGCCCTCACTTTGCATGTTACTATTTCTAAAAGATGTAAATATTTAGCAAGACTATAGCACAGTACATACATCGTCATGAATATAACTCATAAAGCACTGTGTGCAAGGTAAATGGATTTTGTTATTTTGCTCTCTGGTTTCATCCCTCAGGTAACATGGTGCCGGCACCTTGTGCCATACAGCGTTTTTAAATTCCAAACTAAAAGAAGAGAAAGCAGAAGAGGACGACAGAAAAGGACTTGATGGAGGAGGCGATGTTATGCCCAGTAAAGAGTTAATTGTAACAAGCTCAATAGTAAACACTAGCCGAAACCCATGGAACATCCACGGAAGGGAGGATGTGGTGGATGGATAGAGTGTACCATTATGGATGGCATAGGGGATTTGCTTGTTCGAGTAAGAGTTAGGAAGAAAGATGAGAATGAAGAGTGCATATATGAACAACGATCGCCGACACCGGCACAAATGCATGCTCTGGATTGTCCACTCAGTGGACGGCTTGCTTTCGCCTTCGCCTGTCCAATCAGCGGACGGCTTGCTTCGCCTTCGCCCAGCAGACGCCAATACGATGGCGTCGTAAGATGGCGTCGTATCGGTAGTTAATCGGATGCTTTTGGGCCCCAACATCGGCTAATTCAGATTTTTCGAGTATGGCTGTACGTGATAAACAAAGAGCGCGGTTCATAGATCATAAATCCATTAGTGCCGTGGGCATCGGGTCACTGGGTGCGGCGTAAAAGGGATAACAAAGTCGAGTCCTTGTGCTATTATTATATAGACTAGCCGAAACCCATGGAACATCCACGGAAGGGAGGATGTGGTGGATGGATAGAGTGTAACATTATGGATGGCATAGGGGATTTGCTTGTCCGAGTAAGAGTTAGGAAGAAAGATGAGAATGAAGAGTGCATATATGAACAACGATCGCCGACACCGGCACAAATGCATGCTCTGGATTGTCCAATCAGTGGACGGCTTGCTTTCACCTGTCCAATCAGTGGACGGCTTGCTTCGCCTTCGCCCAGCAGACGCCAATACGATGGCGTCGTAAGATGACGTCGTATCGGTAGCTAATCGGATGCTTTTGGGCCCCAACGTCGGCTAATTCAGATTTTTCGAGTATGGCTGTACGTGATAAACAAAGAGCGCGGTTCGTAGATCGTAAATCCATTAGTGCCGTGGGCATCGGGTCACTGGGTGCGGCGTAAAAGGGATAACAAAGTCGAGTCCTTGCGCTATTATTATATAGACTAGCCGAAACCCTTGGAACATCCACGGAAGGGAGGATGTGGTGTACGGATAGAGTGTACCATTATGGATGGCATAGGGGAGCGCTCATGGGATCTTCTTCTTCCGTTAAGCTCCAATTTTTTCTCTTTAAGTTAAATCCAATCAGTCCTCTGCTCGAAGTGCTCAGGCCATGCCTTCCCGCTCTCATACTTTTATTGCCGTTCGGTGTAGAAAGGGATTGACATATCGTTCGTCTGTTTCAGCTCGTTATCTTTAAGCTTCCTTACGTCTCGCCATCTGCTACACCTCTCTGAGTTACGAGGATTTATGCAACGCACCCCGAGTATCGCAACGTCACTCCATTTAACTTTATTAAAATGACGATAAAGACGTTTCCTTATATATCCTAATTTAAAATGTTCAAGGGAATAAAAAGACCATTTCGTTCACACCACCCATGTTCACACCACTCAACTGTCCAATCAGCGGACGGCTTGCTTCGCCTTCGCCCAGCAGACGCCAATACGATGGCGTCGTAAGATGGCGTCGTATCGGCAGTTAATCGGATGCTTTTGGGCCCCAACGTCGGCTTATTCAGATTTTTCGAGTATGGCTGTACGTGATAAACAAAGAGCGCAGTTCGTAGATCATAAATATATTAGTGCCGTGGGCATCGGGTCACTGGGTGCGGCGTAAAAGGGATAACAAAGTCGAGTCCTTACGCTATTATTATAGAGATACCTTGAAGATCTTGTCATCTTGTTCCACCCAGCGTGAGAACTCCAACCATGGCACTTGGGTTATAATTGCTGTTGAAAAACGGAAAACCTTAGAATGTCACACGGAACAACCTTTATATATATATATATATATATATACTATATTAAAGCGCGGCGTTACGCGCGCTGCTTGCGAGCAAGGAGGAAGCGGACAAGCGGTAACTTATAAGCGTCTTTATTTCAGGAGCTCACTGTAACACTGGCGCGCTCCGGGCTGCGCGCCCGGTGTATATCATGAGGCCACGCCTACCCCTCGGGCGTGGCCACCGCCCACTTGGTGCGCGGAATGATGTCACCACGCCAGTGGGCTTTTGTGTCCGCCACACGTGCCCCACCAGAATTCCCGCGCACCTGGAGGGCCAGTTTGTGGGGCAGACGAATGACCCGGCCGAAGCGCCCCCTGGCGATCGGCGGCGTCCGGGGTGCAGGGATGCCAGGTGGGATGCCCCTGGCTGCCCCTGGGATGGGTGCAGGACCGGGGGGCGGCGTGGCAGCGGGGCTGGGTGGTGCCGGGGGTCCGCCCGCAGGGGGGCGGCCCCGACGTGGGGGTCGGGCCACTGGCGGTGGATGGTCCACGTCGAGGTGGGCCGGCTTGAGGCGGTCTACCGAAACGCGGTCAGGAGTACCGCCGATGTCCAGGGTGAAGTGCTTCGCCCCGGTCTCCAGCACGCGGAAAGGCCCGTCGTACGGGGGCCGCAGTGGTGTCCGGTGGGCATCGTGGCGGACGAAGACGTACTCTGCCGTGCGAAGCTCCGGGGCGACGTGCATCGGTGGGTGCCCGTGGCATGCCGTTGGCACCGGGGCGAACCTCTGGGCGGTCTCTTGCAGAGCGGAGCGCTGCTGTGCCACGGACCATGGTGCCGTGGATTCGGGGAGGAACTCGCCCGGCACCCGCAGCGGTTGCCCGAAGACCAACTCCGCCGCGGATGCGCGCAGGTCCTCCTTGGGCGCCGTCCGGAGGCCCAGCAGGACCCAGGGGAGCCTGTCGACCCAGCCGCCATCGCGGAGGGTGGCCCGGAGCGCGGCCTTCAATGAGCGGTGAAATCGCTCACACAGGCCGTTAGCCTGGGGGTGGTAGGCCGTGGTTCGGTGCAGCCGTACCCTGAGCCCCTGCGCGACCGCCCCCCAGAGCTCCGAGGTGAACTGGGGGCCGCGGTCGGACGAGATGTCTGAGGGGGCGCCGAACCGGGCGACCCAGGTGGCGATGAAAGCCTGCGTGACATCGGCCGCCATTGTCGACGCCAAGGGCACGGCCTCCGGCCACCGGGTGGTGCGGTCCACCATGGTGAGGACGTAGGTGAAACCCCGCGAGGGGGGCAGAGGTCCCACCAGGTCCACGTGGACGTGGTCAAACCGGCGTTCTGGCACCGTGAACGGGGCCAATGGGGCCTGGGTGTGCCGGTGCACCTTGGCGCGCTGGCACGCGAGGCACGTCCTGGCCCAGCCGCGGACGGCCTTCCGGAGGCCATGCCAGACGAACTTGTCGGCGATCAGCCTTTGGGAGGCCCTCGTGCCCGGGTGGGACAGGCCGTGGATGGCGTCAAACACCTGGCGCTGCCAGCCCGCGGGCACGATGGGGCGAGGACGCCCGAGGGAGACGTCGCACAAGAGGGCCGCGCCCGCGCCGTCGAACGCCACCTCGGTGACGCGGAGGCCCGTGACGGCGGTCCGCAAGGCCTGGACGTCGGGGTCAGCGGCCTGGGCCACTGCCATCCGGGCATAGTCGATGCCGAGGTGGACTGCGTGGGCGACGGCCCGGGAAAGGCAATCCGCCACCGGGTTTTCCGTCCCCGCGACGTGCTGGATGTCCGTTGTGTACTCGGACACGGCCGAGAGGTGACGCTGCTGCCGGGCCGACCACGTCTCGGTGACCTTGCCCATCGCGAAGATCAGCGGCTTGTGGTCGACGAAGGCAGTCAACGCACGGCCCTCGAGCAGATGGCGGAAGTGCCTGACCGCCAAGTGAAGCCCGAGCAACTCGCGGTCGAAGGTACTGTAACAGCGTTCGGGCGGGCGAAGCTGCCGGCTAAAGAACGCCAGCGGTTGCCAAGCTCCACGCACCCATTGCTCGTGCACCGCGCCCACCGCGTAGTCCGAGGCATCGGTGGTGAGGGCGATCGGTGCATCGGGCGCCGGGTGCGCGAGCATGGTGGCGTAAGCCAAGGCGAGCTTCGCGCCCGTGAACGCCGTGTCCATCTGCTCGGTCCAGGTAACGTCGCCTTTGCCCGGCTTACCTCGGAGAGCTTCGTGCAGGGGGCGCAGGAGCTGGGCGATACGGGGCAGGAACCGATGGTAAAAGTTCACCATGCCCAGGAACTCCTGCAGCCCTCTGATCGTGCGGGGGCGTGGAAACCCCTTCACCACCTCCACCTTGGCCGGCAGGGGGACGGCTCCGTGCCTGGTGACACGGTGCCCCAGAAAATCGATTATGGTGGCGCCGAACCGGCACTTTGCGGGGTTCACAATCAGGCCATGCTGGCCCAGGCGTTCGAAGAGCGTGCGGAGGTGGCGTAGGTGCTCTTCGCGGGACACGCTGGCGACGAGGATATCGTCCAGGTAGACGTAGACAAAATCCAAGTCACGCAGGACGCTGTCCATCAGTCGCTGGAACGCCTGAGCCGCATTCTTCAGACCGAAGGGCATGCGCAGGAACTCGAAGAGTCCGAATGGCGTGATGACCGCCGTCTTCGGGACGTCCTCCAGCCTGACGGTGACCTGATGGTAGCCGCGTATGAGGTCCACCTTCGAGAAGAAGGACATGCCCGCCAAACGGGCGGAAAAGTCCTGAATGTGGGGGACGGGGTTGCGGTCGGGAGTCGTGGCGTCATTGAGACGGCGATAGTCCCCGCACGGTCGCCATCCCCCGCCGGGCTTCGGCACGATGTGCAGCGGCGACGCCCAAGCGCTCTCTGAGCGCCGAACGATGCCGAGTCGCTCCAGGGTAGCGAACCCCGCTTTTGCCACCGCCATCTTCGTCGGCTCGAGGCGGCGTGCCCGGGCGTAGACCGGTGGCCCGACGGTGGGGATGTGATGGGCCACCCCGTGCTTGACGGCCCCCGCCGAGAAGGTGGGCCGCGTGAGGGCCGGGAAGCCGGCGAGGAGGCGGTGAATGCGTCCGCTGCCGGAAGCGTACAGACCAACGTGGCCGGAACCGAACCGTTCGGCAAGCCGCTTGGCAAGCCGCTCGTTGAGCTGGGCAACGCACAAGCGAGCGAGCTGAACGTCTCGGCCTGGACAAGACGTCTGCGCTTGACGTCGACCAGGAGCCAATTAGCGCACAGGAAGTCCGCGCCAAGCAGTGCCATGGGCACGCGGCGGTGACGAACGTCCATCGGAAAACCTGCCCTCCGAACCGCAGAGAGAGGCAGCGTTTTCCGTACGTACGGATGGGCGTCCCGTTCGCGGCAAGCAGCACGGGGCCCCCACCCGTGGCGTGCTTGTCTGACGTGCCGGCGGGAACGACACTCACCTGCGCTCCCGTGTCGCACAGGTAACGGCGCTTGGAGAAGGTGTCCGTTATGAACAGCAGGCTGCTCGAACGGCCGGCGCTCATCGCCACTATTGAGCGCCGGCCCAGGCGTTTCCCGACCTGTTGAAGGAGCATGGCGGATGACACTGCCGAGCTTCGTGGCCGAACTTGGCGTGGAACCAGCACCAGGTGGTGGAGCTGGAGGAGCGCGGCTGGCTCCGCCAGGCCGGTGGAGTTGGCGGGTTTCCCCGCGGTGGCGGTTTTCGCCGCGGCGGTGGGCGGGGCGTGGCGGCGGTCACGAGGTGCGTATCAGCATGCTGCGTATGCTGTATAAGCTGATGCTGTGGATCAGCAGCATCAGCAGCAGCATCAGCAGCATCAGCCACAAGGGCCGTGACGGCCACGCCGACTCTCGCCCGCGTGTCCGAAGCGGCGAAGTACTTGTCCGCCTCGGCTGCCAATACTCGGGGTTCCGTTAGCCCGGTCCCGGCCAACGCGAGGCGAACCTGCGCTGGAAGTTGGCGACGGAAAAGCGCCCGGAATAGAGAACCGGGGGCTTCGTCGCCCAACAGTGACAGCATATGGTCCATTCGGACCGACGGGCACGTGTCACCGAGCTCGGGGAGATCCAGGAGGCGGTCGGCCCGTGCGTCGTCCGTGAGGCCGAACGTGGCTAGGAGTAGCCGCTTGAGTGCCTCGTACTTGTGGCCGTCCGGTGGGTGGCGAAGGACGGACACAACTCGAGCGGCCGTGCCGGGCCCGAGGGAGGCGACGACGTGGCAATAGCGCGTGTCATCGCCGGTGAGGCGCCGAAGCTGAAATTGGGCTTCGGCCTGGACGAACCAGACTTCGGCCTGAGCCTCCCAAAATTCGGGAAGTTTGATGAAGTTGGCCATGGCAATGGCGTCGCGTGTGGAAGGATCGCTCCGGCAGATCCAACGTCAAGGGGGTCACCAGTAAAGCGCGGCGTTACGCGCGCTGCTTGCGAGCAAGGAGGAAGCGGACAAGCGGTAACTTATAAGCGTCTTTATTTCAGGAGCTCACTGTAACACTGGCGCGCTCCGGGCTGCACGCCCGGTGTATATCATGAGGCCACGCCTACCCCTCGGGCGTGGCCACCGCCCACTTGGTGCGCGGAATGATGTCACCACGCCAGTGGGCTTTTGTGTCCGCCACAATATAGTCATAATAAAACAAGACCAAAACTCTAACAGCAGCGTAGCCGGGCTTGTAAAATATTATAAACCACAAACACAATTTATTAGCTTTTTAAACAGTCGCTAATGCTGTTTATAACATTAAACAAAGAAATTTGGAGGAATATCGACATCCGTGAGGTAAGTTTTACTTACAGAACTGAGCAAAGATCTACTGTACTCTAGATTATACCCCATAAGGGTTGGAGGTGTGCTCACTGACCAAGCAGCTAGCTAGCGCTTGCCAAGCCAGCCGTTCCTTAATGGTTTTGAATGGAGTGCTTGCTCGAATGCTTAAAGTTTAAGTTAAACCACTTGGTGATCTCTCCACAAGAAACTTGGTAAATTAACACACCCAATGTTCTTGAGACCCGACCATAGTTCGACTGTAATCTATATACCCCAAAGATGAATGGCCCTTTCTGCCACTCCCGTGGTGAGCGGGTAGGCATACGTCTAAATTAAAATGTTGGTCGGTGGACTCAGCCGTCGTAATGACATAATAGACGTAATGACGCAACGGACACAAAACTGATATATTTTAACTTCCAGTAAGTTTGCAGTCACGACGAAGGGATTAGTGTTTTACTAGAATATTAACGTTACGTTATCATTATTTCAAAAATGATATTACTATAAAAAAAACCGAGGCAAATTCCTTACTTCCTCGGTTATTAATATTAGCGCCGAACAACGCTCATCACTATCATGAACCATACACCGCTTCAATCCATCAACCTTCAATTCACGACATTGGGATTAAAGTATTATGGTTATATTTACTATATTATTATTATTACTATTACGAAAACGATACTACTGAAACGATACACCTGAAGCTTGGGCTTAATTTGTCTGAAGCGGTCCGAAGATGAGGCATAAAGCCTAAGGCCTATATGTACCGTATTGTTGGAAGAGATGCTTTCGATATTTGATGGTCATTTTAACAATCGGTTTGTTTGTGTTTCACACTGAATGAAAAACGTGAAGGTAGAGCATGGCGATTGTGATATATGACAGGTTCGACGATATGAACGGCATATAAATCAAAATGACGGTGCGTGGAAAATCAGCAGCCGCGCCGACGTAATGACATCAAACGTAATCACATCACCCTGTCATGTGACCAGATTCTCAGCTCTGATTGGTATACGTTTGAGGGGACGGGACATACATACATACATACATGTGGACGGGCAAACTGTTCTAGACGGTTCTGCCCGATGGGCTACGCCGTAAAAAAAAAACTGCCACCCTATCTTGTGGAAAACGCATTCTTCCTGTCAACTTCCTGTCTACCTTTCTGTCTATCCATATACCCAGAAAATCGTCTTTATTTGAGCAGTTTCCACATGGCTGCCATTTATAGTAATGGGTTGAATTGAAAGCACAAATTTATTCAGCAATCTTGGTCAACAGATGGCAAGCAAGTGTGTTACAATTCTACATCATGTGCCATTGCACGCAGAGATTCCAAACCATCATCATCCTCCTCCATAATGGCTGGATCTCTGGGAATGTTCACAACTTGTCATGAGCGCCCCAATGCTCTGTCAAGAGCACAGGCCTCCACCGATACGACTTCATAAATTTGACGTGGATTTCACACCTAAATTGTTGTGCACCACTCCTTTCCTATTCCATCTCCAGGCACTGCATGACGTCATCGCTGGGCACCAAAAGGGGCCCGGTAATGACGTGGCTGAAAGGGAGTACTCAGTTTTGACTCTGGTTGTTTGTTTTCTTGCTTGTTTGTCTGGGCAATATGTCAGCCATCCTTTGAGCTAGGAAGCTGAAATTTGGGCACAATAGTGAGCAAGTACTTTGGAAAAAAATGTATTTTTTTGTTTTTTGATTAATCAATTAATTGATTAATAACTTAATTATTATCCATTTATTAAGTACTTATTTATTTCCTTTCTCAGCTGGGCGCTATCTCAGGCACCTTTGAGTTAGGAAGCTGATATTTGGACACGATAACGACCAAGTTATTTGTCTTTAAAGTGTATTTTTGATTTATTGATTAATCAATTAATCGATTAATTATTTAATTATTCGATTAATGACAATTTTGAAAAAGTTACAGATTCGGATTAAACGGTGGTGGTTTAGGTATTCTATTAGCCAGTTGATTAATAATTTACTTATTTTACGATTATTATTTATTTATTTTTGGTATTACAAAATCACATATTTATTTTCTCTCTCATCTGGGCAATATTTCAGGCACCTTTTGAGTTAGGAAGCTGATATTAGGAAATTCGGACATGACATTGACCAAGTGATGTGGCTATAAAGGATATTTTTGATTTATTGATTAATCAATTAATTGATTAATTATTCATTGATTAGTCAATTAATCAATTAATTCATTATTTTTTTCGATTAATGACTCATTTAATTAATTTTCAAAAAGTTACAGCTTCGGATGAAGCATTGTGGTTGTTATGCTATTAGCCAATTGATTAAGAAATTATTTTATGATCACTATTTATTGATTTTGATTATGCAATTAATCAATCACATATTTCAGACCTCTCCCTCCCAATATCATCTCTATGTGCTGCATGGCGGCATCTCTGGGCATCGAAAGCGCCCTGGCAATGCCACACGCTGGAGAAGAACCACCTTTAGAGGCCATTTTTCCCCGCAGAGCAGGGGTTGGCCTTTTTCGGGCACCATGGTCCCCTTTTTGAAGCAATGTTTTACGGCCATATGCCCTTCCTGCCACCAACCCTGTTAGTCGCCTCTTGCGACACACAGGGAATTACCATTGGACTGGTACTCAATTTGCCGACCTCAGAAGGATGACAGGCTGACTCAACCCCCCCGGCGTTAATTCAGCGATTGACCGGGATTCAAACCCAGGGTCCTAGGATCCCAAGCCAGCACCCTAACCGCTAAGCCAACACCAGGCTACGCTGGAGGATGGTATTTCTTTTTTGGCATGGGGGCTGTGTACTTTGAATGTATCTGTACGTGTTTAAAGTACAAATTATCTCAAAATGTCCAATATCATGTATGTAAAGAAATGTCAGGGTCTCTTTGTTTCTCACATTGGTTAGTACATTTCAATCAACATCCTGTTGATGTCATCCACCTGTCTGCCAATGCAGGTCGACACAAGCCTGCACGAACAATACTAATTCTCCATTCAAACAAACACAGCCCTTGACCTCAAAAGAAGTAACTTCAGTGAACAGTGTGTGCCAGGGACGTAATCTAATGGTGGCGCTTCTCTCTTCTCACTCAGTGGAGCATTTTTAGGGAGAAACGACCCTCCGCATGGGAAGCCAACATCCGGGATGTATCCATGCTCTATCCTCTAAGTGCTGTGCATCAAGCAAGGAAACAGCACACACCATTTGAAAAGTCTTTGATATAACATGTCCAGAGTCAGAATAAAACTGGTGACTTCCCAGACTCAGAGCAGACTTTAGGTTTATAGCAAATCGATTAATACTGCAATAGGTGAATAAAATAATGGAAAGCTTTAAATTCTCCAATCGAGGTAAAACGTGACGCGTGCTTACGTTATATGGTTTCAATCACACGTGTACCCGTCCACATACAGCAAGACCATTCGGAGGGTGGGAAGGCATAGTTCAACAGTAGTGTATTTGAGGAATGAGTGCGCCTGTATGTGTGTAATTTTCAGTCTTGTTGTGGTTGCGCACAGACTTACGAGAGGTCAGGAAAAAAAGAGAAGTATGTGCTCTCACTCTCCTGCAAATGCATCGACAGGGAGGCTTTTGTCAATCCAAACTACGACTTAACCTCAGGCTGGTCACCTTACACAATAGTCTCCTTGTCACCGATTTATTTGACAGCCCCGGAAGCTGTTCGCAATCACTTTCTATTGGAAAGCGATGTTTAAGACTGTGTAAAGGTTGCGATGGTTTATTTTTTCATATTTCCAAAGTGTGTGTGAGCCAAAGAGAGTAGTTAGCTAAAGCAGTGAGTTTTTAATCATGGTGAAGGACATGATTATGCACTTCCAAAATTAACTAGTCCAGTTGGTCAGACATTTGGAAGACCAGAGTTTACGTTTTTTGACGTCGCCGAAACGTCTCGCATCCAAGGGTAGTCACATCGATGAAGTCAAAAGGAAGCAACTGTTCAAATTCTGTGCTTGGAGTTACCTGTATAATTATCACGACACCTGCATTTACCTGTGGTGGGAGCTGGGATGTTTGTCGATCTGGCATATACATGATGAGTGAAATGGCCTTGATCTGTAAATCCTGATATTTATGGATTTCCTGCAGAAGGTTGGGGTTGGGGTTAGGGTTAGGGATCCTCATATTTTCCTATTTTTAGTTTTAAACGCAGAAGGATTATGAATGAGATTTACATATGACAAACGACACATTAGGAACATGTATGTAACATGTACAACGTATTAGGACATGTTAGTGAACCTTTTCATGAATCACACAAAGACATTATTCAACAATGGAGAGATGAACAATATATACAGAATGTGAATGCATTTCATAATACTGAATGTAAGTGGAAAAGCAGGAGAGAAAATGTGAACAGGACGAAGGAAGGAAGGACACCGAGTCCTATGGTATGTTTCCTTCTAACCGGCAGATATGTTTGCAATATTTCATTGGTTCTCTTCTGGTCTAACTCCTTCTGCCCTCTAAGCAATCTGCAAATCTCCTTCCCCTATATGTCATGCGTGTTCAAGTGGAAACCCTTACCTACTTATCATTTTTTCAAATTCCCTGTTTTCAACATATTCTCAAATTCCCTGACTTATTTCCCGAAAGTTCTTGCAGTGTCCATCTTCTTTATCCGGTGCAGATGAGCTTGATGGGGAGATTGGTGAAATGCCCGCTGAGATGGGCTGGACATTTGGTGGAGATGGGGGAAGAAAGAATGGCAAAGAGATTTACATATGTTCCGGACAGGTTGAGGGAACAAGGTAGGAGGAAAAGAGGTGGACCACAGTTGAGATTGGAGGATTGTGTGAAGAGGGATAAAAGTATGGTGGGGTTGCTGGAGAGTGGAGAGAGTTGGCTGAGAACAGAGGGGAGGGGAAGAGGATCGTGTTCAAGGCAGGACAGGAGCTTGATGCCATCGGACCTCACACCTTATAAAGGGAAGAGGAGAACACCAACAACAAAAAGCCCCGCCTCAGCCCTCTCTCTTCCACAGATCTCCCGACGTCCCTGTTCCCTACTGTTGTTGTGCTTCCCTCTCTCTCGCCCCCTCTTGTGTTCCACTTCCTTTATAACATGTCTGTACGTGTTAGTTCTTATACGAGCCTAGACTTTGTATCCAAAAAAACCCAGAAAGTGGGATGGATGGGAACCAGGAGGACAAGAATGCACAGATGCAGTGTTAGGGGGGAATCTACTATATAAGAGAGCTGTTGGTCTGTCTGTCTGTCTGTCTGTGTGTGTCGCCATTTTTCTCAGAGATGGCTGCACGCATCTTCATCAAACTTTCAGAGGTTCATCAGTGAGTCGTGCCTGGGACTGTTTCAGGCACAAAAAAAAAAATTGGCAAAAACTTGCTGGGAAGTCACCAGTTTGATTCTGACTCTGGACACGTTATATCAAAGACTTTTCAAATGGTATGTGCTGCTTCCCTGCTTTATGCACAGCACTTAGAGGATAGAGCATGGATACATCCCGGATGTTGGCTTCCCCCGGGGAGGGTCGATTCTCCCTAAAAATGCTCCACTGAGTGAGAAGAGAGAAGCGCCACCATTAGATTACATCGCTGGTACACACTGTTCGCGGAAGTTACTTCTTTTGAGGTCAAAGGCTGTGTTTGTTTGAATGGAGAATTAGTATTGTTCGTGCAGGCTAGTGTCGACCTGCATTGGCGGACAGGTGGATGACATCAACAGAATGTTGAATGAAATGTAGCCTACTAACCAACGTGAGGAGCAAGGAGACCCTGACATTTCTTTACATGCATGAAATTTTGAGATAATTTGTACTTTAAACAAGCCGGTTTGCCTTTTTGATTAATGACAGTTATATACAAGTACACATTCGCATAAATAAATACAAAACAATCACCAGACATTTGAACACAAATAAATCAAACAATTCCGGAATTGTACGAAGTTGGAAGTAGGGCTTCTTCTTCTTCTTCCTAATCGGCATCATACTTAACTCAGAAACGTGATGAACGGCACACTCACCAGCATATATTCAACGAAAAGGTGAAATTATGATTTGACATTTGTGATGGATTCTGATTTGGATGCAATTGCTTTTCCATTATATTTGCCCTCATTTCAAATATGTTAATGTTTCTTTTTCTCTTGAGCAACGGTGGGTACTCCAGCTATCAACACTTATACTTTACTCGGTGTACAAATACAAATACAACTTTGCTTGGGGGGGTAACATAGGCTATGTGGCCGCGGTCTCATGCGGGGGTGTAGAGGACCAGGAGAGGGGCGAAAATTCTCTATGTAAATGTGTACCGTGTAGCGCCACCTGATGATGGTGGCAGAGGGTATTACAATTTTCTTTTTTACCTGGGCAACACTGAGGTCAAAGCACTCTTTGCACGCGTAAAAGAAATTTCCTTCTCATCCCCCCCTCCCCCAAAACGGAGGGGCCTGTCAAAGCCACCCCTTTCCCACCCCACCCCAAAAGATGTATATGTAGTATATCCCCTCCCTCCCCCCTCAACTCTCGCATCCCTCCCCCTTCCATTTCCCCCACTCCCTTCCTCACCCCTCCCTCTCCTGCCTCCTCGCTGCGGTTTCAGAAAAGGGATTTTTAAAAATATCGGCTTCCAAGCTAATACGGCTGCCACACCACGTGACATTTGACCTTAAAAATGTACTCTGCATAGTAGTAGGTTGGGAGGGGATCACGTTTGTGAAGTTTCGTGTTGATCAGATAAAGTTCGTTTTTCTATTCAAGATGGCTGCCGACCCATGTGACCTATGACCATCATTTTAAAACTGCATGCAACAATGGTGTCAGATGATATTTGTAAAATTTCGCATCGATACGGTAAGAGCTCTTACGTTTTAGCTCTTACACGAGCCTCGATCTTGTACCGTATACAAAAAAAGAAAATTAAAAAAGAGGTTTCAGAGATATAATTATTTAATATTTTCTTTCAATCCAATATGTCTGCCACACCATGTTACCAATGAGATTTTTGTGATCATATTTTAATCGCCATGCCTAGTCAATGACATGGAAAGTTTTGAGTCAATAGATTTAGTGGTTTGGGAGAAGATGCTTTTTAAGGTTTTAGGTTAAATCCAATATGGCTGCCAAACCATGTGACCTATTATGTCATAAATTTAATATTTCAATACAAATAGGTCATAGATCAAGTGCATGCAATTTTAGATTTTTAGGATAAGGAATTCGATTAAAACATTTTTGCCTGGTACACCACTTCACCGATGATGTCATCATTGTCATGCTTTTGTTCCCCATTGGGAGTACTTGACAATTTGCCAAGTTTCAAATTTTTCCATTCAGCGGTTTTCGAGAAATTATTTTTGAATTATTTGCGTTTAATCCAAGATAGCTGCCATACCACGTGATCTATGACGTCACAATTATCACGGAAAGATTATGCATAGGTGTCACTCCTACCCTGAAAGTTTCGTCTCAATCATAAATGTGGTTGCTGAGAAAAACGAGGTTGAGCCCATACGGATGGACGGGCGGACAACCCGAAAACATAATTCCTACGAACACCTTCGGGGGCAGAAGCATAAAAATGATAATAAGGTAAGGGTTTCCACTTGAACACGCATGACATGGAGGTGAAGGAGATTTGCAGATTATTTAGAGGGCAGAAGGAGCAAGACCAGAATGGAGCCGATAAAATATTGCAAAGCTACCTGCAAGTTAGAAGGAAATGACAATCGACAAGGAGAGCCTCAAAGCACAACATCTCAGAGAAAAATATGGGAAGCAGCAGCAGTCCATAATGGTCTGGCCGAGTCCATATTCCATGGCACTTTGGAGGAAGCCCTTCCACACTTTTACAAGCTGTAATTGGCTGAGGACCAGCTTTGCAGGCCAGCGTGGAGATATGACAAGTTATGGGTGATATGGAGGTTTGGCAGCTCGAGAGACTCCACTGCTCCGAGAGACAGGCCGCAGAAATAAATTGTGCGATTTTCCAACCATTGTTCATGGAAGGGCAAAATGTAAGTGCAGGACTTTTCTACTTTGAAAGAAAGAGTAAAAAAAAGATGTATATATATATATATGTAGCTTCTGCAAGCCTGCCTGTCATGAACAGTCCTGCACAGATGAGGTTTTGCTCAAAATGATACAATGGATTTTTCAGTAAAGAGAGGTCATTTATATTGACCAAGAACACCTTTGGTCCCAAATGCCTTCGAGGATACCAGAGTAGGCACTAGGAACAGCACAAGAGAAAATGAGACATAAAGAAGCCCATTGTTTGTGATTGTGGAAGAAATCTGACAGCCAATCCAAGAGGGGACCATGCCTCCATCACAAGTCAAGAACTGCTCAGATGGGAACTTCAAATAGGCCAAGCCAAATATGTTTGTAATTTTAGGTGCATTTATCAATTTGACATGGATTTATATAGATGTTGTCGAAGGTGATGTACAAGTTGTCCTCCTTTGATATTCAGGGACCCTCCTCAAGTGGTTGTCTAATTTCCTCTGAGTTAAAACACTGGATGACCCTTAATTGTGTCCTTTAGCATTATCTTTCTTTTCAGGCAGGGCCTCCGCAAGGCAGCATCTTCGGACCAACATTGATCTTGATCGATGTCAATATTCAACCCGATTGTGTTGAAAACCAACTTTTCCATTTTGCCAATGACTTCACCATGCATGGAATGATGCATCTTTCCAGTGAAATGTTGGTCGCTGTCAATCTCTTCTATAAGACATGGAGAAGCCAAACTGGTAGTCACACAGCTACTTGCAAACTGATGTTCAATGCTGGCAAGTGATGCACTCTCACATGGTCTTTCCACAGTGATCGACAATCAATCGATCCATTCAACTTTTCTCGGCAGCCACTGTGGCAAAGGTGCAGTCCCTGGAGTTCTTCGGCCTCACCGTCGGCCATACCCTTTTGTGGGAGAATCATATCATCAAAATGGCTTCAAGGGATAGTCGCTGTCTATGTATTCTCCACAGAGCTATGACATTTGTGTGCCACACCGAACTCATCACGGTGTCCAAGGCTTTCTTACGGAACTCCATGGAGTATTGCTTCGCACTCATGGCTGGTTCTCCCACTTTCCACCTTGCTCCTCTTGAGACGGTCAAAATCAAGGCCTTCCATACCATTGCTATCTTAAAACAGGAAGGGGAATCCGAAAGACTATCACTCTCCAACGGTGGCAAGCTGGTGGCTCTCTATTTTAAACAAGGTCACACCTGCACTTGCTCCTCATGTCCTGTCCTGCATATGTCCTCCCCAAACCACCATGCATCCACATGCCTTCCTTAAGTAACCCTCACCAGCTCACTCTCCCAAAGTATAGACTGGTTTCTCGCCCACATTCATTCGTCGTCTTATTCTCCCGATTGTGGAATCGTCTATCGATGTGTTTGTTGTCTGGTCCTTCTCACCTCAGTATTTCAAAAGAGCTGCCAGGACATTGTTATTTGTTTTTGTGTTATTCCTCCTTTCCTCGTTGTGCATGTCCATATCCCTCCTCTCCCCCTTTGTGTATTAACAAGCGTTACGCCTAGGTCCCCCGTCGGTGAAGTGATGTGAGTTGACAAAGTGGAAGCCGCAGAAAACATGGAAGAGTCGATAATATTTGCGAGTGGGTTGGAGATACACCCACACACCGGATTAGAAGTTAGTAGTTCGTTTATTTTTCCAGATATTCCGCTCACAAGGTTCAGACATATATGGTGGCGGCCATATTGGATTTTGACGCGGCGACCCAATTTTCAATAGCGTTCTTCCTTATGCCTAGATACACCCACACACCAGATTAGAAGTTGATACTTCGCGCATTTTTCAAGATATTCCGCTTACAAGGTTCAGACATACATGGCGGCGGCCATCTTGGATTTTGACGTGGCGACCCAATTTTCAATAGCGTTCTCCCTTATGCGTAGATACACCCGCACACCAGATTAGAAGTTGGTACTTCGCTTATTTTTCAAGATATTCCGCTCAAAAGGTTCAACGCACGCATGCACACACGCACGCACGGACGCACGGACGCACACACGGACGGAGGGGAAAACCATAGTCCCCCTTTCGCTCCGCGGTGCGACGGGGGACAATAAACCGGCTCCTCTTTGTTGTTTAGCTGCACCATGGGCTTAGACTTGTGTTAAAAAAATAACTTCAAATCACCAAACTACGTAAATCCAAGGATTTTACTAATCTTGTACAAGCAGAATTGATTTTACTATTCAGATAAACTTCAATGAGCATCGAAAAGAGTGTTCGAACAATAGTGAATCCTGAGACCAAAAATATATTGTGTTCCAGTTCGATTTGGAATAATTAATTCTTGTTAGTTTGTTAGCTATTACGCTGCAAGTCACGAGAGACATATACAATCTTAGGGATTAATTACATAATTCCTAAAGTGTCCATTATAATAATAGCATGCTTTGCCCAAAAGCCAACCGGTGTCACAGGGTGTACGAGCAGATCTTTTTTCAAGTTTGTACCAGAAATATGAACATATAACATGAAAAACAGAATGACAAACAGGCATGACAATTAACATTGGGAGCTCCCTTTAAATATTATTGATTTCTGCTATTTCGGCCAAGGTAGCCCACAGCAGCCTGAATTCCAATGCGGTCACAGCACTGACATGAGAGAAGTGTCTCATCTTACAGTTTTTCTATCGAAATGTAATGTTGACCCCTTGGCTTGTGGCTGCCTGTTGTGCCCTTTGGAGCCAAGACGTGGCAAGAATGGCACTGGCATTGCCCAGTCTGGCCTGAATGTCGTCCCAGACAAGACAGGACAAAACTGCACTCACAGGGCAGGGGCGCACAGTAGAGGGCGCACGACATACACAAGTCCGTACCCTAATGTTGGGATGGTAATTGATTTACTCAGCCTGTCTCAGAACAATCACAGCTGCTGGTGAGTCGGTGACATCTCGCACCCAAAGTTGCAAATGAGCCATCAATCAATGGCTTCAAAATAATGGCTGATGCTTCACATCTTAAATCGAAATAACCATTCAGTTTAACATCTGGTCAAGAACCATGCGAAAATCTACTACTAAAAGGCAGGAGCAGAGTCTGTCCATCCACCCATCGTCCATCACGTTTTATTCTAAACCTAAAGGGCGACATGTTTGGAAAGCCAATAATCGATTTACTTGGTTGTAAAGCTAATAAGCCATTCACTTAGTTGGAAAGCTAATAATCGATTTACTTAGTTGGAAAGCTAATAATCGATTTACTTGTTTGGAAAGCTAATAATCGATTTACTTGTTTGGAAAGCGATTAATCGATTTACTTGGTTGCAAAGCTAATATGCCATTTAGGTTGAAACGCTAATAATCTATTTACTTGGTTGGAAAGCTAATATTCGATTTACTTGTTTGGAAAGCTAATAATCGATTTACTTGGTTGAAACGCTAATAAATCTATTTACTTGGTTGGAAAGCTAATATTCGATTTACTTGTTTGGAAAGCTAATAATCGATTTACTTGGTTGAAACGCTAATAATCTATTTACTTGGTTGGAAAGCTAATATTCGATTTACTTGTTTGGAAAGCTAATAATCTATTTACTTGGTTGGAAAGCTAATAATCGATATACTTGGTTGAAACGCTAATAATCTATTTACTTGGTTGGAAAGCTAATATTCGATTTACTTGTTTGGAAAGCTAATAATCTATTTACTTGGTTGAAACGCTAATAATCTATTTACTTGGTTGGAAAGCTAATATTCGATTTACTTGTTTGGAAAGCTAATAATCGATTTACTTGGTTGAAACGCTAATAATCGATTTACTTAGTTGAAACGCTAATAATCGATTTACTTGGTTGAAACGCTAATATTCGATTTACTTGTTTGGAAAGCTAATAATCGATTTACTTGTTTGGAAAGCTAATAATCGATTTACTTGGTTGGAAAGCTATTAATCGATTTACTTGGTTGCAAAGCTAATAAGCCATTTGCTTGGTTGGAACGCTAATAATCTATTTACTTGTTTGGAAAGCTAATATAATCGATTTACTTGGTTGTAAACCTAATAATCGATTAACTTGGTTGCAAAGCTAATAAGCCATTTGCTTGGTTGGAACGCTAATAATCTATTTACTTGTTTGGAAAGCTAATAATCGATTAACTTGGTTGGAAAGCTAATAATCGATTTGCTTGGTTGGAAAGCTAATATTCGATTTACTTGTTTGGAAAGCTAATAATCGATTTACTTGTTTGGAAAGCTCATAATCGATTTACTTGGTTGGAAAGCTAATATTCGATTTACTTGTTTGGAAAGCTAATAATCGATTTACTTGGTTGGAAAGCTAATATTCGATTTACTTGTTTGGAAAGCTTATAATCGATTTACTTGTTTGGAAAGCTAATAATCGATTTACTTGGTTGGAAAGCTAATATTCGATTTACTTGTTTGGAAAGCTAATATTCGATTTGCTTGGTTGGAAAGCTAATATTCGATTTACTTGTTTGGAAAGCTAATAATCGATTTACTTGTTTGGAAAGCTAATAATCGATTTACTTGGTTGGAAAGCTAATAATCGATTTACTTGGTTGTAAAGCTAATAATCGATTAACTTGGTTGGAAAGCTAATAAGCGATTTACTTGGTTGGAAAGCTAATAATCGATTAACTTGGTTGGAAAGCTAATAATAATCGATTTACTTGGTTGGAAAGCTAATAATAATCGATTTACTTGGTTGGAAAGCTAATTTTCGATTTACTTGTTTGGAAAGCTAATAATCGATTCACTTGGTTGGAAAGCTAATTAATCTATTTAGCTGGTTGGAAAGCTAATAATTGATTCACTTGGTTGGAAAACTAATAATCGATTTACATGGTTGAATATATATATGAATGAATGATCGTTTTAAGGCCATTTTCCCCGCTAGAGCGGGGGTTAGCCTTGCGGGCCCCATGACAATCATGGTTTCCTGTTTGAGGCAAGGTTTTTATGGCAGGATGCCCTTCCTGACGCCAACCCTTGGTCCGAAACGCCCGAATCCGTCACTTGGTTGGAAAGCTAATAATCGATTTACTTGGTTGGAAAGCTAATAATCGATTTACTTGGTTGGAAAGCTAATAATCGATTTACTTGGATGGAAAGCTAATAATTGATTTACTTGGTTGGAAAGCTAATAATCGATTTACTTGGATGGAAAGCTAATAATTGATTTACTTGGTTGGAAAGCTAATATTCGATTTACTTGGATGGAAAGCTAATATTCGATTTACTTGGTTGGAAAGCTATTAATTGATTTACTTGGTTGGAAAGCTAATAAGCCATTTACTTGGTTGGAAAGCTAATAATAGATTTACTTGGATGGAAAGCTAATAAGCCATTTACTTGGTTGGAAAGCTAATAATTGATTTACTTGGTTGGAAAGCTAATAAGCCATTTACTTGGTTGGAAAGCTAATATTCGATTTACTTAGATGGAAAGGTAATAATCCATTTCCTTGGATGGAAAGCTAATAAGTTATTTCCTTGGTTGGAAAGCTAATAAGTTATTTCCTTGGTTGGAAAGCTAATAATCGATTTACTTGGTGGGAAAGCTAATATTCGATTTACGTGTTTGGAAAGCTAATAATCTATTTACTTGGTTGCAAAACTAATAATCTATTTACTTGGTTGGAAAGCTAATAATCGAATTACTTGGTTGGAAAGCTA
The DNA here is from genome assembly GCF_964187855.1 of Myxine glutinosa. NCBI lineage: Eukaryota > Metazoa > Chordata > Myxini > Myxiniformes > Myxinidae > Myxine > Myxine glutinosa. The sequence continues at coordinate 115,389,201 of NC_136269.1, read as the reverse complement.
ATAATCGAATTACTTGGTTGGAAAGCTAATAATCGATTTACTTGGTTGGAAAGCTAATAATCGATTTACTTGGTTGGAAAGCTAATAATCGATTTGCTTAGTTGGAAAGCTAATAATCGATTTACTTGGTTGGAAAGCTAATAATCGATTTACTTGGTTGGAAAGCTAATAAGCCATTTACTTGGTTGGAAAGCTAATATTCGATTTACTTAGTTGGAAAGGTAATAATCCATTTACTTGGATGGAAAGCTAACAAGCCATTTGCTTGGTTGGAACGCTAATAATCTATTTACTTGTTTGGAAAGCTAATATAATCGATTTACTTGGTTGTAAAGCTAATAATCGATTAACTTGGTTGGAAAGCTAATAATCGATTTACTTGGTTGGAAAGCTAATAATCGAATTACTTGGTTGGAAAGCTAATAATCGAATTACCTGGTTGGAAAGCTAATAATCGATTTACTTGGTTGGAAAGCTAATAATCGATTTACTTGGTTGGAAAGCTAATATTCGATTTACGTGTTTGGAAAGCTAATAATCGATTTACTTGGTTGTAAAGCTAATAATCGATTTACTTGGTTGTAAAGCTAATAATCGATTTACTTGGTTGGAAAGCTATTAATCGATTTGCTTGGTTGCAAAGCTAATAAGCCATTTGCTTGGTTGGAACGCTAATAATCTATTTACTTGTTTGGAAAGCTAATATAATCGATTTAATTGGTTGTAAAGCTAATAATCGATTAACTTGGTTGGAAAGCTAATAATCGATTTACTTGGTTGGAAAGCTAATAATCGAATTACTTGGTTGGAAAGCTAATAATCGAATTACTTGGTTGGAAAGCTAATATTCGATTTATGTGTTTGGAAAGCTAATAATCGATTTACTTGGTTGTAAAGCTAATAATCGATTTACTTGGTTGTAAAGCTAATAATCGATTAACTTGGTTGGAAAGCTAATAATCGATTTACTTGGTTGGAAAGCTAATAATCGATTTACTTGGTTGGAAAGCTAATTATCGATTTGCTAAGTTGGAAAGCTAATAATCGATTTACTTGGTTGGAAAGCTAATATTCGATTTATGTGTTTGGAAAGCTAATAATCGATTTACTTGGTTGTAAAGCTAATAATCGATTTACTTGGTTGGAAAGCTAATAATCGAATTACTTGGTTGGAAAGCTAATAATCGATTTACTTGGTTGCAAAGCTAATAAGCCATTTGCTTGGTTGGAACGCTAATAAATCTATTTACTTGTTTGGAAAGCTAATATAATCGATTTACTTGGTTGTAAAGCTAATAATCGATTAACTTGGTTGGAAAGCTAATAATCGATTTACTTGGTTGGAAAGCTAATAATAGAATTACTTGGTTGGAAAGCTAATAATTGAATTACTTGGTTGGAAAGCTAATAACCGATTTACTTGGTTGGAAAGCTAATAATCGATTTACTTGGTTGGAAAGCTAATAATCGATTTGCTTAGTTGGAAAGCTAATAATCGATTTACTTGGTTGGAAAGCTAATATTCGATTTACGTGTTTGGAAAGCTAATAATCGATTTACTTGGTTGTAAAGCTAATAATCGATTTACTTGGTTGTAAAGCTCATAATCGATTTACTTGGTTGGAAAGCTATTAATCGATTTACTTGGTTGGAAAGCTATTAATCGATTTACTTGGTTGCAAAGCTAATAAGCCATTTGCTTGGTTGGAACGCTAATAATCTATTTACTTGTTTGGAAAGCTAATAATCGATTTACTTGGTTGGAAAGCTAATAATCGATTTACTTGGTTGGAAAGCTAATAATCGATTTACTTGGTTGGAAAGCTAATATTCGATTTACGTGTTTGGAAAGCTAATAATCGATTTACTTGGTTGTAAAGCTAATAATCGATTTACTTGGTTGTAAAGCTCATAATCGATTTACTTGGTTGGAAAGCTATTAATCGATTTACTTGGTTGCAAAGCTAATAAGCCATTTGCTTGGTTGGAACGCTAATAATCTATTTACTTGTTTGGAAAGCTAATATAATCGATTTACTTGGTTGTAAAGCTAATAATTGATTAACTTGGTTGGAAAACTAATAATCGATTTACTTGGTTGGAAAGCTAATAATCGAATTACTTGGTTGGAAAGCTAATAATCGAATTACTTGGTTTGAAAGCTAATAATCGATTTACTTGGTTGGAAAGCTAATAATCGATTTACTTGGTTGGAAAGCTAATAATCGATTTGCTTAGTTGGAAAGCTAATAATCGATTTACTTGGTTGGAAAGCTAATATTCGATTTACGTGTTTGGAAAGCTAGTAATCGATTTACTTGGTTGTAAAGCTAATAATCGATTTACTTGGTTGTAAAGCTAATAATCGATTTACTTGGTTGGAAAGCTATTAATCGATTTACTTGGTTGCAAAGCTAATAAGCCATTTGCTTGGTTGGAACGCTAATAATCTATTTACTTGTTTGGAAAGCTAATATAATCGATTTACTTGGTTGTAAAGCTAATAATCGATTAACTTTGTTGGAAAGCTAATAATCGATTTGCTTAGTTGGAAAGCTAATAATCGATTTACTTGGTTGGAAAGCTAATATTCGATTTCCGTGTTTGGAAAGCTAATAATCGATTTACTTGGTTGTAAAGCTAATGATCTATTTACTTGGTTGGAAAACTAATAATCTATTTACTTGGTTGGAAAGCTAATAATCTATTTACTTGGTTGGAAAGCTAATAATCGATTTACTTGGTTGGAAAGCTAATAATCGAATTACTTGGTTGGAAAGCTAATAATCGATTGACTTGGTTGGAAAGCTAATAATCGATTGACTTGGTTGGAAAGCTAATAATCTATTTACTTGGTTGGAAAGCTAATAATCGAATTACTTGTTTGGAAAGCTAATAATCGATTTACTTGGTTGGAAAGCTAATAATCGATTTACTTGGTTGGAAAGCTAATAATCGAATTACTTGTTTGGAAAGCTAATAATCTATTTACTTGGTTGGAAAGCTAATAATCGATTTACTTGGTTGGAAAGCTAATAATCGAATTACTTGTTTGGAAAGCTAATAATCGATTTACTTGTTTGGAAAGCTAATAATCGATTTACTTGGTTGGAAAGCTAATAATCTATTTACTTGGTTGGAAAACTAATAATCTATTTACTTGGTTGGAAAGCTAATAATCTATTTACTTGGTTGGAAAGCTAATAATCGATTTACTTGGTTGGAAAGCTAATAATCGAATTACTTGGTTGGAAAGCTAATAATCGATTGACTTGGTTGGAAAGCTAATAATCGATTTACTTGTTTGGAAAGCTAATAATCGATTTACTTGGTTGGAAAGCTAATAATCGAATTACTTGTTTGGAAAGCTAATAATCGATTTACTTGTTTGGAAAGCTAATAATCGATTTACTTGGTTGGAAAGCTAATATTCGATTTACTTGTTTGGAAAGCTAATATTCGATTAGCTTGGTTGGAAAGCTAATATTCGATTTACTTGTTTGGAAAGCTAATAATCGATTTACTTGTTTGGAAAGCTAATAATCGATTTACTTGGTTGGAAAGCTAATAATCGAATTACTTGGTTGGAAAGCTATTAATCGATTTACTTGGTTGCAAACCTAATAAGCCATTTACTTGGTTGGAACGCTAATAATCTATTTACTTGTTTGGAAAACTAATAATCGATTTACTTGGTTGTAAAGCTAATAATCGATTAACTTGGTTGGAAAGCTAATTTTCGATTTACTTGTTTGGAAAGCTAATAATCGATTCACTTGGTTGGAAAGCTAATTAATCTATTTAGCTGGTTGGAAAGCTAATAATAGATTCACTTGGTTGGAAAACTAATAATCGATTTACTTGGTTGAATATATATATGAATGAATGATCGTTTTAAGGCCATTTTCCCCGCTAGAGCGGGGGTTAGCCTTGCGGGCCCCATGACAATCATGGTTTCCTGTTTGAGGCAAGGTTTTTATGGCCGGATGCCCTTCCTGACGCCAACCCTTGGTCCGAAACGCCCGAATCCGTCACTTGGTTGGAAAGCTAATAATCGATTTACTTGGTTGGAAAGCTAATAATCGATTTACTTGGTTGGAAAGCTAATAATCGATTTACTTGGATGGAAAGCTAATAATTGATTTACTTGGTTGGAAAGCTAATAATCGATTTACTTGGATGGAAAGCTAATAATTGATTTACTTGGTTGGAAAGCTAATATTCGATTTACTTGGATGGAAAGCTAATATTCGATTTACTTGGTTGGAAAGCTATTAATTGATTTACTTGGTTGGAAAGCTAATAAGCCATTTACTTGGTTGGAAAGCTAATAATAGATTTACTTGGATGGAAAGCTAATAAGCCATTTACTTGGTTGGAAAGCTAATAATTGATTTACTTGGTTGGAAAGCTAATAAGCCATTTACTTGGTTGGAAAGCTAATATTCGATTTACTTAGATGGAAAGGTAATAATCCATTTCCTTGGATGGAAAGCTAATAAGTTATTTCCTTGGTTGGAAAGCTAATAAGTTATTTCCTTGGTTGGAAAGCTAATAATCGATTTACTTGGTGGGAAAGCTAATATTCGATTTACGTGTTTGGAAAGCTAATAATCTATTTACTTGGTTGCAAAACTAATAATCTATTTACTTGGTTGGAAAGCTAATAATCGAATTACTTGGTTGGAAAGCTAATAATCGAATTACTTGGTTGGAAAGCTAATAATCGATTTACTTGGTTGGAAAGCTAATAATCGATTTACTTGGTTGGAAAGCTAATAATCGATTTGCTTAGTTGGAAAGCTAATAATCGATTTACTTGGTTGGAAAGCTAATAATCGATTTACTTGGTTGGAAAGCTAATAAGCCATTTACTTGGTTGGAAAGCTAATATTCGATTTACTTAGTTGGAAAGGTAATAATCCATTTACTTGGATGGAAAGCTAACAAGCCATTTGCTTGGTTGGAACGCTAATAATCTATTTACTTGTTTGGAAAGCTAATATAATCGATTTACTTGGTTGTAAAGCTAATAATCGATTAACTTGGTTGGAAAGCTAATAATCGATTTACTTGGTTGGAAAGCTAATAATCGAATTACTTGGTTGGAAAGCTAATAATCGAATTACCTGGTTGGAAAGCTAATAATCGATTTACTTGGTTGGAAAGCTAATAATCGATTTACTTGGTTGGAAAGCTAATATTCGATTTACGTGTTTGGAAAGCTAATAATCGATTTACTTGGTTGTAAAGCTAATAATCGATTTACTTGGTTGTAAAGCTAATAATCGATTTACTTGGTTGGAAAGCTATTAATCGATTTGCTTGGTTGCAAAGCTAATAAGCCATTTGCTTGGTTGGAACGCTAATAATCTATTTACTTGTTTGGAAAGCTAATATAATCGATTTAATTGGTTGTAAAGCTAATAATCGATTAACTTGGTTGGAAAGCTAATAATCGATTTACTTGGTTGGAAAGCTAATAATCGAATTACTTGGTTGGAAAGCTAATAATCGAATTACTTGGTTGGAAAGCTAATATTCGATTTATGTGTTTGGAAAGCTAATAATCGATTTACTTGGTTGTAAAGCTAATAATCGATTTACTTGGTTGTAAAGCTAATAATCGATTAACTTGGTTGGAAAGCTAATAATCGATTTACTTGGTTGGAAAGCTAATAATCGATTTACTTGGTTGGAAAGCTAATTATCGATTTGCTAAGTTGGAAAGCTAATAATCGATTTACTTGGTTGGAAAGCTAATATTCGATTTATGTGTTTGGAAAGCTAATAATCGATTTACTTGGTTGTAAAGCTAATAATCGATTTACTTGGTTGGAAAGCTAATAATCGAATTACTTGGTTGGAAAGCTAATAATCGATTTACTTGGTTGCAAAGCTAATAAGCCATTTGCTTGGTTGGAACGCTAATAAATCTATTTACTTGTTTGGAAAGCTAATATAATCGATTTACTTGGTTGTAAAGCTAATAATCGATTAACTTGGTTGGAAAGCTAATAATCGATTTACTTGGTTGGAAAGCTAATAATAGAATTACTTGGTTGGAAAGCTAATAATTGAATTACTTGGTTGGAAAGCTAATAACCGATTTACTTGGTTGGAAAGCTAATAATCGATTTACTTGGTTGGAAAGCTAATAATCGATTTGCTTAGTTGGAAAGCTAATAATCGATTTACTTGGTTGGAAAGCTAATATTCGATTTACGTGTTTGGAAAGCTAATAATCGATTTACTTGGTTGTAAAGCTAATAATCGATTTACTTGGTTGTAAAGCTCATAATCGATTTACTTGGTTGGAAAGCTATTAATCGATTTACTTGGTTGGAAAGCTATTAATCGATTTACTTGGTTGCAAAGCTAATAAGCCATTTGCTTGGTTGGAACGCTAATAATCTATTTACTTGTTTGGAAAGCTAATAATCGATTTACTTGGTTGGAAAGCTAATAATCGATTTACTTGGTTGGAAAGCTAATAATCGATTTACTTGGTTGGAAAGCTAATATTCGATTTACGTGTTTGGAAAGCTAATAATCGATTTACTTGGTTGTAAAGCTAATAATCGATTTACTTGGTTGTAAAGCTCATAATCGATTTACTTGGTTGGAAAGCTATTAATCGATTTACTTGGTTGCAAAGCTAATAAGCCATTTGCTTGGTTGGAACGCTAATAATCTATTTACTTGTTTGGAAAGCTAATATAATCGATTTACTTGGTTGTAAAGCTAATAATTGATTAACTTGGTTGGAAAACTAATAATCGATTTACTTGGTTGGAAAGCTAATAATCGAATTACTTGGTTGGAAAGCTAATAATCGAATTACTTGGTTTGAAAGCTAATAATCGATTTACTTGGTTGGAAAGCTAATAATCGATTTACTTGGTTGGAAAGCTAATAATCGATTTGCTTAGTTGGAAAGCTAATAATCGATTTACTTGGTTGGAAAGCTAATATTCGATTTACGTGTTTGGAAAGCTAGTAATCGATTTACTTGGTTGTAAAGCTAATAATCGATTTACTTGGTTGTAAAGCTAATAATCGATTTACTTGGTTGGAAAGCTATTAATCGATTTACTTGGTTGCAAAGCTAATAAGCCATTTGCTTGGTTGGAACGCTAATAATCTATTTACTTGTTTGGAAAGCTAATATAATCGATTTACTTGGTTGTAAAGCTAATAATCGATTAACTTTGTTGGAAAGCTAATAATCGATTTGCTTAGTTGGAAAGCTAATAATCGATTTACTTGGTTGGAAAGCTAATATTCGATTTCCGTGTTTGGAAAGCTAATAATCGATTTACTTGGTTGTAAAGCTAATGATCTATTTACTTGGTTGGAAAACTAATAATCTATTTACTTGGTTGGAAAGCTAATAATCTATTTACTTGGTTGGAAAGCTAATAATCGATTTACTTGGTTGGAAAGCTAATAATCGAATTACTTGGTTGGAAAGCTAAAATCGATTGACTTGGTTGGAAAGCTAATAATCGATTGACTTGGTTGGAAAGCTAATAATCTATTTACTTGGTTGGAAAGCTAATAATCGAATTACTTGTTTGGAAAGCTAATAATCGATTTACTTGGTTGGAAAGCTAATAATCGATTTACTTGGTTGGAAAGCTAATAATCGAATTACTTGTTTGGAAAGCTAATAATCTATTTACTTGGTTGGAAAGCTAATAATCGATTTACTTGGTTGGAAAGCTAATAATCGAATTACTTGTTTGGAAAGCTAATAATCGATTTACTTGTTTGGAAAGCTAATAATCGATTTACTTGGTTGGAAAGCTAATAATCTATTTACTTGGTTGGAAAACTAATAATCTATTTACTTGGTTGGAAAGCTAATAATCTATTTACTTGGTTGGAAAGCTAATAATCGATTTACTTGGTTGGAAAGCTAATAATCGAATTACTTGGTTGGAAAGCTAATAATCGATTGACTTGGTTGGAAAGCTAATAATCGATTTACTTGTTTGGAAAGCTAATAATCGATTTACTTGGTTGGAAAGCTAATAATCGAATTACTTGTTTGGAAAGCTAATAATCGATTTACTTGTTTGGAAAGCTAATAATCGATTTACTTGGTTGGAAAGCTAATATTCGATTTACTTGTTTGGAAAGCTAATATTCGATTAGCTTGGTTGGAAAGCTAATATTCGATTTACTTGTTTGGAAAGCTAATAATCGATTTACTTGTTTGGAAAGCTAATAATCGATTTACTTGGTTGGAAAGCTAATAATCGAATTACTTGGTTGGAAAGCTATTAATCGATTTACTTGGTTGCAAACCTAATAAGCCATTTACTTGGTTGGAACGCTAATAATCTATTTACTTGTTTGGAAAACTAATAATCGATTTACTTGGTTGTAAAGCTAATAATCGATTAACTTGGTTGGAAAGCTAATTTTCGATTTACTTGTTTGGAAAGCTAATAATCGATTCACTTGGTTGGAAAGCTAATTAATCTATTTAGCTGGTTGGAAAGCTAATAATAGATTCACTTGGTTGGAAAACTAATAATCGATTTACTTGGTTGAATATATATATGAATGAATGATCGTTTTAAGGCCATTTTCCCCGCTAGAGCGGGGGTTAGCCTTGCGGGCCCCATGACAATCATGGTTTCCTGTTTGAGGCAAGGTTTTTATGGCCGGATGCCCTTCCTGACGCCAACCCTTGGTCCGAAACGCCCGAATCCGTCACTTGGTTGGAAAGCTAATATTCGATTTACTTGTATGGAAAGCTAATAATCGATTTACTTGGTTGGAAAGCTAATAATCGATTTACTTGGTTGGAAAGCTAATAATCGATTTACTTGGATGGAAAGCTAATAATTGATTTACTTGGTTGGAAAGCTAATAATCGATTTACTTGGATGGAAAGCTAATAATTGATTTACTTGGTTGGAAAGCTAACAATCGATTTACTTGGTTGGAAAGCTAATAATCGATTTGCTTGGATGGAAAGCTAATAAGCCATTTACTTGGTTGGAAAGCTAATATTCGATTTACTTGGATGGAAAGCTAATATTCGATTTACTTGGTTGGAAAGCTAATAATTGATTTACTTGGTTGGAAAGCTAATAAGCCATTTACTTGGTTGGAAAGCTAATAATCGATTTACTTGGATGGAAAGCTAATAAGCCATTTACTTGGTTGGAAAGCTAATAATTGATTTACTTGGTTGGAAAGCTAATAAGCCATTTACTTGGTTGGAAAGCTAATATTCGATTTACTTAGATGGAAAGGTAATAATCCATTTCCTTGGATGGAAAGCTAATAAGTTATTTCCTTGGTTGGAAAGCTAATAAGTTATTTCCTTGGTTGGAAAGCTAATAATCGATTTACTTGGTGGGAAAGCTAATATTCGATTTACGTGTTTGGAAAGCTAATAATCTATTTACTTGGTTGCAAAACTAATAATCTATTTACTTGGTTGGAAAGCTAATAATCGATTTACTTGGTTGGAAAGCTAATAATCGAATTACTTGGTTGGAAAGCTAATAATCGAATTACTTGGTTGGAAAGCTAATAATCGATTTACTTGGTTGGAAAGCTAATAATCGATTTACTTGGTTGGAAAGCTAATAATCGATTTGCTTAGTTGGAAAGCTAATAATCGATTTACTTGGTTGGAAAGCTAATAATCGATTTAATTGGTTGGAAAGCTAATAAGCCATTTACTTGGTTGGAAAGCTAATATTCGATTTACTTAGTTGGAAAGGTAATAATCCATTTACTTGGATGGAAAGCTAACAAGCCATTTGCTTGGTTGGAACGCTAATAATCTATTTACTTGTTTGGAAAGCTAATATAATCGATTTACTTGGTTGTAAATCTAAGAATCGATTAACTTGGTTGGAAAGCTAATAATCGATTTAGTTGGTTGGAAAGCTAATAATCGAATTACTTGGTTGGAAAGCTAATAATCTAATTACTTGGTTGGAAAGCTAATAATCGATTTACTTGGTTGGAAAGCTAATAATCGATTTACTTGGTTGGAAAGCTAATATTCGATTTACCTGTTTGGAAAGCTAATAATCGATTTACTTGGTTGTAAAGCTAATAATCGATTTACTTGGTTGTAAAGCTAATAATCGATTTACTTGGTTGGAAAGCTATTAATCGATTTACTTGTTTGGAAAGCTAATATAATCGATTTACTTGGTTGTAAAGCTAATAATCGATTTACTTGGTTGTAAAGCTAATAAGCCATTTGCTTGGTTGGAACGCTAATAATCTATTTACTTGTTTGGAAAGCTAATATAATCGATTTACTTGGTTGTAAAGCTAATAATCGATTAACTTGGTTGGAAAGCTAATAATCGATTTACTTGGTTGGAAAGCTAATAATCGAATTACTTGGTTGGAAAGCTAATAATCGAATTACTTGGTTGGAAAGCTAATAATCGATTTACTTGGTTGGAAAGCTAATAATCGATTTACTTGGTTGGAAAGCTAATTATCGATTTGCTAAGTTGGAAAGCTAATAATCGATTTACTTGGTTGGAAAGCTAATATTCGATTTATGTGTTTGGAAAGCTAATAATCGATTTACTTGGTTGTAAAGCTAATAATCGATTTACTTGGTTGGAAAGCTAATAATCGAATTACTTGGTTGGAAAGCTAATAATCGATTTACTTGGTTGCAAAGCTAATAAGCCATTTGCTTGGTTGGAACGCTAATAATCTATTTACTTGTTTGGAAAGCTAATATAATCGATTTACTTGGTTGTAAAGCTAATAATCGATTAACTTGGTTGGAAAGCTAATAATCGATTTACTTGGTTGGAAAGCTAATAATAGAATTACTTGGTTGGAAAGCTAATAATAGAATTACTTGGTTGGAAAGCTAATAACCGATTTACTTGGTTGGAAAGCTAATAATCGATTTACTTGGTTGGAAAGCTAATAATCGATTTGCTTAGTTGGAAAGCTAATAATCGATTTACTTGGTTGGAAAGCTAATATTCGATTTACGTGTTTGGAAAGCTAATAATCGATTTACTTGGTTGTAAAGCTAATAATCGATTTACTTGGTTGTAAAGCTCATAATCGATTTACTTGGTTGGAAAGCTATTATTCGATTTACTTGGTTGCAAAGCTAATAAGCCATTTGCTTGGTTGGAACGCTAATAATCTATTTACTTGTTTGGAAAGCTAATATAATCGATTTACTTGGTTGTAAAGCTAATAATTGATTAACTTGGTTGGAAAACTAATAATCGATTTACTTGGTTGGAAAGCTAATAATCGAATTACTTTGTTGGAAAGCTAATAATCGAATTACTTGGTTTGAAAGCTAATAATCGATTTACTTGGTTGGAAAGCTAATAATCGATTTACTTGGTTGGAAAGCTAATAATCGATTTGCTTAGTTGGAAAGCTAATAATCGATTTACTTGGTTGGAAAGCTAATATTCGATTTACGTGTTTGGAAAGCTAATAATCGATTTACTTGGTTGTAAAGCTAATAATCGATTTACTTGGTTGTAAAGCTAATAATCGATTTACTTGGTTGGAAAGCTATTAATCGATTTACTTGGTTGCAAAGCTAATAAGCCATTTGCTTGGTTGGAACGCTAATAATCTATTTACTTGTTTGGAAAGCTAATATAATCGATTTACTTGGTTGTAAAGCTAATAATCGATTAACTTTGTTGGAAAGCTAATAATCGATTTACTTGGTTGGAAAGCTAATAATCGATTTGCTTAGTTGGAAAGCTAATAATCGATTTACTTGGTTGGAAAGCTAATATTCGATTTCCGTGTTTGGAACGCTAATAATCGATTTACTTGGTTGTAAAGCTAATAATCTATTTACTTGGTTGGAAAACTAATAATCTATTTACTTGGTTGGAAAGCTAATAATGTATTTACTTGGTTGGAAAGCTAATAATCGATTTACTTGGTTGGAAAGCTAATAATCGAATTACTTGGTTGGAAAGCTAATAATCGATTGACTTGGTTGGAAAGCTAATAATCTATTTACTTGGTTGGAAAGCTAATAATCGAATTACTTGATTGGAAAGCTAATAATCGAATTACTTGATTGGAAAGCTAATAATCGATTTGCTTGGTTGGAAAACTAATAATCGATTTACTTGGTTGGAAAGCTAATAATCTATTTACTTGGTTGGAAAGCTAATAATCGAATTACTTGATTGGAAAGCTAATAATCGAATTACTTGATTGGAAAGCTAATAATCGATTTGCTTGGTTGGAAAACTAATAATCGAATTACTTGGTTGGAAAGCTAATAATCGATTTACTTGGTTGGAAAGCTAATAATCTATTTACTTGGTTGGAAAGCTAATATTCGATTTACGTGTTTGGAAAGCTAATAATCGATTTACTTGGTTGTAAAGCTAATAATCGATTTACTTGGTTGTAAAGCTAATAATCGATTTACTTGGTTGGAAAGCTATTAATCGATTTACTTGGTTGCAAAGCTAATAAGCCATTTGCTTGGTTGGAACGCTAATAATCTATTTACTTGTTTGGAAAGCTAATATAATCGATTTACTTGGTTGTAAAGCTAATAATCGATTAACTTGGTTGGAAAGCTAATAATCGATTTACTTGGTTGGAAAGCTAATAATCGAATTACTTGGTTGGAAAGCTAATAATCGAATTACTTGGTTGGAAAGCTAATAATCGATTTACTTGGTTGGAAAGCTAATAATCGATTTACTTGGTTGGAAAGCTAATTATCGATTTGCTAAGTTGGAAAGCTAATAATCGATTTACTTGGTTGGAAAGCTAATATTCGATTTATGTGTTTGGAAAGCTAATAATCGATTTACTTGGTTGTAAAGCTAATAATCGATTTACTTGGTTGGAAAGCTAATAATCGAATTACTTGGTTGGAAAGCTAATAATCGATTTACTTGGTTGCAAAGCTAATAAGCCATTTGCTTGGTTGGAACGCTAATAATCTATTTACTTGTTTGGAAAGCTAATATAATCGATTTACTTGGTTGTAAAGCTAATAATCGATTAACTTGGTTGGAAAGCTAATAATCGATTTACTTGGTTGGAAAGCTAATAATAGAATTACTTGGTTGGAAAGCTAATAATCGAATTACTTGGTTGGAAAGCTAATAACCGATTTACTTGGTTGGAAAGCTAATAATCGATTTACTTGGTTGGAAAGCTAATAATCGATTTGCTTAGTTGGAAAGCTAATAATCGATTTACTTGTTTGGAAAGCTAATATTCGATTTACGTGTTTGGAAAGCTAATAATCGATTTACTTGGTTGTAAAGCTAATAATCGATTTACTTGGTTGTAAAGCTCATAATCGATTTACTTGGTTGGAAAGCTATTAATCGATTTACTTGGTTGCAAAGCTAATAAGCCATTTGCTTGGTTGGAACGCTAATAATCTATTTACTTGTTTGGAAAGCTAATATAATCGATTTACTTGGTTGTAAAGCTAATAATTGATTAACTTGGTTGGAAAACTAATAATCGATTTACTTGGTTGGAAAGCTAATAATCGAATTACTTGGTTGGAAAGCTAATAATCGAATTACTTGGTTTGAAAGCTAATAATCGATTTACTTGGTTGGAAAGCTAATAATCGATTAACTTGGTTGGAAAGCTAATAATCGATTTGCTTAGTTGGAAAGCTAATAATCGATTTACTTGGTTGGAAAGCTAATATTCGATTTACGTGTTTGGAAAGCTAATAATCGATTTACTTGGTTGTAAAGCTAATACTCGATTTACTTGGTTGTAAAGCTAATAATCGATTTACTTGGTTGGAAAGCTATTAATCGATTTACTTGGTTGCAAAGCTAATAAGCCATTTGCTTGGTTGGAACGCTAATAATCTATTTACTTGTTTGGAAAGCTAATATAATCGATTTACTTGGTTGTAAAGCTAATAATCGATTAACTTTTTTGGAAAGCTAATAATCGATTTACTTGGTTGGAAAGCTAATAATCGATTTGCTTAGTTGGAAAGCTAATAATAGATTTACTTGGTTGGAAAGCTAATATTCGATTTCCGTGTTTGGAAAGCTAATAATCGATTTACTTGGTTGTAAAGCTAATAATCTATTTACTTGGTTGGAAAACTAATAATCTATTTACTTGGTTGGAAAGCTAATAATCTATTTACTTGGTTGGAAAGCTAATAATCGATTTACTTGGTTGGAAAGCTAATAATCGAATTACTTGGTTGGAAAGCTAATAATCGATTGACTTGGTTGGAAAGCTAATAATCTATTTACTTGGTTGGAAAGCTAATAATCGAATTACTTGATTGGAAAGCTAATAATCGAATTACTTGATTGGAAAGCTAATAATCGATTTGCTTGGTTGGAAAACTAATAATCGATTTACTTGGTTGGAAAGCTAATAATCTATTTACTTGGTTGGAAAGCTAATAATCGAATTACTTGATTGGAAAGCTAATAATCGAATTACTTGATTGGAAAGCTAATAATCGATTTGCTTGGTTGGAAAACTAATAATCGAATTACTTGGTTGGAAAGCAAATAATCTATTTACGTGTTTGGAAAGCTAATAATCGATTTACTTGGTTGGAAAGCTAATAATCGATTTACTTGGTTGGAAAGCTAATATTCGATTTCCGTGTTTGGAAAGCTAATAATCGATTTACTTGGTTGTAAAGCTAATAATCTATTTACTTGGTTGGAAAACTAATAATCTATTTACTTGGTTGGAAAGCTAATAATGTATTTACTTGGTTGGAAAGCTAATAATCGATTTACTTGGTTGGAAAGCTAATAATCGAATTACTTGGTTGGAAAGCTAATAATCGATTGACTTGGTTGGAAAGCTAATAATCTATTTACTTGGTTGGAAAGCTAATAATCGAATTACTTGATTGGAAAGCTAATAATCGAATTACTTGATTGGAAAGCTAATAATCGATTTGCTTGGTTGGAAAACTAATAATCGATTTACTTGGTTGGAAAGCTAATAATCTATTTACTTGGTTGGAAAGCTAATAATCGAATTACTTGATTGGAAAGCTAATAATCGAATTACTTGATTGGAAAGCTAATAATCGATTTGCTTGGTTGGAAAACTAATAATCGAATTACTTGGTTGGAAAGCTAATAATCGATTTACTTGGTTGGAAAGCTAATAATCGATTTACTTGGTTGGAAAGCTAATATTCGATTTACGTGTTTGGAAAGCTAATAATCGATTTACTTGGTTGTAAAGCTAATAATCGATTTACTTGGTTGTAAAGCTAATAATCGATTTACTTGGTTGGAAAGCTATTAATCGATTTACTTGGTTGCAAAGCTAATAAGCCATTTGCTTGGTTGGAACGCTAATAATCTATTTACTTGTTTGGAAAGCTAATATAATCGATTTACTTGGTTGTAAAGCTAATAATCGATTAACTTGGTTGGAAAGCTAATAATCGATTTACTTGGTTGGAAAGCTAATAATCGAATTACTTGGTTGGAAAGCTAATAATCGAATTCCTTGGTTGGAAAGCTAATAATCGATTTACTTGGTTGGAAAGCTAATAATCGATTTACTTGGTTGGAAAGCTAATTATCGATTTGCTAAGTTGGAAAGCTAATAATCGATTTACTTGGTTGGAAAGCTAATATTCGATTTATGTGTTTGGAAAGCTAATAATCGATTTACTTGGTTGTAAAGCTAATAATCGATTTACTTGGTTGGAAAGCTAATAATCGAATTACTTGGTTGGAAAGCTAATAATCGATTTACTTGGTTGCAAAGCTAATAAGCCATTTGCTTGGTTGGAACGCTAATAATCTATTTACTTGTTTGGAAAGCTAATATAATCGATTTACTTGGTTGTAAAGCTAATAATCGATTAACTTGGTTGGAAAGCTAATAATCGATTTACTTGGTTGGAAAGCTAATAATAGAATTACTTGGTTGGAAAGCTAATAATCGAATTACTTGGTTGGAAAGCTAATAACCGATTTACTTGGTTGGAAAGCTAATAATCGATTTACTTGGTTGGAAAGCTAATAATCGATTTGCTTAGTTGGAAAGCTAATAATCGATTTACTTGTTTGGAAAGCTAATATTCGATTTACGTGTTTGGAAAGCTAATAATCGATTTGCTTAGTTGGAAAGCTAATAATCGATTTACTTGGTTGGAAAGCTAATAATCGATTTGCTTAGTTGGAAAGCTAATAATCGATTTACTTGGTTGGAAAGCTAATATTCGATTTCCGTGTTTGGAAAGCTAATAATCGATTTACTTGGTTGTAAAGCTAATAATCTATTTACTTGGTTGGAAAACTAATAATCTATTTACTTGGTTGGAAAGCTAATAATCTATTTACTTGGTTGGAAAGCTAATAATCGATTTACTTGGTTGGAAAGCTAATAATCGAATTACTTGGTTGGAAAGCTAATAATCGATTGACTTGGTTGGAAAGCTAATAATCTATTTACTTGGTTGGAAAGCTAATAATCGAATTACTTGATTGGAAAGCTAATAATCGAATTACTTGATTGGAAAGCTAATAATCGATTTGCTTGGTTGGAAAACTAATAATCGATTTACTTGGTTGGAAAGCTAATAATCTATTTACTTGGTTGGAAAGCTAATAATCGAATTACTTGATTGGAAAGCTAATAATCGAATTACTTGATTGGAAAGCTAATAATCGATTTGCTTGGTTGGAAAACTAATAATCGAATTACTTGGTTGGAAAGCAAATAATCTATTTACGTGTTTGGAAAGCTAATAATCGATTTACTTGGTTGGAAAGCTAATAATCGATTTACTTGGTTGGAAAGCTAATAATCGATTTACTTGGATGGAAAGCTAATCATTGATTTACTTGGTTGGAAAGCTAATAAGCTATTTACTTGGTTGGAAAGCTAATATTCGATTTACTTAGTTGGAAAGGTAATAATCCATTTACCCGGATGGAAAGCTAATAAGTTATTTCCTTGGTTGGAAAGCTAATAATCGATTTACTTAGTTGGAAAGCTAATAATCGATTTACTTGGATGGAAAGCTAATAAGTTATTTCGTTGGTTGGAAAGCTAATAATCAATTTACTTGGTTGGAAAGCTAATATATTGATTTATGTGTTTGGAAAGCTAATAATCGATTTACTTGGTTGTAAAGCTAATAATCTATTTACTTGGTTGGAAAACTAATAATCTATTTACTTGGTTGGAAAGCTAATAATCGATTTACTTGGTTGGAAAGCTAATAATCGTTTTACTTGGTTGGAAAGCTAATAATCGAATTACTTGGTTGGAAAGCTAATAATCGATTTGCTTAGTTGGAAAGCTAATAATCGATTTACTTGGTTGGAAGGCTAATAATCGATTTACTTGGTTGTAAAGCTAATAATCTATTTACTTGGTTGGAAAACTAATAATCGAATTACTTGGATGGAAAGCTAATAATCGATTTGCTTAGTTGGAAAGCTAATAATCTATTTACTTGGTTGGAAAACTAATAATCGAATTACTTGGTTGGAAAGCTAATAATCGATTTGCTTAGTTGGAAAGCTAATAATCGATTTACTTGGTTGGAAAGCTAATAATCGATTTACTTGGTTGGAAAGCTAATAATCTATTTACTTGGTTGGAAAACTAATAATCTATTTACTTGGTTGGAAAGCTAATAATCGAATTACTTGGTTGGAAAGCTAATAATCGATTTGCTTGGTTGGAAAGCTAATAATCGATTTGCTTGGTTGGAAAGCTAATAATCGATTTGCTTGGTTGGAAAGCTAATAATCGATTTGCTTGGTTGGAATGCTAATAATCGATTTACTTGGTTGTAAAGTCCTCAAGGGGTTTTGTGGATTGCGATATTGCCCCCTCCCCCACCCTGACATCCTCACTGAAGTAAATCAGGAATTTTAAATGGTGTGGCACGGTCTGATCCTTTCATTCACCTGATCTAACATGTTACAATGTCATGCATGTTTGATCGTTTCAATCACCTGATCTAACATGTTGTAATATAATGCACAGTCTGATCCTTTCAATGACCTGATCTAACATGTTTTAATGTCACACATGGTCTGATCCTTTCAATGACCTGATCTGACATGTTATATTGTCATGCATAACCTGATTATTTCAATGACCTGATCTAACATGTTATAATGTCATGCACGGTCTGATCCTTTCATTCACCTAATCTAACATGTTACAATGTCATGCATGTTTGATCGTTTCAATGATCTGATCTAACATGTTATAATATCATGTGCAGTCTAATCCTTTCAATGACCTGATCTAACATGTTATAATGTCACACATGGTCTGATCCTTTCAATTACCTGATCTGACATGTTATATTGTCATGCCTAATCTGATTCTTTCAATGACCTGATCCAACATGTTATAATGTCATGCATAATTTGATCGTTTAAATGACCTGATCTAACATGTTATAATATCATGTACAGTCTAATCCTTTCAATGACCTGATCTAACATGTTATATTATCATGTACAGTCTAATACTTTCAATGACCTGATCTAACGTGTTACAATGTCATGCATTTTTGATCCTTTCAATGACCTGATCTAACATGCTATAACATCATGCATGTTCTGATCCTTTCAATGACCTGATCTAACATGCTATAACATCATGCATGTTCTGATCCTTTCAATGACCTGATCTAACATGCTATAACATCATGCATGTTCTGATCCTTTCAATGACCTGATATAACATGCTATAACATCATGCATAATCTGATTCTTTCAATGACCTGATCTAACATGCTATAACATCATGCATAATCGGATTCATTCAATGACCTGAACTAACATGTTATAATATCATGCATGGTCTGATCCTTTCAATGACCTGATCTAACATGCTATAACATCATGCATGTTCTGATCCTTTCAATGACCTGATCTAACATATTATAATGTCATGCATAATTGGATCCTTTAAAGTTTAAATGAACTGATCTAAAATGTTATAATATCATGCATGGACTGATTCAATGACCTCATCCAACATATTATAACATCATGCATGTTCTGATCCTTTCAATGACCTGATCTAACATGTTACAATGTCATGTATGTTTGATCGTTTCAATGACCTGATCTAACATGTTATAACATCATGCATCTTCTGATCTTTCAATGACCTGATATAACATGTTACAATATCATGAATGTTCTGAACCTTTCAATGCCCTGACCTTACATGTTATAACGTCATGCATGTTCTGATCCTTTCAATGACCTGATCTAACATGTTATAATGTCATGCATAATTGGATTCCTTTAAATGAACTGATCTGACATGTTATAATATCATGAATGTTCTGATCCTTTCATTGACCTGATCTAACATGTTATATTATCATGCATTGTCTGATCCTTTCAATGACCTAATCTAACATAAGTAATAGTAATGATAATAATTGGCAATAATAATCATAAGGATAACAACATGACTCCCCCCTGCCACTCCCATAGTGAGCGGGTGTACTCGTATTCAAAAACAGGCTGAGAAAAGCAAACATTCCGACATTGTATCAGCCAATATTGCTGTGGCCTTTTAATGCACAATAAAGGAACTACGTTTTCGTATGAGACTGTTATTTCCCCCCATTGTTATATGAGGATATAATCTACAAAGAAAACAATTGTTCGATGAAAATGAGCTTTTAATGGGGCAATAAAAAGGAACATCCAAGGAAGTTGTCCCTTTACTAACAACGCTACCACTAGTGGGAGCTCCAGGCTGAAGGATATATACCATGGTGAAATATCTATGATTGTTTTGAGTACCAAGAGAAAGCTTCTCTCCATGAGCCTCTGGCCTATCTTCAGCTGTCACAGATAGAATAAGGGCTTCCGCGTGCATTTCAGGTGATGTAACTTCTGCCGATATGAACTGGACATGTTTATTAAGGGTTTTCTCCAATTCAAGTTATTTTCATGCAATACCTCCAAGGATATAAAAAGTGAATGCACAAACAGTCAATTCAAGCGATTCGGCTTGTGCTGACGAGATGGGAATAAGAGCACATTTGCTGTTCTTCAAACTGATTTTCTTTAAATCCTTTAACAACTCCATTTCATTTCAAATGTTCTGCTCCCTTGCAATATTAGTTCATATTCAGCTCGCTTCAAGCCAACGTCATTTTTTTTTAAATGCAAAACTAAATAATTTGTCCAACATATTTGATCGCTTCGTATATAGCCAGATCATCTACACTGAAATGGCCTCTACTCTCCGAGTCCGAGAGCATCAATCCTTTGTTGAATTGGCAGAAAAAACTCGGAATAGCCATGAAAGAAGCCAAATCGTTGATTTAATATGAGAGCGAAATAGAGTCCTCTGAGATTATCAGTTTCATTAACTTGCTGATTATGGGATTATAGGGCGACCATTTTGTATTTCAGAGGGCCTGTCTTCACCCCCTTAGGTCAAGGCTGGTCAGCTAGTTCATCAAAAGTGTTGGTGAAAGATGGGCCAAATAAATGTTCCCCAGCCAGCCCCATGAGAAGTAGGAACTAATTGGAGCCATTATAGTACTACTTTTAGTTGTAGTAGTAGTAGTAGTAGTAGTAGTAGTAGTAGTAGTTGTTGTAGTAGGTTTGGAATAACTTGACGAGAGTGACGGTAGAGACCGTCGATGAGCATCTCGGTCTGTGCACCAGAAATAAAAAAAGAAAGGAGTTTAACCCACTGGAAAAGCCAAAACAGAATCCCAGTCTTTCCTCTTTGGGCAATTCCTCATGAGACACAGGGATGTGAAGGATTTGTTTTTTTTGGACAAACATTGCAATCTGTATTACCTTGGCTGGAGTCACTCCACAGATGGGAGAAAAGAGGAACAGAGGAGTAAAGGTGAGCTGTAAGCTGGCAATGATGTCCTCCTTTTTGGATTCCACAGTATATCCAGGAGTGGGCCATGTGAGACAGCTGCACCAGTGATGGAGAGCACCAAGGGAGAGCAGTATTGCATTGAGCGACCAACAACGACCATGTATGCCATGAGATGAACAGATTTACAGAGGAAGGACTTGACAGGACAGAGGATACGCATTCTGCTACTGGCTTTAAAGACCAATTTGACTCATGAAATAAAAACTTCGACTCTTAAACACCTTGAGGGCCAGGCCACCAGAGAAACATACATACATACATACATACATACATACATACATACAGTACATACCAAATTGTGCAAGGCTAACTAAATTTAATAATACTGTAATAAGGTAGATAAATTACATAGGCAAGAGTCATACTTTAAAATGTGTCTCAAAATTCTCCAACCACAATGTAATAACCCTAATTTCCCCTTTCTCAGTCTCACATTTCAGTCTGTCTGCATTCGGTCACTTAATGTGCATTACGAGATAATTACAGACCCGTATATGTACTGAAGTAGCTACAGTTGGTGCTCTTAGAGTATTTTAGGGTCAGTCTACCCCCCTTTTAATAGCGAGTGGATCTGATTTCTCATGACAATGATCAAAACATGAAAGTCATTATTTTGCCAAGGGGGACCATTAGTGAGGGCACAGCATGACATAACTCCCCCATTATTGCTATTACTTGTCTTTCATTTAAAAAAGTTGGCATCTCGACTGCCAAGATGATGACTGGATATGAGGTCGACTTTCCTGTATACTCGAGGATAAAACGACCATTATTTGAGGACCGAGATGAAAACCATAATGCTAATGTGTGCCAGTTTCAGCAAAGGATTGCAGATGTTCATCACCCCCACATGATAAGAGCCTCATTCTTGTTACGATATTGAGACTAACAAAAACAGTAAAAAGCCTAACGGTCTTGCGTATGTCTCTAATCGCTGGAAGAACGAAAGTACATCATCCAAATCTCCAAGCAAATAAAAAGGGTTGACAATGGAATTCACTGCATCTACGACCCCAACATAAGGATCAAGGTTTGTACATACTGAGCACATCTCTGAATGTGGTATTTGGGACTCAATCTTGATCTTTTCTAATGTGTTTTGGAAGCATCACCATGGAACCCTTATTTGGAAAAGGAACCCCTTTCTTGGTCCACAAAATCTTCCAAACAGTTGACGGTTTTTTTTTTAATGAATCTCTGTTTTTGTTTTGTCACTATTTCTTGTATGACTGACATCATTGGAATGTCCTGTGTTGAGCCAGCAGCACTCGCTAATGAGTTGTAAATGAAATGCAGATGATTTCCTGGAACGGATGCCTGCCCAGATGTTTCAAAAACAATGTCTGACCTCCAGGACCATTCAAATCGAAATTGTTTCCCTTTGAATCGTCTTGAGAAACTGAAACTGTTTTGCATTTCAAGTTTAATTAAATATTACTCACCGAGCTGTAAGATCCAGATATGACAATACAGATGGGTGAAGAGGATACAAGAATTCCATTCCATACCTGTGTAGTTCCACCAAAAGAACACCAATTCAGCTCAATTCAGAATGGCTTTTATTGTGCGAGCAGCAAGCGCAACACCGCTTCCCGGGCCAACCAACCTGGAAGTGACGTGTACATCCATATCCGCTTGTTATATGGTGTGGACGGTGAGGTCTAGATGTTGCATACATCACATCTCCCCCTTTTAGCTGGGTGATTACCAAAAGTCCATATACAACATTTTTGTATCAAATGTGAAAACAAATGTGAAAATGTCAATTGTGAAAACCATGAGCAATATTTTGGCAAAAGTGAATCAACACAAAACGGTGCTAAGTTTAGAAAAACTAAAACACACAACTTGAAGCTTAGGAAAACTAGAATAACTCAACTTGAAGAGTCAGGGGCGAACTACCCCGATGCAACAAGATGACTGACTGCCACATCTATAGGTCAATACGATCAGGGCGTTTCCTGTTTCTGGATGAGCTGTGTGGCAGGTGTGCAGGAGAGGCAACATTACTGCCTGCAGGTGGAATGGCAGCATCGATTTCAGGCATGAGTGGATCAGAGACGTCCATTTGAGGCACGACATTCCCAGGTGCAGGCACAACAATGGATTGTTGCTGTTCATGCTCTGGCATAACGACAGGCAGTATTGGAGGTTCAATGGGGGCTGCAGTGACGGCAGACAACGTGGTCCTGGTGTCGACGGACAACCCGCCCATCATGCAAGCTTATTGTATGCGACAGTGGCCCAGGTTTGTCTATGACATCGCCAGGCAACCAAACAGCGCTTGCACCAAAGTTGCGGGAGAAAACTGGATCCCCGGTGTGAAGTGGGCGGCTCATTGCTGACTTGTCGTGATGCAACTTCTGGTTAGGTTGGCTCTGGTTCACTCGAGAAGCCATATCTGGTTTCAGACGGTCCAGGTTGGTCCTTAGGTGTCGTTTCATCAGTAATTCTGATGTTGTTACTCCTGTTGTACCATGAGGTGTAGTGCGATACTCGAGGAGCAGACGCAAGAGCCGGGTTTCGAGGTTTCCGTCCTGCAGTTTGCGTACTCCAAACTTGATGACTCCAACTGAACGTTCAGCCAGGCCATTGGAAGCTTGGTGTTGTGGACTGACAAATTTGTGTCTAATGCAATTCCTGCATGTGAATTTGGCGAATTCAGAGCTCGAGAAACATGTATCATTATCACTAACGATAACTCTGGGCAAGCCGTGTGTAGCAAAACAACGTCTCAGTTTCTCTATTGTTCCAGCTGATGTAGTGCGATGTGTTGTGTAAGCATCAATGCACTTTGAGTGGGCATCAGTGATGATTAGTAGCATCTAACCGTTCACTGGTCCAGCATAGTCTAGATGAACTTGATGCCACGGTACGGTGGGCCATTCCCAGGGATGCAGCGGTGCTTTCGCTGGTGCATTCCTGGTGCTTTGGCAGGGATAGCAATGTTGAACACACTGTTAAATATCAGTGTCGATATTTGGCCACCATAGATAATTCCTAGCCAGGTATTTCATCTTGACTATTCCGGGATGACACTCATGAAGTTCCTCCATTACCCTGGAACGCAGATGTTGCGGAATCACTATGCGGCATCCCCACAATATGCAACCGCTGCCCACGCTAAATTCATTTTTACGTGCCACGTAAGGGCAGGGTCCTCATCAGTAGTGATTGCCATCCAAGCTGTATGGCATGGAGAACTCTCGAAAGGACTGGATCACGTCTTGTGTAGGTGCAAATATGGTTGGCATCGATGGGACAGTCCTCCAGATGATCCATCAAGGCGATGACACTGCCAGGTAAGGGTGGGTTGGTGACCAAATTAGGGAATGGTTGACGGCTCATGGCATCTGTGTTGGCAATGGCATATCCGTGTTTATACTGAATGCGGTAGTCGTAAGCAGCGAGTAGCAACGACCATCATATAATCCTGGGTGGTAGCATGTCAGATGTTGCATTGGTTGGACTAAACAGGATAATCAGTGGTTTGTGATTAGTATAGACAACAAAGTGACGTCCAAATAGGTATTAGTGGAACTTTTTGACTCCAAAGATAATTCCTAAACCTTCCTTGTCCAACTGACTATAATTCTTTTCTGCAGGAGATAATGTCCTGGAGGCAAATGCCACTGGTTTCTCTGAACCATCAGGCATACCATGAGACAGCACTGCCCCCACATCGCACTGACGAGCATCACACGTCAGTACGATGTCCTTATCAGGATCATAGTGAACCAGTACGTTTGATGCATGGAGCAGGTCCTTTGACTTCTGGAAAGCTGCTTGTTGTGTTGTACCCCAGTTCCATGAGACTCCTTTCTTCAGCAGGTGATAGAGAGGATCCAAAACATTGGATATGTTTGGGATATAGCGGCTGAAGTATTGCAGCATGCCGAGGTAGGCCTTCAGTTCCGTCACGTCTCTTGGAGCTGGTGCATCCTTGATCGCTCTGACTTTATCCTTGGTTGGATGTAGCCCTTAAGCATCAATTCTGTGGCCCAGGTATGTCACTGATGGTGCCATGAACTCACACTTGTCGGGCCTTAAACATGGGCCGGAGTCTGATAGCTTTTTCAAGACTCCCTCTAGGTTGTGTAGATGCTCAGCTTCTGTTGAACCGGTGACCAGGATATCATCCTGATAAACCGCAACGTGCTGTGCTGCAGCAAACAAACTGTCCGTACAACGCTGATATATCCCTTGGGCAGACTTCATCCCAAAACTCAGTCGGTGGTATTTGTACAGGCCACGGTGCGTTAATCATCAGGTATTTCTTAGACTCTTCCTCGAGAAGAAGTTGAAGATATGCTGACTTGAGGTCGAGCTTGCTGAAACTTTGGCCTCCACTCAACTTCGCATACAAATCATCAATCCGTGGGATTGGATAGTTGTCTAGTGCTGAACATCTGTTGACTGTCATTTTATGGTCACCACAAAGACGAATAGACTGATCAGTGATCAGCTTTGACAACGGGGACAATAGGTGCAGCCAAATTTGAGTATTGAACTGGCTCAATGATTCCAAGTTCCTGGAGTCGATCGAGCTCTTTGTCAACCTTTTCACACAGAGCAAAAGGAACTGGTCGAGCCTTGCAGAAAATTGGTTTAGCATATTTGTCAATGTTGAGTTTAGCAGAGTAACCCCGCAAAGTACCGAGCTCATCGTTGAAGATGTCTGGATATCTGGCCAGGACTGCTTCAAGTGGTTTTGATGCATTGGTTGCACGAAATTTATGAATCCCCTTCCAGTTGAGTTCAATTACCTCCAATCAGTTCCTACCGAGTAATGATGGTCCATCACCTGGAATGGCGATCAGGGGTAGGTTGAACTTACGATTGCTGTAAGTCACGTTGATGTCACAAGTTCCACAGGGTTTGATCTGTTCACCGGTGTAAGTAGAGAGCAGGTGGAACGTCCGGTGCAATTTGGGCCAGTGAGGTTCACGCCACAGGTTGTTGAAAGCAGCTCGGCCGATGAGCGAAACAGCAGCACCTGTGTCAACCTCCAATTCCAAACATCGATTGTTGATACCGACTAGAGCCAGCAGAGGTTCTGCTCTGTTTTTAGAGAAGAAATGAAATATGTGCTGTGCATCGTGCATCTCGGAGGTATCACCAGGAGACGTTACCTCGTCAGCAAACAGAACTCTGAACCAATGAGGTGTGTCTTTGTACCACCCGCTTTCTCTTTATGTTTGCGGGAGAGACAAGTTGGAGCGATTACAGCCACTCTTGTGGCAGAAATGGCATGTGGCATTTTTGTAGCGACATTCATCTGGTGAATGCCTACCATCACAGCGATGACACCTGTTGCTCCCATAACTCATTTGTGATGGATATCCGGGTCTGGGATTCATTTTCCGTCACTGTGATGAAGGTTGTTCGACACGATTGATGGCAGTGTTGGTCTGTGCCTGACCATATGAAGAGCGAGTGATGCCGATGTCAGCAACGTATTTGTCCGCACTCTCCATGGCAATGGCAATATCCTTGGGTGTTGTAAATTTCAATGTCCGTTCAGCTAACAGACGGCGCCGTATGCGATCATCCGCAACACCAACAACAAAGCAGGTCCTGTAGCATGTCCTCGAGTGCGTCACCAAACTCGCAGAAGTGTGAAAGCTTCTTAAGCTCTGCAATAAATTCGGAAATTGACTGTCCTGTTGCCTGACGGCTCATATAGAAATTGAAACGTTGGACAATAACTGATGGGGTTGTGTTGCAGTGATCCATTAGCACCTCCACGAGTTCTGAATATTTCAGGTCCCTAATGGGCCTGGGCATGACCAAATTCTTCAACAACATGAACGTCTCTGCGCCACATACCAACAGTAGGACTGCTTTCATCTGTCGCTCGTCCGAGATACCATTCACCTCAAAGTAGAACTCCAAACGTTCAGCATACGTCTTCCAATCACCTCCATGGGTGTTGAATTCATCGATGCGGTCATATGACGTCATCATGGATTCCTTTGTGACGAAGCAAACAAAAAAATTCTGAGAATTTCACGAACTGGGTGGATGCCACGGGAAATTAAAGTTTCCTCCGAAGGTTTATCCTCGTCGCCATGTGTAGTTCCACCAAAAGAACATCAATTCAGCTAAATTCAGAGTGGCTTTTATTGTGCGAGTAGCAAGCACAACGCCGCTTCCCGGGCCCACCAACCTGAAAGTGACGTATACATCCGTATCCGCTTGTTATATGTTGTCGACGGTGATGTCTAGATGTTGCATACATCACAATACCAAAGACGTTTTATCATGGTAAGTGCTACTTCCTTGCTTAATGTTCAGCATTTAAAAGGTTAAGAGCACTGACAATCCCCATAGGTTGGCATCCATGGGGAGGAGGAAATTTCTCCCTTGGAAATGCCCGGCGGATGTGGTGAGAAAGGCGGCGTCCTTATTGTGACGTCACTGGTACACAGAGTAGCCCTGGAAGTGATGGCACTTCCGCCAAGCTTGGCGGCTGTGTTTGTCTCATCCAACCTGCGAGAAACCCAATCATCAAACCTTTGAAAAGTACCTGAGAGAAAGGGCTGTGTCTCTACACAAAGAAACACTCGGATAACTTTCTCAACTCGCTGAACGGGCACCTGCCCGTACTGCAAACTCCCGACCAGGTGGGTCAGTGGAAGTGGAATATTACATTTTTTCCATCTATTGCTAAATGTTGTCGTGTGTGTGTGTGTGTGTGTGTGTGTGTGTGTGTGTGTGTGTGTGTGTGTGTTGGTTATTATCTCCATATGCGGGTTTAAGAAGGTGGAACGGAATCCTCCCAGGTCTCGAAGTATCCACCTCCATTTCGGTAAGATTCATGGACCAGCTGTGAGGTTTTGTAGTTCTCAAAGTTTTGTTCCGAGGGCTCTTTTGAGGATCGTCACTTGGCCCCGGAAGATTCCAACTGCAGTTTGGTTTTACTAACATTCCCAGGGATGTTTTTCAAGATATCAGTGAGGTTGTTCTTCATCATTCCCATTGCTACAATAATCATTGGCACAATTCCGGTTCGCTTCAGATTCCAGGAACTTTTCAATTCATTTTTGAGGTCTTGGTATTGGTCATTTTATTGATTTGTGTTGTTTCGGCCAAAATTGCTGGGCCAAAAAAAACCAAAACCTCAATTAGCAATGCCGTTTAAAAAAAAATTTTGTACCTATAGGTACTACATCTTGTCACAATGCTTTGTTTTCTGTATTTATGCGCGATGGGATCATCAGATCGTATGTGAACGTTACTTCCTTGTTCTCAATTGTAACCTTTGGTTCATGTTTCCATGAGTTTTCTGGGACTGGGAAATGGAAGTTTTTACAGATTTGTGAGTTGATTACTCCACATACCTTCTGGTGCCTTTGAGTGTACAGCTGTGAGCATTACACGAAAATAACAACCAACAGAAGACCATCAAAGGAAAGGTGGCACATCTACGATACATGGATGATTTAAAGCTCTTAACTCCGAATGATGAAGAATTGACAGAACAACTAAAACTAGTAAACGGTTTTCCGAGGATGGTTTTCAAATGGAATTTGGACTAGAGTACACATTTGTACAAGGTAAACCAACAAAAATAGACAACATAAAAATTGACCTTGAAACAACAATACAGCAGTTAGAAAACGAAGCATCATACAAATACTTCGGAGTAGAAAAGGGCCACCAAATATGTCACAAACAAATGCTCAAAACAATCGCCAAAGAATACCTACGTAGAATGAAGCTGAGCCTGAAAACATACCTCTCCCCAAGAAACAAAATCAAAGCCATAAACCAGCTCGCAGCACCAGTGTTCCAATATAGCTGCGGAATAATAAACTGGCCCCAATCAGAAATCAACAAGTTAGACATCAAAACAAGAAAACTCCTTACCATCTACAAAATGGTTTACAAAAAACAGTGCATCCCGAGAATGTAGCTGCCGAGATGAGAGGCAGCGGCCTGATGGAACTCAACCAGGTGCACAAAGCGACGAGTGCAGAACTAGCTGAGGATGTGAAATGCCCAACAGACTATCAGATGCAATTTGTAAGCAAACATGAACACAACAAAGCTGAGAAAGTACCTAACCCACCTTGCAAAGAGTTTCCAAAAACAGGTGTGAATAGAAGATGCCGCACAAGAAAATGAAACAGCAACAAATTCAGTTCTAACAATTGCAAAAAAAGCCAAAATAAATACATATAAAGAACTAGAACAGCACTCAGTAGAGAGCATACATTGGCCAAACCAAACAGTTTACATTTTGTATCCCACTGATAAGTCGGATCTGGATCCGGACCTGAACCAAAAGCAAATTGGCTTTTTATTGACACTTACCAATTCATTCACCAGGCTTTGTCATAAATCATCCACAACTTTTTGAAACATAACGTTTTTGGCCCTGTTCTCAATGGTGAAGAATCACTTAAAAAAAAAAAAATCTTGCATCTGGATCCAGATTCTCAACAAAATAGAAACGATTCGTCCTTGTCAAACACTGTCCACAAAGTTTTGTCCAAACCCACCCAGAACATTTTGAGATATCCTGCTATTATCGGTTTTAGACTATCAATCAATAGTGAAGAATCACTTTAAAAAATTCTCTGATCCGGATCCCGATTCGATTCTTTACCAAAATTGAATCAATTCTTCCTTGTCACACACCCAACCTGTTCACCAATTTCGTCCAAATCCATCTATAAATTTTTGAGATATCGTGTTATATAATCGGGTTTAGTCCTATCTCTCAATGGTGAAGAATCACTTTAAAATTCTCAGATCCAGATCGGAATGCGGATCTTCATCAAAATCAAATAATTTCGTCGTTGTCACATATCCAACCTCTCCACCAAATTTCATCCACATCCGTCCACACACTTTTGAGATATCCTGTTCACAGCCAAATAGACAGGGGTGAAAACATAACCTCCATCCACCTTCGGTGGTGCAGGTAAATATCAACATACACCAACAACTGGTAGAACGTCAAAAGAGCAGGAAAATACAACAAATAATTGGACAGATAGGGAAGGGACAAATAATACTCATTGGAATATGCCGAAGAAGAGGTCAGCTCAGCTGGGACGGCAAACGAATCATAATAAATGCCCAAGATCAAGGACACGACACCAATGGATTAAAAAAGATGGCAGGACTGAGCCAGATGGACAAGAGTAGATTCTGCAAGACAGAAAGAAAAAGTACGAGTCACCTACTCTCAGGATGCAAAAAAACTATCAGAAAAACTTTAAACATCCCAGTACCAGAAAACACATGGAAACACGAACCAAGGGGATCATTGAAAATGAGGACGTCATGCTCACGTACAACCTGATGATTCCATCGAGCATGAACATAGAAAACAAAGCATTGCATCCGGACATTGTACTCAGGAACAAAAAGAAAAAGAAAGCATTGCTGATTGAGATATCAGTACCCAGCGATTTTGGCCTAACCAACACATAAATCAAGAAAATGATCAAATAGCAGGACCTCGAAAGTGAGGTCAAGAGATCTTGGAAGCTGAAAAGCATCGAAATTGTACAAGTGATAATTGGAGCAAAAGGAATGAGGAAGAAGAACCTCACTGCGATTTTGCAAACCATCCCCGGGAATATTACCACAAATGAACTACAACTGCAGGCAATCTGGGGTTCGGTGACGATCCTGAAAAGAGAACTTGGAAAAAAACTCTGGAAAAGTTGAACAGCTTGGTCCATGAACTGTGATCCTTTACCGAAAAGGAGATGGATACTTTTAGCCCTGGGAGGACTCCGTTCCACCTTCTGAAACCCGCATTTGGAGATAACAACCAATGACATGCAAACACACACACACACACACACACACACACACACACACACACACACACACACACACACACACACACACACACACGGCCTCATTTAGCATTCAAATGTCATTTTTAAAGTCACATTTTAATCAAACTATCCAGGCGAATACATGGTGCAGAATTCAAAATGTTGATCAATTAACAATAATAAACGTTTTTTTCACTCATTTCTTGAATGATTTTATCCCTACAGATAGAGTCGGATTCGACAAACAATTAGAGTAAAGTGCTGAGGATTTGGGTGGTTGAACCAAAAATCAGTTAACAAGCTCGTACGACAGAAAGTTCTGGTTCACTGGCAAGGAAAATGTTCCAAATTTGCTACGATCTGCTCAAGGCAGATTACTTCTCAAACCTTGTTCTATCTTGAACTTTGTTCATTTATCTCCATTTCATTTCCATTCACATATTTTCCTGTTCTATTGCAACATCCATGCCACAATATCATCTGTGTACCCACTTTGTGGATGGCTTCGGTGCAAAGTGTGTTACAATTCGGATTACTTTCATGTTATACCCAAATTTTGCAATTGCTTTGCATGATAATGTTAGTAAATGATTGTCATACTCAACATTTGTACAATTTTGTGTGCAGCCACACATCGTCACGGGATAGTGGTTGAGACATGACATTTAAGATATATATATATATATAATTATATATATATATATATATATATATATATATATATATATATATATATATATATTGTTATGTCGGGGGGTAAAGGAATATCTAGAGCCAGGTAGATCTGTATAGGTAACATGCTTCGACTGTCGCGATAGGGAGTCTACCCTGTAATAAGTTCTGTGTTTTTAGGCGGTTTGTCGGGGAAGTGTATATCTGTGAACATACAAGGATGTTCGGGTGTTAAATAATTGTAGGGACTACGATAAACCCCTGTGTGTCAGACCTGGTAATCATTCCTTTGTCCCTTATGGCAACGCACACATATAAACACTTAGATAGGTCCTTAGTGCACACATTCATTAGTTCCCTTCCCTTACAATGACTTTGGAAGAAGACCGGCAGGAAGCCAGATCTGGACACTGCCGGATGGCCGCCGCCAGCCGCACCACCAGCTGGCCTAGCAACATCGTGTGAGACGAGTTGTAACCCACGCCACAGGGAATATGTGATTGGTTGGCGCGGAAGGCGCGAACCTCCCGCCAATTAGGGCGGGAGGCGCGACTACGCAACTGAGAAGGAGGTTGTTCATTGGATGGAAGGCGCTAGAAGGTTCGGTGGATGGCGGGAAGCTACGAGGCGCTGATTGGGAGGGCGCGCCAGAGCTGACGTCACACGCAAGGTGATAAAAGAACGCGCTGAATGACATTTGCTCTCTTGGGCTGCATGACATTCTCTCTCTTGGACTCCGCACACTGGACCCCTTCGTATTGGAGATCTCTCTGTGCTTGAAACCCTTCCCCTTCTTCGCTTGTCTCTGGTCTTCATTGGCTCTTCCTTCTTGCGTGCTGGACCTTCGTGCTGGGTGACCGTTCATCGTGGTGCTTGGAGCGGGATCCGGTGCTGTTGGTACTGGAGCGAGGGAACTCGTGGCGTGCCGCGGAGCAAGTCGCATCGAGGCCGGGTGGAGCGTGCGAGCGAGCGGATGAAGGGTTTCTTCGCGCCGGAGCTTGGAGCCACGTTGGACGGTGGACACGACTACAGACAAAAATAAGATGCACCACATTTCACAAGTACACGATGAGACATTTCTTTTATTAATTCAGTCCTTTGTTCGTTTCTGAAGTGAGGTGTGCGGGATCCCAATTTAGGATCATTATAAGATTTATCATCGCGTTTCCCTGTCCCGACCTTTATTTAAAATAAACCCTTGCATTACTTTCCATTGCTTGTTAAACCCGTGTTCGTTTGAGTTCATTCCCTCTACAGGTACGCGCTTTTGCCACTTCTTCCTCTTCCCTTCTTTCTCCCGTGCTGTGATAGCAAAATCCGTGTTTGGTCGTCACCTCCATTAAAGCCGCTCGGTCTTCTGCGGTCCCTGGTGTTAACCTTGAGGGATTCGCACGACAACTGTTGTCAAGGAGTGGGATAGAACCCTGAAAAACATTGGTGTCAAGAGTGTGGAGAATCTGGAAACAAATTTTTTTTAGTCGGAGGCGATAAATAGGAATAGTCGATCGGTGCGCGGGACGCGAACAGCGCGTCAGTTAAAATTTAAATTTTATTCCTGGTAAAAGCTGCGTGGGAAAGTGACCTCTTCTTAACGGATGGAGGAGGTGGGCAATATGGAAGAAGGATGGAAGATGCGGGAAGCATTGGGGATGAGTCGGAAGTAGTTGGAGTGAGTG
The DNA here is from genome assembly GCF_964187855.1 of Myxine glutinosa. Lineage (NCBI taxonomy): Eukaryota > Metazoa > Chordata > Myxini > Myxiniformes > Myxinidae > Myxine > Myxine glutinosa. The sequence continues at coordinate 115,356,152 of NC_136269.1, read as the reverse complement.
GAGCATAGTGATGGAGCTGCCCCCGCTATCAAGGCGGCCCCGATGGATTTACAGGCCTTTTATGAAAAAATAATGAATGGAATGAGTGATATATTTAATGGATGGACGAGTGAGTGGGGGGAAGGACGGACGAATGGTGCCGATGGGGCCCAGGAGAAGCCAAGGGTGGCAGAAATTCAATCGGAACGGGGGGAATTCAAATTGGGAATTGTAACGGGAATGGCAAAATTGGAATCACAGTGAAAAGGAAGGGAAGGTAGAAATTTAAATGGGTAAAATTTGATTGCAGCATGTGAAGAGGTGAATGGGGAATGCCTACAGGTAGATGGGGAATGCCAACAGGTGAATGTGGAGTGCCAAGAGGTGAATGGGGAATGTGAAAATTGTAATGGGGGATGTTTCCCACATGGTGACCTGGAGGTTTATTGGGGCCGGGTGGATGCCACAACACCCCAACCGGGAGATGAGTTCGGAATGGTGCAGCACCAGGGCGGTGGTGCAAAGCAAGAGAGGATAACAATAGGGGGGGTCCGAGTAATGGAGCCGGAGTATTTATTGGGGAAGACCTGTCGGGGCCGCAAATTATTGATGGGGATGATGAGCATGATGTGACACAGCGGCTGGGGACCTGTGACAGTCCCATGGAGGACGAGTTTGACCGGGCCCAAAGGAGTTTCGAGGAGGAGGTGAGTCGGTCCGAGGAGGTGATCGAGAGGACCCTCACCACAAACACAAATTGGGCAACACAGGCTCCGAAATTGCATGACCAGTTGGGGGAGTGTGTTGGCTCCGTACTAGATTTGGACTTTTGAGAGTCGGGAGATCGAGCCTCAGACAATTTGGTCCCCGTAGAGAATTTCAAACAGCTGCGGGGAGGGGCAGAACAACCTGGGGTCGTTACCTGCAGCTGCGGTTTGGCAGTGGAAATGAAAATTTTTTTAAGGAGAAAGAAATTTAGATTTAAATGGGAGTTTGATTTGGCACAGCCTTGGAGGGAGTTGTTCCCCGGGCTGCGGAATTTGGACCAGAAGAGGTCATTGTGGATGGCCTCGGGCAAAAGTTGCCCCTTTCAAAATTTGGTAATGCCAGCCAGCTGGGGAGCTGTGCTGGCGAGATTTGGACGTGGGGTCCAGCCATGGGTGTCGTGGTACAACCTGGGCCCCACGGGGGGTCTGGTGGAGTGTGGCATCCCTTGTCCGCCGAGGCGCCGCCCGAGCGTGTGGCTCGGGCCGGCAGGGTCGTCGGCACCTGGTGGGGGTTAAGACCTCCAGGGGGGTCCGAGGTGGTTCTTCACAGGCCTGGGATGGCATATATTGAGGACCACTAGGGGGAGGTGTTGTGGGTTGCGCTTTGGTGGTGGCACCACGGACGGCCAACTTGGGCCTGATGTGGTGACCACCCGGGCATGCGGCCTGACACCCTCTCCCTGAGACTCTGGGACAGCCAGCCATGCTGTGTTGGTCTATGGACGCGGGTCAAACCGCATGGACAGGGAATGTTATAGCCTACCGGACAACCGTTGGGGCATCTGCGGAACGTGATGGTGTGAGAGTGACCTTCCACCGATGTTCCATTATGATTTGTGGACTCTCGGTTTGGGAAGAGAGCCATGGGATTGTTGAATCGAGAATTGGTAATGAGCCGAGTATATGGGCCATTCTCGGCTGGCATGTGTATGGCAAAGCATCTTTCTTTGGTGAAATTAGTAAAATGTGAAAAATGTTTGGCATGGGTAATCTGAGGGTTAGATGCAAATTTAAGGGTGAATTTTGAAATGGCATGGTGGTCACTGACAGCAGTGACACCATTATTGATCCAGGTGTGTCGACCAAAGTGTTGTTGGCCGTGATTAAAATTGACAGGTTTGCAGGACACAGCTTTCAACTGGTTGCGGGGGCGACTGTGCTGATATTTGGGACGCAGGGTTATGGAGATGTAGTTGTGTAGTCTGGGGGTCAACGTGGTGCTGTGCATGTCTGAGGTGTGTGGACCATGTCTTCTGGGTGGGTCTCCTGGTGGAGCATGGCTGTTGACTGGACCTTGGTGTGGTCAAGTGTGGGTGGGCACTGGGGGCTGTGGTTCTATGGACTGGGGGATGAGGGCTGCGTAGGTGACTTGCGGGGAAAGCCACGCACTGCGACCGTCTCCCCCAGGGCCGAGGTTGTGCGTGCGGTAGTGGTTGTTGGCAGCAGGTGCTCACCACATTGGCCAGCTGGGGCTGGTGCAGCTGTGTTCCTTGCAGAGGGGCCGAAGGATGGATGGTGGGTCGCACCCTTATGGACACTCATGGGCCATGTTGGCGTTTCGACTGCTCACCTTGTCCCGATGACCCTTGCACGGTGGAGGTGCGGAGCTGTCGTAGCCACAGGTAGTTGTTTAGAACGGTTCACCGTTGGATGCGGATCCACATACCTGCCAGTATAGTGGGAGAAAAGTGAAATTTGGAAGAATTTGGAAGGCCCAATGATAAATTTTGGGATTTTGTGGGTGGATGGCACTTTGGACCTGACCAACTGGAAATTACCTGCACATCAAGGTAGGGGTAAGGCCTTGATGTTTACTGTCCCAGGCTTCAGGACTTGCTTATGGAAATTAGGGGACATGTGATTTGGAGTTGGGGGCGGGTGAGAGCGATGACATGGTCGGTGAGTGGGGATGGAATGTGTGCCACAGAGTCTTGTGGGTGGCGTTTGTTTTTGTGTTGTGGTTATTTGTTTTTATGTGGTTGTGGAGAATGGAAATATGAGTGAGTAGTAATTATTGAGAGTTTTGAAATGTGCTTGTGGAAATGTAATGGTTAAATGTGAACGGGGATTTCACACAGGGGCAGGCCATGGCAACTCTTTTGTACCATCTACGAAATTGTGTTTGGAAAATTGAATGGCAGCAGGGGAGGAAATGTGTTTTTGGGATATTGTGGGTGGGGAAGGTGTGTGTGTGCCCGCAGGTACAGATCAAGCTCTGAGGAGCGATGCCTGCGCCACCCCCCCCCCCCCCTCCGCGGCAATTACCCCTGGCAGCCGGTGGTATCTGGAAATTGGAGCTCATCGGTGGAGGGTCTGTTTGGGCGCCGTGGGGTAAAGGAGACTCCCGGCGACCCGTGGAGCTGCGCGGAAGCAGGAGGTAACGACCCTCACCGGCGGGGTAACGGCGGAAAGGGCTGTTGGGCTGCCACGGGGCCAAGAGGTAAAGGGGGGGGGGGGGGCAATGAACTTGTAATTCGGTTGACTTGTTTTTGGGTCACTATGTGTCCCGCAATGAGCATGGAGAAAAGAAAGAAAACCAGAGAATTGTCTGAGGAAGTCAGACACAAGATTGTAGCCAAGAATGGACAATCTCAAGGCCACAAGTCCATCTCCAGAGACCTTGATGTTCCTTTGTCCACCGTACGCAATGTTATCAGGAAGTTTAAAGCCCATGGCACTGTAGCCAACCTCCCTGGACGTGGCCGCAAGAGAAAACTTGATCGAAGATTGCAGCGAAGGATTGTTCGAATGGTGGAGAAAGCACCTCAATCAACTGCCAAACAGATTCAAGCTGACCTTCAGACATAAGGTACGACAGTTTCAACTCGCACCATCTGTCGCCAACTCAATGAAATGGGGTTCTATGGAGGACCCCACCACTGACAGAGAGACATAAGAAAGCCCGAGTGTAGTTTTCCAAAACACACGTGAACAAGCCAAAATATTTCTGGGAGAATGTCCTGTGGACAGACGATACCAAATGAGAGCTTTTTGATAAGCACATCATCTCTATGTTTACAGACAACAAAATTAAGGCTTCAAAGAAAAGAACACCTTCCCGAGTCAAACATGGAGGAGGTTCAGTGACGTTTTGGGGTTGCTGTGCTGCCTCTGGCACTGGGTGCCTTGAATGTGTGCATGGCATCACGAAATCAGGAGATTACCAAGGCATTTTGGAGCACAATGTTCAACCCAGTGTCAGAAATCTGGGTCTCCATCGAAGATCATGGGTCTTGCAGCAGGACAATGACACCAAACACACTTTAAAGAGCACCCAGGAATTGTCCAAGACAAAACACTGGACTGTTCTGAAGTGATCAGCACCGAGTCCAGATCTAAATCCCATTGAACACCTGTGTGGAGATCTGAAAACAGCAGTTGGGCGAAGGCACGCTTCAAATCTGGGAGAACTGGAGCAGTTTGCACAAGAAGAGTGGGCCAAACTGCCAGTAGAGCGGTGTAGGAAGCTCATCCATGGCTATAGAAAGCACTTGACTGCAGTTATTTTGTCCAAATGCTGTGCTACCAAATATTAAGTCGAGGGTGTCAATAATTTTGTCAATGCCATTTCCTTTTATTTTCTGATTTAAAAGGATATATTAAGTTCTGAATCAAAAACAAAGGTTCTGCAATATTAACAGTGAAATAAAGAATTGTTAGACCAAATACTTTGGTCAATTTTATCTTATTTTTAGAGAAAATTGTGAGTTATTTGAAAAAACTGCAAGGGTGCCAATATTTTTGGCCACGACTGTAAATATCCAAGAAAAGATTGTACAAGGTTGTTTTCTCATTCACAGGAAATGTTTCTGATATTCAAGCAACATATCAAGTAAAACAATAATCATGATGAAGCTACAAGTGTAATAATAAAGCAATATTCGTTGTGAGACCAATATTTTTGGCCACGACTGTAAATATCCAAGAAAAGATTGTACAAGGTTGTTTTCTCATTCACAGGAAATGTTTCTGATATTCAAGCAACATATCAAGTAAAACAATAATCATGATGAAGCTACAAGTGTAATAATAAAGCAATATTCGTTGTGAGATTTAAAAAAAAATAACTTGTGCAATGGAAAATAAGACAAGTTCGTTTGGCAATTGATCAGGACAATCAATGAAATTCCAATAACAAGTATTTGGGGTTTAGTAGTTGCCCCCTGAGATTATACGAGTAATTTGATGACTCTTACAATTACCACTAAGTGCTGTTCCCAGTAAGAATGTTTGTAATGGCAGGAGAAGGAATGCGATTTCATTAAATATATTAAGTTCGGCTTTTGTTGCACACGTGCATACGGTTAGCAAAATGGGTTCTAGGTTGAGCGTTATATAGCACACTTCAATAAATCAATCTTATTTGTGGCATTCTAAGTCTTTCTTTCCTTATTCAATTTTCCTGTTCCATCGGAATCCAGTTGGAATGCAAACAATCCATAAGTCTGGCATAGACGGTTGTTCTCATGTGATGTCAAATGAATGAGAGATTGTGGAAGTATGGTGGAAAATGCTCAGAATGAAATACACTTTGATCTCCATTTCATGAAACATCAATCAGTATACACTGAAACACTGTACTCTCATAATCCACATTGCTGTACACATACATTGTCGTCACATTAGCATATTGACACAATTCACCATTAATGTAATCCTGAGTTTTGTATTTGTACACACATTGCTCTCCATAAGTATTGGAACAACAACAACAACAACAACAGGCATTTTAAGGCCATTTTCCCTGCTAGAGCGCGGGTTAGCCTTGCGGTCCCCATGACAATCTTCTCCATTTTGCCCTATTTTCTGCATCTCTCCTTGCTAACCCCCTTGCCCGCATTTCTTCTTCCACCATCTTTAGCCAAGTCTTTCTCGGTCTTCCCCGTCCTCCACTTCCTTCTACATTCATTTCCATCACTCTTCTCAACCAGTCACATTCATGCTTCCTCAACACATGACCAAACCATCTCAACCTGTTCCTCTTCACAGCATCAATCACAGGCTCTATTCCCATCATCTTTCGCAATTCATCATTTGTCTTCCTCTCTCTCAACGATACTCCGCACATCCGTCGAACCATTCGCATTTCCACCCTTTCCAGCCTTCGTTGCTGCTCTACGTTCATTACCCATGTCTCGCTCCCACAAATCATAACACTTCTCACACATACAGCATACACCTTTCCCTTCAGCTTCAACGACATCAGCATGCCACTCAGTTAAGTAAAGTATTGGAACAATAACGTCAAATTTGTTATTATTGCTATATACTCCAGAAATTTGGATTTGAGATCAAAAGAGGAATATGAGGCAAGAGTACAGAAGGTCAGCTTTTATTTCTTGGTATTTATATGTATATGTTTTGCCATTGCAGAATAATGGCACTGTTTATGTTCACTCTCCCCATTTTAGGAAAGCTTATATGTATTGTGAGATTAACTTAAAGTAAATTAAAGTCGGACAATATTTAGTATTTGGTTGCATATCCCTTCCATGCAATAAGACTCCACTCTTTGCCGCTCCATTCCTCATCCCTCGGATCGGCAGTCTGCAGCCTCCTCACTCTCTGCAGACCTGGACAAAATCACAGACAGGGCAAACAAGTGGAACATGTCTTTCAATCCTGACAAATCCCACACTCTTACTATGTCTCTCCGAAAAGATCGACTGGACAACCCTCCCATCCACTTTCTCAACGATCCTCTCCAAAAAGTTCTGTCGCTCAAGCTTTTGGGTCTCACTATCTGCCATGATCTTTCCTGGGAAAACCACATTTCCAAGCTGGCCTCCAAAGCCAGAGGCCGACTGGGCATCCTCCGTCGTCCGAAGTCCTTCCTTGGCACACCTGAGCTCCTCACCACATACAAGGCTTTCATCCGCAGCTCAATGAAATACTGCTCTCCCCTCTGAGCTGGTGCTCCTGCCTCACACCTAGCTCGGCTTCACGCTGTTGAAACCAAAGCTTTCAGAATCATTGGAATCTCCCGCGATGAAGCTAACTCCGAGGGCCTTTCACTCGCTCACCACAGGCAGGTTGGTGGTCTTTCTGTCTTCTACCGACTCCTCTCCGGCCTTGCTCCCCCAGCTCTCTCTGTGCTCTGTCCCCCAAATATTCATACAGGTCGCACAAGATCTGCCAGAAACCCTCTGATGGTTAAACTGCCAAAATCAAGACTCTCTGCTCACCTTCACTCTTTCATTCCTCTTTTCTCCCACCTCTGGAACAAACTTCCCCACTCTCTTCAATCCCACTCCTCCCTTTTTGTCTTTCAAAACAGTTGTTCACCACCATCTCTTATTTTCCCCCATCCAAAACCTTGATCTTTTCTACCCCCACAAATTCACCCCAGATCCACTTTTTTGAAATTCCAACTTCTTTCCTGGAAGTCCTTGCAGTGTTCAAATGTTTTATACCTCTCCCACCTCCCCCCAAGCCCTCTCCCTCTCACATTTCTCTCGATGTCCCTGCTCTCAAATGTTGTGTTTGTGTCCTTCCCCCTCTCTCCCCATCTTGTCTACCACTCCCCTTATTATACGTTTTTTATGTGTCGGTTTGACTTTTTGTGTGATTAATGTTAGCTCTTTCACGAGCCTCAATCTTGTAAACAAAAAAATAAAAAATAAAAAAACTACATCGAGCCTGTGACCCATCGACGTCACCAAACTCTTGGTATCTTCCTTTGAGATGCTTTGGCAAGCCTTTACTGCAGCCATTGTCAGTTGTTGTTTGTTTTATGGGGTTTCTGACTTCGTATCCTCTTCAGTCGGTGAAATCCATGCTCCATTGGATTTAAATCAGGAGATTGACTTGGCCAGTCTAAAACTGTATTGAAAAAGCTTCCAGACCTCTTTCCAAGATACGAGGCTTTATTCAAATCGATCTTTGGCATCCTGCACAACAGGCAATAATTTCATCGGTCCTACAAATCTAATAAAGCATTATAAAGCAAAGTCAAGCAGTTTAAACATTAGTCATGAATCCCAGTCACTTCTTACCAATAAGATCCAGCGCTCATCTCTGCATAACTCAATTCAGCAGACAAGATACTGACCCCCTCTCTGACCGAGGGCTCGCCGCTAAATAGGCATCCAATAAGACCCACGCCTATTAAGGCTCTTCTTCTTCTTCATTTTCACGACAATCACCCTCCCTTAAGAATACTGACAACAGGTGTAATGGCTAAAGCCACAGGTGCAAAGGAATAAATCAGAACGAATAAGCTACAAGCCAAAACGCGTCGGAGGCTGACAAAGCCGCCCAATTCGAGAGCGATAAACTCCATCAAAGCCTGGGGCATGCTGAAGGAATGTTTTAAAAGCCACACAAGGGATGCAAACATGTCCAAAATCTATTCTGGTGCCATCTTGTCCTTAATTTCCCTGGTTGCCATGCCTAATACACAGAGGACACGCACAAATTATGCTTTCCTATCAATAATACCATCTTAACGTATGTACAGTGCATTCAGAAAGTATTCAGACCCCTTCACTTTTTTCACATTTTGTTATGTTGCAGCCTTTTGCTGAAATCGTTTAAATTCATATTTTTTCCCTCATCAATCTACATTCAATACCCCATAAATTACAAAGAGAAAACAGGGTTTTAGAAAGTTTTGCAAATTTATTAAAAAGAAAAAACTGAAATATCACATTTACATAAGTATTCATACCCTTTGCTATGACACTTGAAATTTAGCTCAGGTGCCTCCCATTTCTCTTGATCATCTTTGAGATGTTTCTACACCTTGATTAGAGTCTACCTGTGGTAAATTCAATTGATTGGACGTGATTTGGAAAGGCACAATCCTCTCTATATAAGGTCTCTCAGCTGACGATGCATATCAGAGCAAAAACCAAGCCATGAGGTCGAAGGAACTGCCTGCAGAGCTCAGAGACAGCATTGTGTCGAGGCACAGATCTGGGGAAGCCTACAAAAAAGTCTCTGCTGCATTGAAGGTTCCCAAGAGCACAGTGGCCTCCATAATTCTTAACTGGAAGAAGTTTGGAACAACCAGGACTCTTCCTAGAGCTGGCCGCCCGGCCAAACTGAGCAACCGGGGGAGAAGGGCCTTGGTAAGAGAGCTGACCAAGAACCCGATGGTCACTCTGGCTGAGCTCCAGAGATCCTCTGGGGAGATGGGAGAAACTTCCAGAAGGACAACCATCACTGCAACACTCCACCGATCTGGGCTTTATGGCAGAGTGGCCAGACGGAAATGTTGATATATGTTGATATATGAATGATGTTGATATATGAATAAAATACATACAAAAAGAAGAGATCTTGTTAACGTTTACTCACCTTCCTCAAATTCAACGAAAGTGAGCTTACGTTACGGTTGATACTGTACACGCGTACATATATAAACACATACGAGCACAAGCACATATTCATATACTGTACTGTTTATATTTATATAAATACACTGCCTGCATTTGTTCACGACATGTATAAAGGTTACACGACATGTAAGTTCACATCATGAAAAAATGAGGTGAATGATTTACGGTGAATGAATTAAATGAGTTGTGACATCCGTTAATCGTTAAAATTTATGCCATGAAACTTTGTCCGAAGATAGTGTATCCAAAAAGGCTCACTTCTCAGAGTTGTGGTGTGTGATCGATTTGCAATTATTGATTTGACGAGATTTGGATATTGTCTATTCTATTGAGTGATCTGGTTGATTAACATGTACAGTCAGGCAGAGATTTGGATATCGTCTATTCTATTGAGTGATCTGGTTGATTAAAATGTACAGTGTCAGGAAGATATTTGGATATCGTCTATACTTTCAAGTGATCTGGTTGATTAAAATGAACAGTCAGGCAGATATTTGGATATCGTCTATTCTATTGAGTGATCTGGTTGATTACAATGTACAGTGTCAGGCAGAGATTTGGATATCGTGAAGGAGCTATGCTCCAACGTGAGTCGGGAGGATTGACGCGACCAAAGACGGAAATTCGTCCGAGTTGCTTTATTGCACGTATCAAACTCGGGTACTCTCTCCAAAAAGCCCGTTTATCGGGCAGCAATATATATACACATTATGCCGGAGCGTTTGCCCGGGAAAAGCGAGACCGGGTGTGCCCGGGCGTCAAGGGCGAGTCCTGGAAAGGCGAGTCTGGACCTGCCCGGGCATCCTGGGCGAGCCATGGAAAGGCGAGGCTGGGCATGCCTGGGCGTCCTGGGCGAGCCCTGGAAAGGCGAGAGCGGGCATGCCCGGGCGTCCTGGGCGAGCCCTGAAAGGCGAGAGCGGGCATGCCCGGGCGTCCTGGGCGAGCCCTGGAAAGGCGAGAGCGGGCATGCCCGGGTGTCCTGGGCGAGCCCTGGAAAGGCGAGTCTGGACCTGCCCGGGCATCCTGGGCGAGCCCTGGAAAGGCGAGTCTGGACCTGCCCGGGCATCCTGGGCGAGCACTGGAAAGGCGAGGCTGGGCATGCCTGGGCGTCCTGGGCATGCCCGGGAAAGACGAGACCGGGCGTGCCCAGGAGGCTTGGGCGAGCCCGGGAACAGCGAGTCCGGGCATGCCCGGGAGAGGCGCGTCTGGGCCTGTCCGGGCGGCCTGGACGAGCCCGGCATGGTGATTGCTCCCTGGCCGCGTCCTTGGTAGGTGCAAGGCGATTGTGTACACCCAGCGGTAACCGATACACACGCCCCTCCAGAATCGACTTGCACCGGCAGGGTCAATTTAAGGGGGGTCCTGATGACCCGGCCGAAGCGACCCCTGGATGGTCGTGGGGGGGGGGGGGTCCGATGTGGTGGTGGGTGGTCGATCGGGGGGAACTGTGGACGGGGGGCGGCCTCGCCGCGGAGGAAGGGCCAACCGTGGTGGTTGGTCGACGTCCACGTGCGCCGGCTTGAGGCGGTCCACTGAAATCCGGTCCGACCGGCCGCAGAAGTCGATGACGAATGACTTGTCGTCCCGTCGCAGGACCCGGAAGGGCCCGTCGTACGGCGGCCGGAGTGGCCCCCGGTGTGCGTCATGACGCACAAAGACGTACTCCACTGTGCGAAGCGCTGGGGGGGACGTAGGACTGGGGGCCACCGTGGCGGGACGTTGGCACGGGGGCAAATCGTCGGGCGGCCTCCTGGAGGTCCGAGCGCTGGCGAGCTGCGGACCAGGGACTGGTAGCGTCGGGCACGAACTCGCCCGGGACGCGGAGCGGCTGGCCGTAGACGAGCTCGGCGGTGGACGCCTGGAGGTCCTCCTTGGGGGCCGTGCGGAGGCCCAAAAGGACCCACGGCAGCCGGTTGGCCCAACCGTCGTCCTGAAGGCCGGCCATGAGCGCGGCCTTCATGGAGCGGTGAAAACGCTCGCACAACCCATTGGCTTGGGGGTGGTAGGCCGTGGTACGGTGGAGCTGGACTCCCAGGTTGCGGGCGACCGCGCCCCACAGCTCGGAGGTGAACTGCGGACCGCGGTCCGAAGAGATGTCTGCCGGTGCGCCGAAACGGGCAACCCAGGTGGCGATGAAAGCCTGTGCCACGTCGGCGGTGGTGGTGGAAATGAGGGGAACGGCCTCCGGCCACCTGGTGGTCCTGTCCACCATGGTGAGCAGGTGTGTGAAACCCCGCGAAGGGGGAAGGGGGCCAACCAGGTCCACGTTGACGTGGTCGAAACGCCGTTCGGGCACGGTGAAAGGTGCCAGCGGGGCCTGGGTGTGGCGGTGGACCTTGGCCCGCTGGCAGGCCGTGCAGGCGTTGGCCCAGTCACGGACGTTCTGTCGAAGGCCGTTCCAGACGAAACGCGCCGACACCAGCTTCTGAGAAGCTTTCCGGCCCGGGTGAGAAAGGCCGTGGAGGGAGGCGAAGATACGGAGCTGCCAGGTAACGGGCACGTATCGGCGAGGCTGGCCTTGGGAGACGTTGCAGAGCAGGACAGTGTCCGCGAAGGGGATATCGGCCAGGCGGAGGCCCGTGTCCGCCGCCCGGAGGGCCTGCACCGCGGTGTCGGTGGTTTGGTCGGCCGCCATGAGCGCGAAGTCCACGCCGAGGTGGACCGCGTTCGCGCTGGCCCAAGAAAGACAGTCGGCCACGGCGTTGTCTTTGCCGGCGACGTGCCGGATGTCCGTGGTAAATTCCGACATGGCGGAGAGGTGGCGCTGCTGGCGGGCCGACCACGGCTCCGTGACTTTGGCCATTGCGTAAACCAATGGCTTGTGGTCGACGAAAGCCGTGAACGGGCAGCCCTCCAGGAGGTGGCTGAAATGGCGAACGGCCAGGAATAGACCGAGGAGCTCGCGGTCAAACGTGCTGTATTTTAACTCGTTCGGCCGGAGTTGCCGGCTGAAAAAAGTGAGTGGCTGCCAAACCCCGTTCACCCATTGTTCATGGACGGCGCCCACCGTGTAGTTGGAGGCATCCGTAGTGAGGGCGATGGGAGCGTTGAGCACCGGGTGAGCCAGCAGCGTTGCGTCGGCGAGGGCCCGCTTGGCGCTCGTGAATGCCGCGTCCATGGCCGCGGACCAGATGATGTCATGCTTGGCCGGCTTGCCCCGGAGGGCTTCGTAAAGGGGCCGCATGAGCTGAGCAGCGCGGGGCACGAATCGGTGATAAAAATTCACCATGCCGAGGAACTCTTGCAGGGCCTTGATGGAGCGGGGACGCGGGAACTTGGTGATGGCCTCGACCTTGGTCGGCAGCGGCACGGCCCCGGTCTTGGTGATGTGGTGGCCCAAAAAGTCAACGGTCGTCGTGCCGAAGTGGCATTTGGCCGGGTTGACAATTAAGCCGTGCTCGCTGAGGCGTCCGAACAGCGTTCGGAGGTGGAGGAGGTGCTTGGCCCGGGACGTGCTGGCGACGAGGATGTCGTCCAGATAGACGAAAAGAAATGGCAGGTCACGCAGCACGCCGTCCATCAAGCGTTGGAACGCCCGGGCCGCGTTCTTGAGGCCAAACGGCATCCTGAAAAATTCGAACAGGCCGAACGGCGTGATGACGGCCATCTTTGGGACGTCGGCCGGCCTGACAGGTACCTGGTGGTATCCCCGTATCAGGTCAATTTTTGAAAAAATAACCCGTCCCGCCAAACGGGCGGAAAAGTCTTGGATGTGCGGGATCGGATACCTGTCGGGGGTGGTAGCGTCGTTGAGGCGGCGGTAGTCGCTACACGGGCGCCATCCGCCCCCCGGGTTTGGCACGATGTGCAGTGGTGAGGCCCACACGCTATCGGAGCGCCGCACGATGCCGAGGCGCTCCAACGCGTCGAACTCGGCTTTGGCCACGGCGAGCTTGGCCGGGTCGAGGCGGCGGGCTCTGGCGTAGACCGGCAGGCCCGTAGTGGGTATGTGGTGCTCGATCCCATGTCGCACTGCGACGGCCGAAAACGTCGGCCGCGTGAGGGCCGGGAATTCCGCGAGCAGGCGAGCGAACTCGTTCGCCGTCAGGAGGGCGCATGCCAGTTCGGTCGGCGCGGAGCTGCTCATCGTACATGCCAGGGAGCTGAAGGTCTCGGCGTTGACCAGGCGACGCCGTTTGACGTCGACCAGCAGCCCGTGCGCGCAGAGGAAGTCGGCGCCCAGCAAAGCCATGGGGACGCTTGCGGTCACAAAAGTCCACTGAAAGCGCTGGCTGCCGAAGCAGAGGGTGACGTTGCGCGGGCCGAAGGTGCGTATGGCCGATCCATTAGCAGCGACCAAGGAGGGGCCGCAAACGGCGTTCTGCCTGTCCTGCTCGGAGGCGGGTATGACACTCAGTTGGGCGCCGGTGTCACAAAGGAAACGCCGCCCTGACGCTTTGTCCTTAATAAACAGCAAGTTGCCTGAGTGGCCGGCGCTCATGGCTGGTAATGAACGCCGGCCTGGCCGTTTCCCGACTTGCCGAAAGTGCACGGGGGTCGGCATGTCCGAGCCTTGTGTCCGAACCTGGCGTGGTAATGACACCACGCCTGGTCAGGTGGAGGCCCCGGCCGTCGTGTTGGAAGCGGTCGGCGCGGCGTGGCGGCCGCCAGTTGCACCGGCAGTTCGGCCTCCAACCGCGCAGGGCGCTCGGGCGTCATGGGCGTCGCCTCGGACGGCGGCCGGCTCCAGGTAGCCGCCCCGATGTGCTGGCCTGCCGAGGAGATCTTGTCGGCTTCCCTGGTGAGGGCGCGGGGATCCATGATCGACGTGCCTGCCAGGGCGAGGCGTACCTGGTTAGGCAGCTGGCGGAGGAACAGCTCTCGGAACAGAAAATCCGGAGAGTGCTCACCGAGCAACGAGAGCATGTAGTCCATTCGCTCGGACGGGCGCGTGTCGCCGAGCTCGGGCAGGTCGAGCAGGCGTCGTGCGCGTTCCGCCGGTGAGAGGGCGAAAGCGTCGAGGAGGAGCGGCTTGATCGCGCCATACTTGTCAGCGGCTGGCGGGCGCTCGAGGAGGCTCAGGGCGCGGGCCGCGGTGGCGGAGCCGAGCGCTGCTACCACATGGTGGAGGCGGGTGTCGTCGGCGGTGATGCCTCGCAGGGCGAACTGGGAGTCCGCCTGGGCGAACCAAACAGCTGCGTGAGCCTCCCAGAAGGTAGGCAGTTTAAGGGCAACTGCCGTGTCCATGTTCGGGGTCACCAATGAAGGAGCTATGCTCCAACGCGAGTCGGAAGGATTGACGCGACCAAAGACGGAAATTCGTCCGAGTTGCTTTATTGCACGTATCAAACTCGGGTACTCTCTCCAAAAAGCCCGTTTATCGGGCAGCAATATATATACACATTATGCCGGAGCGTTTGCCCGGGAAAAGCGAGACCGGGCGTGCCCGGGCGAGTCCTGGAAAGGCGAGTCTGGACCTGCCCAGGCATCCTGGGCGAGCCCTGGAAAGGCGAGGCTGGGCGTGCCCGGGCGTCCTGGGCGAGCCCTGGAAAGGCGAGAGCGGGCATGCCCGGGCGTCCTGGGCGAGCCCTGGAAAGGCGAGAGCGGGCATGCCCGGGCGTCCTGGGCGAGCCCTGGAAAGGCGAGAGCGGGCATGCCCGGGTGTCCTGGGCGAGCCCTGGAAAGACGAGTCTGGGCATGCCCGGGAAAGACGAGACCGGGCGTGCCCGGGAGGCTCGGGCGCACCCGGGAACACCGAGTCCGGGCATGCCCGGGAGAGGCGCGTCTGGGCCTGTCCGGGCGGCCTGGACGAGCCCGGCATGGTGATTGCTCCCTGGCCGCGTCCTTGGTAGGTGCAAGGCGATTGTGTACACCCAGCGGTAACCGCTACAATCGTCTATTACTCTATTCTATTGAGTGATCTGGTTGATTACAATGTACAGTGTCAGGCAGAGATTTGGATATCGTCTATTACTCTATTCTATTGAGTGATCTGGTTGATTAAAATGTACAGTGTCAGGCAGAGATTTGGATATCATCTATTCTATCGAGTGATCTGGTTGATTAAAATGTACAGTGTCAGGCAGGATTTGGATATCGTCTATTCTATTGAGTGATCTGGTTGATTGAAATGTACAGTGTCAGGCAGAGATTTGGATATCGTCTATTCTATCGAGTGATCTGGTTGATTAAAATGTACAGTGTCAGGCAGAGATTTGGATATCGTCTATTCTATCGAGTGATCTGGTTGATTAAAATGTAGTGTCAGGCAGAAATTTGGATATCGTCTATTCTATTGAGTGATCTGGTTGATTAAAATGTACAGTCAGGCAGAGATTTGGATATCGTCTATTCTATTGAGTGATCTGGTTGATTAAAATGTACAGTGTCAGGCAGATATTTGGATATCGTCTATTCTATTGAGTGATCTGGTTGATTAAAATGTACAGTGTCAGGCAGAGATTTGGATATCGTCTATTCTATTGAGTGATCTGGTTGATTAAAATGTACAGTCAGGCAGAGATTTGGATATCGTCTATTCTATTGAGTGATCTGGTTGATTAAAATGTACAGTGTCAGGCAGATATTTGGATATCGTCTATTCTATTGAGTGATCTGGTTGATTAAAATGTACAGTCAGGCAGAGATTTGGATATCGTCTATTCTATTGAGTGATCTGGTTGATTAAAATGTACAGTGTCAGGCAGAGATTTGGATATCGTCTTTACTATTAAGTGATCTGGTTGATTAAAATGTAGTGTCAGGCAGATATTTGGATATCGTCTTTTCTGTTGAGTGATCTGGTTGATTAAAATGTGCAGTGTCATGCAGACATTTGGATATCGTCTATTCTATTGAGTGATCTGGTTGATTAAAATGTACAGTGTCAGGCAGAGATTTGGATATCGTCTATTCTATCGAGTGATCTGGTTGATTAAAATGTAGTGTCAGGCAGAGATTTGGATATCATCTATTATATATATATATATATATATATATATATATATATATATATATATATATATATATATATATATATATATATATATATATAATGGTATCTGTAATCTGGTTCTCCAACCTAATGAGCGGACAACATGACGTCATCGCCATGCACGTCCGCCTTGCCTGCAAAGTTCCAGAGGAACCATCTAGCAGTGCGTCATTACGGATTATAAATACAGATACTGTCACAAGTGCATGCAAAATTCACAGTTACCGACCTGGTTTCGCCCTTGTTGGGGCTTCATCAGGGCAACGCAGTGAGGCTTTCCATACACTTGTAACTCTGTGACCCTTTCGGTTTTTATATAAGTCACTATGCGACCTTCACGAGTCACTAAGGGACACCTTGCTGGCGGTTCTCCACTGATGATATGCGTTACCTCGTTGCGTCCCAATGCGACCTCTTCGCTCAACCTGCGCCCAATGTCCTCCCCCAATTTTTTTATTTCTCGGGTGGATTTGTCCCCCATTTCTTTTAATATCTCCCCTCGGGTGTCCATTCTTTCTTTCAATTCGTCCTGGTCACGCCTTGCTTCGTCCCTCATTTCTGTTATGTCTTCATTAAACCTGACCATAAATGCCATCATTTCAGCCATAAATAGGCCCATATCCATTGATGCCGCAGGCTCGGCTTCCGCTGCCACGTGCGAGGTGCCGCCATTTTCTACCCCGCTGGGCGGTGTGAGGAACGCGTGGAGAGCGGGGTAGAGCAGAGCGCAGCTAAGTTGACCGAGGGTATAGAGATCGCGACACCGGGTGTGGAAAAGCCGACGGCCGCCGAATTGGACAGAAAAATTTTATGCGCGCCAGTGGTTGTCGAGGAAATAATTCAAATAAAGGAAACAATTGGGGCCGAAGAGACGGCAGAGATAGAAATTAAATCGAGGGAAGAAATGGAATGCACACAAAGTTCGTGCTCGCATCGTGATGCCGTGCTTGCTAACCGCAATAAAATTTTGCAGGTGTTGCCGGAGAAGAAGGTCCCCAATGGGAGTAGGAGTGTGTTTGGCAGGAAAAGGGTTTTTGCACGCTTGGGACATGGACGAAACCCGGGCGCTCGTGGAAGGTCCATGGTGCGGTGTGCGAGGGCGAATGGTGCACGGGTGAGAGAGAAGTGTGCACCGGAGTACGAGTGTGTAACAGGAGAGTGTGTTACGGAGTGTGCGATGGCCGAGGAGAGGGAGAGAGAATGCACACCGGACTGTGTGCAGGGAGAGTGTGTTACAGGGGAGTGTGCGAAGAAGCGCACACTAGAGCGTGTTATTGGGTGTGTACCAGGAGAGTGCACACCCGTGGACGCTACGGAGTACGTAACGGAAGAGTGTGCGCCAGGGTGTGCGCGAGGGTGTGCGATGGCCGATTGTGTTACAGAGTGTGTAACAGAAAAGTGTGCGGTAAAGGAGTGTGTGGAGGAAAAGTGTGTAATGAAGTGTGTGAGGGGTGTGAGTGTGCATGGGTGGTGTGCACCTGAGTGTGTAAGAGAAGAGTGTGCACAGGAGAGTGCAGTAACAAAATGTATGGAGTGTATGGGAGGCTCAGGGATGCCTAGGTGTGCGAGTGAGGAGTGGGTCGCGTGTGGTGAGAACGCGGCTCGAGCATCGACACAGATCTGGGTAGCGTTTAGCCCGATGGATAGCCGACGTGAGCCCTCGGTGAGTTGTGTGCTGCGGGGACCGGCGGGGATCGATGCCGCGGTGGTTTCACAAGGACCGCCGTGCACGATTCGTGCCAGCCCCCGCCCTGTATGGTCGGTGCCGCGCCTTGGCGGTAAAGGCGATCGGCAAGGTTCAAGGGGAGGTAGGAGAGTTCGGAGCCACGCCCCCTGGCGGGTGCGGTGCTCCGACCGTGGGCGGTTGGGGCTATCGTGCGTGGGACCACGAGGCCCCGCACAGAGATGGAGCTCTGAACCTCGGCCCTTCCATGCCTCCTCCTCCTCTGGATAGAAAATGCCGGACGGACCCAACCTACAGTAGACCAACCACCCGCACGGATCGCTCGGCCTCTCGAGGTCGAGCCGTAATGGCGATGTATTTCCGCACGAAGAGGCTCAAGTGCAGTGGACGAATAGCAATAGTGTTGGGGAATGGTACCCGGCGTGGAGGAATGGTAGTTTTACCATTCCTCACACAATCCGGGCATTAGATTAGGGGGATGGCAGTGTTAGGCACATAGGGGGCCAGCGATGGTTACCTCCATGGGGCACCGAAGCTAACAGAGGGCGGGCTAGGATAATTGATAGGGAATTTAGCTGACTGTAGGGGACAAAGGTTTAAGTAGTGACTTTTGTACTGTAGTGGGGACGTAGAGAGATTAGATGGATGTTAATGACGAAGGGAAGTGCTTAGTGTAAGGGAAGACGGGGAAGCACGAGTATTAGGGGAAAAGCAGTTAGCTAGATGATGCTGTGTGTGTGAGGATTTGTGTATGGAGAACAAATGGAGTTGTGTTTGAAGTGTATGGGAAGTAGTGTGTGAGCACAACAGGTGTGTGAGAAAGGAAAAAAGGTGTGTGTGTACAAAAGGTGTGCGAATTTGGTGTATGATCACAAATGGTGTGCAAGATATTTGGTATGTGAGAAAAGTGGTGTGCGAGATCATTCTGTGTGGAATGTTTGGTGTGGAATAAAAGGTGTGGAATGCATGGTGCGAAGGAGTGAATGGGGGGAGATGGACCCATTCACGAATACCTGGGGTGGGTAGTTTAAAGTCAGGTAGAGGGCTCAGGTAAATTGTTTGGATTTTGACACCCGTGGTGCAGGTAGTGGCCAAGTAGTGCTTTGGAGGGTGCATGAGTACATGAAATGGCTGGGCGTGTGGCTTAATTGGTGAGTATGGTTATTGGGGCACTCCGTCACTGGTAGTTTGTCGGCCAGGTGATGCAGCAGGTAGGCTCTGGGAGCCAGTTAGAGTAGTGGTGAGTTCGCAAAGGTGGGCGGTCCGCTTCGAAAGTCCGCTTATCCGCTTATCCGCTGCAGCGGACTAACGTTTTCGAAGCGGATAAGCAAATCGGAACAACCCCCGGAAACCGAAGCGGATAAGCGTAAGCGGACTACCGAAAAATTAAAGCGCATCGCGATTCGCCAAATCAGCTGTTAGCCTGAGCCGTTACTCTAGAATTGTGAATATTTATTTAAGTGAATAATAAGTGAAAACTGAATATTTTATTGGACGCGAGAGCGGCAATAACGTCAAGATGGAGAGATTTCTGACTCTCCAGCCCAGCGGCAGTGCCAGGGACAGGCACACGAGCGACGCAAACCAGCAGTCCCAGCACCCCAGCCCGGCTCGAGCAGTATGGACTACCTGTTCGCCATGGAGGAGGGGCAGCAGGAGGAGAACCTCGAGGAGAAGATCAGGGAAGAGGTCAACAACTGGTCGAGGAAGCCGCTGAGGGGGAACCCGGGGCTCTCGCCCAATCTCTTCCCGCTCGAGTTCCGTGATGCTTGGGTAACTCTATTTCTCAGGCATAACACGCCGGTCCCGAGCTCTGCCTCGGTCGAGCGCGTGTTCAGCTACGGGTCGGACATCCTCAGGCCTAAGAGGTCGGCCCTGGCTGCACCGAACTTCGAGGCCCTCGTCTTCATGAAGGGCAACCTCCAAATCCTCAAGAAGGCCCACGAGGTGGAGGAGGAAGACGAGGACTAGTCAACAGACTGCTAGTCTGTTGACTAGTAGACTCTCTTGTCAAAGAAAGGACGGGCAAATTGATTTTTCTTTAATGTAACTTGCATATATTAAAATTATATTTAAATTAACTGTAGAGTAGAGTAGAGTCGAGTGGAAAACTTTATTTCAATAAATTTTGAATAAATTTTATTTAAATAAAAATGTATATTTTTGATCTTAAAAGCTTTGTTTGTCTTTGTAGTAGTTAGAAATGGCTATTTAGGCTTAAAAAGCATTAAATTCCCTTTAGAAACGTCAAAAATCGCTTTAAAAACGTCGAAGCGCTTTTAAAAAATCGAATCGAAGCGGATAAGCGGATAACCGGTAAGCGGACTAAGATTTTCGGCCGCTGAAGCGGATAAGCGAATCGGACTACACGGGCTGGCGGAGCGGATAAGCGGTAAGCGGACTTAACATTTTCCGAATCGCGCCCACCTTTAGTGAGTTGTTTAGTGGAGCCCGAGGATCCAAGAGAAGGACCAGGGTTTCCCAATGCCAAGGAGGGCATCAGAGGGGTAAAGAGCCAGGAGGGGCCTTCCCCAGTTTAGGTAGTCGCAGGAGCAGGTAAGCTCGGGTGGTGACTTCAGTGGCGGAGGTGCGCAGGTAGTTGGACCTGCTAGTGGAGCCACATGACCCAGCCCCGAAATTGTGCAAGGGCACAGTATGAAAAATTGGGGAGTGAGACCCAAATTCAGGGGCACCGCAGAATGGTCAATGGGGATTCGGTTTTTAGAACCACATAGTTTAAAGAGGCCGATTGGCAGGGTACGACCCCGGGTAGTGTAAATGAGTTAATGTAACTGGTGTAGTTAAGAAGAGAGAAATTCCCATCGCGCCATCCACATCCATTCACCGACGAAGACGAAGCTCCACACCAGCACCAAGGCTTTGTAAACTGTTGAGTGAGTAAAACGCATCATGATGTAATGGGACATTGTGTTTGTTCCATTCCTTCCTTCCAGATCCGGGCTTTGACTTGGCCATTCCAGAACTAGTCAGGTTCACTATGTTTTTTCGTTCAAAATCATGGTAGATTAGCAAACCTATACATTTTTGGAAACGTTATTACATGGAAAATCTGAAAATCAATGTTTACATTTGCCAATTCCGACCAATTCGATTCGACCAATTCGACCAATTCGACCAATCGACCAATTCCATTCGACCAATTCGACCAATCGCTTCGATCGCTTCGATCGACCATTCGACCAATTCGATCGATTCGATTCGATTCATCGAATTCGATTCGATCGACCATTCGACCAATTCGATTTGCCAATCAATTTGACCGACCTTTGCTTGTGTGGAACGGACTGTGAAAACGATGCGGACTATATTGTCGGATACGACACACAGGACAGTGATGACGAACTCTAAATGGCATATTCTGTAATCGTGTATGTTTGATGCCATTGACTGCCTGTGTATATTTTGTCATTGACTGCCTGTGTAGATGTGAAGTTATACTGACTGCATGTGTATATATGATTTTGCTGACTGCCTGTGTATGTTTGGTGATATGAATTATTGTGACACATTTTGATGTTATTAACTGCCTGTACAAAATGATAACATGTATTTGATTATGCAACTTATCGCAAATATAAAGACAGTATTTTGCAATTCAAAACCTTCGATTCGTGTCTTACCATTCCCCATAGCACTAATTTGATACTTTCATTGGATTCCTTGTCCCTGAAAATATAGGTTTAGTATATTTTTTAAAGTTTTTAGGGTAATTAGAGGCAGAAATAGAACAAAATATATATTTTACAGTGACCATTTTGAAAATCCAAAATGGCCGCCATACAGGTATCTCTCCAAATGTAAACATCGATTTTTAGTTTCCTTATGCTATAACCTTTCCAAAAATGTATAGGTTTGCTAATCTACCATGATTTTGAACGAAATATAATTTATTGACATAGTGAACCTGACTAAACCCTCCATTTCTTTCTTTTCAGCCATTCCTTGGTGGATTTACTGGTATGTTTAGGGTCATTGTCATGTTGCAAGGTCCACCTTCAATTGAGCTTCAACTTTCCGACAGATGGCCTCACATTGTCCTCAAGCACCCGCTGGTACAATGAAGAATTCATAGTGTATTCTATGATGGTGAGCTGCCCAGGCCCTGATGCAGCAAAGCTGCCCCAAACCATAATATTTCCACCACCATGCTTTACAGTTGGTATCAGGGTCTTGTGGTCAAATGCTGTCTTTGGTTTTCGCCAAACATATTTTCTGGTACTGTGGCCAAATAGCTCTACCTTTGACTCATCTGTAAGGAGCACATTGTTCCAGAAGTGCTGGTCTTTGCCGAGGTGTTCATTGGCAAACTTTAGTCTTGCCCTGATGTTCTTTCTGGACAGCAAAGGTTTCCTCCTGGCACACCTCCCATGTAGATCAAATTTGTGCAGCCTCTTTCTAATGGTGGACTCGTGCACTTTGACATCAACAGTGGCAAGAGCTACCTGTACATCCCGTGATGACATTCTGGGGTTCTTCGAGACTTCTTTCAGCATCTTGCGGTCTGCTCTTGGGTTGAACTTGCTGGGGCGGCCGGGCCTGAACAAGTTGGCAGTTGTTTGGATTCTTCTCCACTTGTAGATGATCTACCGGACAGTCAAATGATTGATTTCAAATTGTTTGGAGATCTTTTTAAATCCCTTCCCAGACTCGTAGGCATCCATAACCTTCTTCCTGAAGGCCTCAGAGAGCTCTTTTGATCTAGGCATGGTGACGCCGCACACTTCAACAACAAAGAGCAAACCAAACTAAATGTCTAAGGTTTAAATAAGACAGGTTCCTCCAAGATCCTCTCTAAAGATGTTCTAATCATTTGCACCTGAGCTGGTGCACCTGATTCTAATTTTAGGTATTTGAAATAGTGATAAATGTAGGGGTGTACTTACTTTTTCCACATGCGAAATTTGCATTGATGTTTATTTAAATTATACAATGGACTACAAAATGGAAATGTTTCATGATATTTGTTATATTATATCACCTTTATCTGTCAATATTGTTGAAATGAAGATCAAATAGCTGTATGTTGAAATATGTTGAAAACGTCAAAACTTTACATGGGGTGTACTTACTTTTTCAAGTGACTGTGTGTGTGTGTGTGTGTGTGTGTGTGTGTATGTATATATATATATATATATATATATATATATATATATATATATATATATATATATAGTGCATTCAGAAAGTATTCAGACCCCTTCACTTTTTTCACATTTTGTTATGTTGCAGCCTTATGGTGAAATCGTTTAAATTAATTTTTTTCCCTCATCAATCTACACTCAATACCCCAGAATGACAAAGAGAAAACAGGATTTTAGAAAGTTTTGCAAATTTATTAAAAAGAAAAAACTGAAATATCACATTGACACAAGTCTTCAGACCCTTAACTCAGTACTTAGTTGAAGCACCTTTGGCAGCGATTCCAGCCTCGAGTCGTCTTGGGTATGACGTGACAAGCTTTGCACACCTGGATGTGGGGGTTTTCTGCCATTATTCTCTGCAGATCCTCTCAAGCTCGGTCAGGTTGGATGGGGACCGTCAGTCGGCAACCATTTTCAGGTCTCTTCAGAGATGTTCGATTGGGTTCAAGTCAGGGCTCTGGCTGGGTCACTCAAGGACCTTCACATAGTTGTCCCTCAGCCACTCCTGCATTGTCTTGGCTGTGTGCTTAGGGTCATTGTCCTGTTGGAAGGTGAACCTTCAGCCCAGTCAGGTCCTGAGCGCTCTGTTTCAGGTTTTCATTAAGGATATCTCTGTACATTGCTCCATTCATTGTTCCCTCAACCCTGACCAGTCCCCAGTCCCTGCTGCTGAAAAACATCCCCACAGCATGATGCTGCCACCACCATGCTTCACCGTTGGGATGGTATTGGGCAGGTGATGAGCGGTGCTTGGTTTCCTCCAGACATGACGCTTAGAATTGAGGCCAAACAGTTCAATCTTGGTGTCATCAGACCACAGAATCTTGTTTCTCACAGTCTGAGAGTCCTTTAGGTGCTTTTTTGCAAACTCCAAGCGGGCTTTCATGTGTCTTTCACGAGGAGAGGCTTCCGTCTGGCCACTCTGCCATGAAGCCCAGATCAGTGGAGTGTTGCAGTGATGGTTGTCCTTCTGGAAGTTTCTCCCATCTCCACACACGATCTCTGGAGCTCAGTCAGTGACCATCGCGTTCTTGGTCACCTCTCTTACCAAGGCCCATTCTCCCCCGATTGCTCAGTTTGGCCGGGCGGCCAGCTCGAGGAAGAGTCCTGGTTGTTCCAAACTACTTCCATTTAAGAATTATGGAGGCCACTGTGCTCTTGGGAACCTTCAATGCAGCAGAACATTTTTTGTAGGCTTCCCCAGATCTGTGCCTTGACACAATCCTGTCTCTGAGCTCGGCAGGCAGTTCCTTCGACCTCATGGCTTGGTTTTTGCTCTGATATGCATTGTCAGCTGTGAGACCTTATATAGACAGGTGTGTGCCTTTCCAAATAATGTCCAATCAATTGAATTTACCACAGGTGGACTCCAATCAAGGTGTAGAAACATCTCAAAGATGATCAAGAGAAATGGGAGGCACCTGAGTTAAATTTCAAGTGTCATAGCAAAGGGTATGAATACTTATGTAAATGTGATATTTCAGTTTTTTCTTTTTAATAAATTTGCAAAACTTTCTAAAATCCTGTTTTCTCTTTGTCATTATGGGGTATTGAGTGTAGATTGATGAGGGAAAAAATGAATTTAAACGATTTCAGCATAAGGCTGCAACATAACAAAATGTGAAAAAAGTGAAGGGGTCTGAATACTTTCTGAATGCACTGTACATATATAAATATATACATAAATTGATAGATATTTACATATATAGATAGATATTTACATATATAGATAGATATTTACATATATAGATAGATATATACATATATAGATAGATGTATACATATATAGAGAGATGTATACATATATAGATAGATGTATACATATATAGATAGATGTATACATATATAGATAGCTGTATAAATATATAGATAGATGTATACATATATAGACAGATGTATACATATATAGATAGATGTATACATATATAGATAGATGTACACATATATAGATAGATGTACACATATATAGATAGATGTACACATATATAGATCGATATATACACATATAGATAGATATATACATACATAGATATATCCATAAATTGATAGATATATACATACATACAGACTTGGCATTTAATATGTAATTTTTTTTTTGTGGGGGTGAACTTACTTTTCAAGATGACTTAGAACCAAAAGTTCATTGGAATTATGTTGAAATTATTCTAGATTTTGTTAATGTGACCTTTAAAAGAAACAAAAACCACATTTGACATTTCGAAGCAAATAAATTGATCCTTGAAAGTGATGTAAACTGATATCGAACTCAATTCATGGACAGTACTGTGTTAAACTTCTGTACGTTTTCCAGAAGCATCTCTTTATTTTGCACATTAGCCAAAAAAAATTTCAACAAAAACAAAAGCTAAATTATGACTGGGATTACGGACAGTAAAATTACAGTTCAGTACTTCGTGTAACCCCCACGAGCATTCAGGAGAGCACGTACACGTCGAGGCATGCTGTTCACGAGATTTGCCAAGGTTTGGACAGGAATCGCTTGCCATGCAGTTGCAATAGCCTGCTGCAATTCACGCACAGAGGTAGGCTGCTGGTCCAAGTGGTCGATTTGACGCGTTAATTCTGCCCACAAGTTCTCCATCGGATTCATATCCGGGGACATGGCAGGCCACTCCATATGCTCTACACCACGGTCAGCAAGAAAGTGTTGGATCATGCGAGCACGATGAGGCCGTGCATTGTCATCTTGGAAGACAAAGTTTCCTCGAAAGGCTGCACGAGCAAATGGAAGCAATGTTTCTTCCAGAATGACCCTGTACTTGAACTGGTTCAGGTTTCCATTCAGAACAACCAGGTCAGTTTTGCCCCCTGCATGAAAAGCAGCCCAAACGGTCACCCCACCACCTCCAGCTTGGGCTCTTGGCACTATACAATCTTCGATGTGGGCTTCATGCACTTGTCTGCGCACTCCGACGCGGCCATTTTGACGATAGACAGGAAATCTAGACTCGTCACTGAAGGTCACGTGATTCCAGTTTCCTGGCTGCCATTGACGGTTCTCTCTGGCCCACTGCAATCGGCGCTGGCTGTGTTGTCTGGTCAGGTGTGGCTTTATCAGGGGACGCCTGGCACGATAGCCTGCTTTAACCAGTCGTTGGTTGACTAGCCTTCTGGATACAGGTACATTTGTCAGTTGCTGCCACTCAGCCTGAAGCCGATTAGCTGACTTGGTACGGCCATTGCAGACTAACCGGTGCAGCTGGCGATCATCTCTACTTGTGGTTCTGCATGGATGTCCTGGCCTCGGTATTGGAGAAGGGATACCCCTCTGAGCATTTCGTTTCAGGATCTTTGACACCTGACCTTGAGTGATGCCATACTGCCGAGCAATAGCACACTGTTTCATGCCAGAATTTCGTAAAGCCACCACTCCATGACAAACAGCATTGTCAAGTTGACGGACCATCTCCAGAGGAAGCGGCAATAACTTTTGTGGACGTGCAGCAGTTGTTTTCCACTAATACAGAACGCAACAACCCTTATATACCCGATTGTGAAGCCAATCGTCAAATGTACCTGTCCTTACATTTTGTCACGCCACCTGTGATATAATCCTGTTATTGACTTCTTGCTGCGAAAGACAATCAGTGACATGGTTCTTTCAACAAAGACATCACCGAAGCGTAAAAGAAACTCACCAGATCGATATACTGAGCTCAGAAAGTAAACCCAAGTCAAGAAAAATAAATATTCCATATTAAATGCCAAGTCTGCAGATAGATATTTACATATATAGATAGATATTTACAGATACAGTCGCGTGAAAAAGTAAGTACACCCCATGTAAAGTTTTGACTTTTTCAACATATTTCAACATACAGCAATTTGATCTTCATTTCAACAATATTGATCGATAAAGGTGATATAATAAAACAAATATCATGAAACATTTACATTTTGTAGTCCATTGTATAATTTAAATAAACAGAAATGCAAATTTCACATGTGGAAAAAGTAAGTACACCCCTACATTTATCACTACTTCAAATACCTAAAATTAGAATCAGGTGCACCAGCTCAGGTGCAAATGATTAGAACATCATTGGAGAGGATCTTGGAGGAACCTGTCTTATTTAAACCTCAGACATTTCGTTTGGTTTGCTCATTGTTGTTGAGGTGTGCGGCGTCACCATGAATAGATCAAAAGAGCTCTCTGAGGCCTTCACAAAGAAGGTTATAGATGCCTACGAGTCTGGGAAGGGATTTAAAAAGATCTCCAAACAATTTGAAATCAATCATTCGACTGTCCGGAAGATCATCTACAAGTGGAGAAGATTCCAAAGAACTGCCATCTTGTTCAGGCCAGGCCGCCCCAGCAATTTCAGAACGAGAGCAGACCGCAAGATGCTGAAAGAAGTCTCTAAGAACCCCAGAATGTCATCACGGGAGCTACAGGTAGCTCTTGCCACTGTTGATGTCAAAGTGCATGAGTCTACCATTAGAAAGAGGCTGCACAAATTTGATCTACATGGGACAGGTATATCAGATCAGTACCTGTCACAGCCAGGAGGAAACCTTTGCTGTCCAGAAAGAACATCAGGGCAAGACTAAAGTTTGCCAATGAACACATAGGCAAAGACAAGCACTTCTGGAACAATGTGCTCTGCACAGATGAGTCAAAGGTAGAGCTATTTGGCCACAGTACCAGAAGACATGTTTGGCGAAAACCAAAGACAGCATTTGACCACAAGAACCTGATACCACTGTAAAGCATGGCGGTGGAAATATTATGGTTTGGGGCAGCTTTGCTGCATCAGGGCCTGGGCAGCTCACCATCATATAATCCACTATGAATTCTTCATTGTAGCAGAGGGTGCTTGAGGATAATGTGAGGCCATCTGTCGGAGTGTTGAAGCTCAACCGAAGGTGGACCTTGCAACATGACAATGACCCAAAACATACCTGTAAATCCACCAAGGAATGGCTGAAAAGAAAGAAATGGAGGGTTCTGGAATGGCCAAGTCAAAGCCTGGATCTAAATCCCATCGAGATGTTGTGGGGGGATTTGAAACGAGCTGTGCAACAATTTTTTGTGGAATTAATTATTGCAAAGTCAATTTTCATTGTTTTTTGTTCAATTACATCACCTTTATCTATAGATACTGTTTAAATGAAGATCAATGTTATTGATATATCCACATATCTCAAAAAGATTTTAAAAAACATTTAATGGGGTGTACTTACTTTTTCCACATGCGAAATTTGCATTTATGTTTATTTAATTTATACAATGGACTACAAAATGTAAATGTTTCATGATGTTTGTTATATTATATCACCTTTATCTATCACTATTGTTGAAATGAAGATCAAATTGCTGTATGTTGAAATATGTTGAAAAAGTCAAAACTTTACATGGGGTGTACTTACTTTTTCACGTGACTGTATAGATAGATGTATACATATATAGATATATCCATATATATAGATTATAGACACGTACATATATAGATATATACATATATATAGATTATAGACACGTACATATATAGATATATATATATACTAGCTTGGCTCGGCTCGCTGCGCTCACCTCACCAAGCGTCGTTACTGAGGAACGGGCTTATTTTAGCTGAGGCTAATGACTGTACCTGAGTTTCTGTGTTGTCATGATTTACACCAATCATAATACAAACAATTACTTTGCACAAATGTATTTGTTGTGTTTGTGATATTATATTTTTATAGGCAATTTAGGTTGAAGATTTAGGTTGAATGTTTTTTTTTTCAAGAAAGAACCCCTCAGCACACACATAGGGGAGGGGTAGGTGCAGACTGGAAGTTTGGGATGATTACACCTCACCACCACGAAATTAAAAACACCTCACAGCCATAAAACATGTAATAAAAACACCTCACAGCCATAAAACACATAATAAAAACATCTCACAGCCGTAAAACACATAATAAAAACACCTCACCACCACAAAATTAAAAACACCTAACAGCCATTAAAACACGTAAAAAAACACCTCAGCCACGAAATTAAAAACACCTCACCACCACATCATTTAAAAACACCTCACCACCAAGTAATTCAAAACACCTCACCACCACGTAATTCAAAACACCTCATCACCAACTAATTCAAAACACCTCACCACCACATAATTAAAAACACCTCACCACCACGTAATTATAAATACCTCACCACCACGTAAATCCAAACACCTCACCACCAAGTAATTCAAAACACCTCACCACCACGTAATTCAAAACACCTCATCACCAACTAATTCAAAACACCTCACCACCACATAATTAAAAACACCTCACCACCACGTAATTATAAATACCTCACCACCACGTAAATCAAAACACCTCACCACCATGTGATTTAAAAACACCTCACCACCATGTGATTTAAAAACACCTGACCACCACATCATTTAAAAACACCTCACCACCACATAATTCAAAATACCTCACCACCACGTGATTCAAAACCACCACAACGTTATTAAAAACACCACAACCACGGAAACAAAAGTTTGAGGGAGTCGTTAAGTGACAACACAGACACTGCCCAGATGTGTCGATATCTATCTATAATTCCAGCAATCTCTGTGTGTATGTTTGTTTGTTTGTTTGTTTGTCTGTGACCGCTGTTTCTCGACAACCACGGGTCCGATATACTTTAAACTTGCCAGGTATATTGCTGGGGACCCGAGGATGTGCCTTTTCAAGGTTTCATATTAATCGGACAATTACTTACCGAGCTATGTCCAAAAAACGATTCAACCAATCAGAGAGCAGCGAGCTATCGCGTGTGCCGAACGTGGCGAACACACTCTGCCTCGGACGGCACATTTGAGAGCGTATTCATTTATTTCACGTTGGCAAACTATGTTGGCGTTAAACTATGTTTTAAAACTAATTAAAACTACTTTGCGATTCATCGTAACTGCGATTCGTAACTGCCGTTCGCTTTGGCTTTGCGAATGGACCAAACCATTTCATGTAAATAGAGGGGGGGGATTGTCACCGTACTCGCAAGCCGTTCGCTTTGGACCAAACCATTTCATGTAAATAGAGGGGGGGGATATAATTTTAGATATAGATATAGTACGGGCATGCCCTAGTATAGATAAATGACTGTACCCGAGTTGCCGTTTTGTCATGGTTTAAACCAATCATAATTCAAACAATTATTTTGCACAAATGTATTTGTAATATACGTGATATCACATTTGATAAACAATTGAAGTTGAAAAAAAAAAATTCCCAAAAAAATTCCAAAAAAGAAAAAACAAAGTGGAACATTTTTCAAGAAAATACCCTTAGGACATACCGACGGCAGAGATATGTGCATTCCAGAAGTTTGGTACGATTTCACAAAAGTTTGAGAAAGTAGTTCAGTGACAACGCAAGACAGATATATATATATATATATATATAGACAGATAGATATTTACATATATAGATAGATATTTACATATATAGATAGATGCATACATATATAGATTTGTCCATATATATATATAGATTATAGACATGTACATATATAGATATATACATAGACATATATAGATATATACATCTATAAATTATAGACATGTACATATATAGATATATACATAGACATATATAGATATATACATCTATAAATTATAGACATGTATATATATATATATATATATATATATATATACATATATATATATATATATATATATATATATATATATATATATATATATATATATATATATATATATATATATACATAATATAGATATGTACATCTATAGATTATAGACATGTTCATGTATAGATAATATATACATATATAGATGTATACATATATAGACAAATACATATATAGATTATATATAGATACTGTTACAGATACGACTTTGATGGTATGGTGGGCCGAGCGGGATGGCCGCCGTATCCGTACAAGTTACCCGATTGTGCCCGAATGTTAACTAATCGCGCTACGCTGGCTCAATAGGAAAGAGAAGACACCCGGCTGGGTTACAATCACACAATACGACACCAGGGGTTCAGTTCTCAAGACCTCCGGAGGAGGTTATATTAAGGCGGAAAAGGTTAGATTACAGGGACAAGAGGGAAACATAGGAAGGTGGGCACTTAAACACACTCTTATATTAACCCTCGACAGACCACAGATAAACGGGACAAGGCTCACTCACACGGGGTTTGATGGCCAGGAAAGCGGCAGTCGATGGCTCAGGTGCACCTGGCTCAGGGACAGAATCGCGTACGTTGGTGTCCAGCAGATGCGGGGAGGTCGCTCAGCGCTCGTGGGTCGCGACTTTGGTGGAGATGCCGGGGAGGTCGCTCAGCGCTCGGGAGGGTGGCGTCTTGTCCTTCCAAGCTCGGGGCGCATCTCTCGTCACGTCCGGCGCGGGGCCGCGTATATCCGGCGGGGAGTCACGCCCTCGCTCGTTAGCTCCGCCCCATATGGCATCGGCCCATGGCTTCTCATTGGGTGCGGGGGTTACCGGCTCCGCCCTTGACGAGGGGCCGACAGGGAGCCCCCTTCTGGGTAACCCCGTCGAGCACATGTTCAATGGCGGCCAACCGAGCCGGAGTGAGGACGCAAAGCCGCTGTTGTTGTGGTTGTTGTTGGAGCTTGAGATGATGGGAAGAGATGCGGGGAGGTATGGGAAGGTCCTAAACTCCTACTGGTGCCATATCATCACATTCTGGTGCAACGAAGAGTCATAATTAATGGAAACAAGTCCTTAACTGACATAGATTAAGAATAACTAGCAAGATGTCCTATAATTGTCTACGTGTGGTGCGGGGGACCTGGGCACGACATTTAATGGGGGAATGAAGGGGAAGATCGGCTCTAATGGGTGTTGTTTACAGACAATGGGACTAGGGAATGGGGTAAGGGGAGAGTTGGGGAGTATCGGAGAAGATAGGGGAATATTTACAAGCGGATATGGAGGTCAAATTCCATATTCGCAACATTGCACCCTTCTCTACCCTCGGGGCGTCCCGACCCGATAAATTTTTACCTACTTTAGTGTGGCACGCAATGTAGTTCCCTCTACTATTAACTCTACCCTGAGTGCGACAGTTTTATAGATATTCACAAATGAGTAAATATGTCCCCCTGCGACGTTGCACCCTTCTCCTCTCAGAAACACACCCACAGGATAACCGAATCCGGAAAGAATTCTCAAACTAAACATACAGCCGGTAGGGAGCATTATTTACAAGACTACGCTGATATTTACACTACGATCCAGGACCTGTCTTTGGAGGAACACATGCAGATGTTATGCATAGAGAGAGCGCGCTTGCCAACATCGATACACCAACCCACGAGTGCTCTGTGGCCGACGGCCTTTAATAACGTGCAGAGCACCCTTTCCCAGCATCAAAAGCACCACCCCACCACACAGTCAGCACCATCCGGTGCAGTCACCATTGTTCATTGGTATAAAAATAACTTCAACAACCCCTAACCCTGCAGGTGTCTCTTGCTCTTCTTGTGGTGCACTTGGTGTTAATTATTAGTGGTTCACCTGTATGGCATAGGTGCCCCGTTGACCCATAGGTCCATCCCCGGGTGGTGCTTGGCCGCAAACGAACTGCGGTCCATTGTGGGTGGCCACAAACATTGCGGTCCATATGGTGTACCGATCCAGGCAGCGAACAGCGAAAGTGCAGGCCCACAACTGCGCAGCCAGCACCTCTCTCTCCTCTCTCTCTACCCCAAAGCCAGATCCTCGGAGGTGGGAGACAAAAGAAGCAGACAAGTGAGTAAGGTGGTAAGGGCGCAAAAGTGCACGCAATGTAAGGTAATGCACACTGGGGGCACATGGGAACCAGGTGAGACAGGTACGTTCCTATCGTACGCCCCCCCCCCCCACCAGGTAACCTACATGGCCCCTCCCTTACCCCTTACTGTATCCACAAAACACAACACTACCCATAAACATCTACTTTACAAATCAACAAACATCCCTACTGTCTTCCCCGTTCCTCCCATAAACCAAATTCGTCTTCTCTCCCTCCTAACCAATCAAATTTGCCATTTTCAACTCTCATCAAAATTTGCCATTTTCAACTCAACATCAAAATTTGCCATTACCAATTCATCATCAGTCCCTCCTAGGGAGGGAGAGATGGAATCACCCCAATGTCTCATCCACGTCGTGATGCGTCTCACAAATCCACAGCAATTTCATTTCCTGCAACAAACAAAGAAAACACAGGTGTGGAGTCATCATCATCACCACAGGCAAGTGGCTGCGTATGGTGCGACAGGTTCATCAATCCTAACTATTTCCGAAATGACTTTAACAACTTTACACTACCCGGGGTCTTTCTCCGGCCAACCCATTGGCCCTCTTACACTATGGGTTCTAAAAACCAATTCCCATTGGCCAAACTGTGGTGCTCTTCAATTTGGGGTCTCACTCCCCCGATTCATCTCCCGGTGCCCTCGTACAATTTCTGGGCTGCGACGTGTACCTCTCCCAGTGGGTCTACCCACCTGCACACCTCCACCACTGCAGTTGCCTCCGAGCTTACCTGCTCCTTACCCTAACCTAACTACCAGGGGAAGGCCCTCTGGCTCTCTCCCCACTCCGTGCCCTCTCTGGCACTGGGCTGCCCGATCCACACCCGGGATCCTCAGGCACCCACTCACAACTACCGGCTCCCAGAGCCCACCTGCGGCCTCACCTGGCCGACATCCTCACAGTGGTGGAGTGCCCAACCAACTACACACACTAACAGGCTACACGCCCAGCCATTTCCACAACACTAATGCACCCATTCACAACACCATTCTGCAACCGCACCACAAATGCCAATATCCAACCACAATTTACCTGCACCCTCTACCTAACACTTACACTACCCGCCCCGGGTGCTCGTGAAAGGGGTCCACTCTTCCCCCATCCACACCTTCGCACCATGCACACCACTCCGTACCACTCACTCCAACTCTCTCCACACACCTGTACCTGCACACCTGTGCTCTCACACCTGGTGCCACCTGCACCCTTCTCTCCCCAAGCGCATTCGCGCTGATCCACACACTCACTACTCATACACTGCTCCACACACCTGTCCAGTTGCACACCTGTGCAATCACACCTGTTCAATTCTCACAAACACGGCATCATCTCAGCTAACTACTCCCTTCTGAAACTTGCGCTTCCCAGTCGTCCCTTTAAACTATTGCGCTCCCACGTCATTATCATCCATACTAATCTACCTGCGTCCCCACTACAGGTATCAGTCACTAACTAAACTTAACGTTACCTAATGTCATCTTCGCTAGATCCCTACACACCATATCCTAACCCACCCGGGCTAGTTTTCACTGCCATACACCCCATAATCTATTGCTCCTTTGCCCCCCCTGTGAGGGATGGTGGATTTGCCATCCCCCCACATCGGGGGTCTCTCACTACCAATTTTGCACATCAAATTTCAACAAATCAAGAATTTGCCAATCACTGCCCATCATCTGCCAATCACTACTGCCAATCCCTTGCCAATCATCAAATTTTGTTTTTCTCTAATTTTGGGTCCAAAACACTAACCTCATCACCCAGTCGACTCACTAATACCTCTCGGTGCGCCAATCCCTGTCCAAAGCCCGGCTTCGTAAAGCCAAGCAATGGATGCTGGTTGTTTTGTGCCAGCGGCTGAATGCGTCCGGCACTCGGTGCAGGGACGGGGGCTTACCCGGGCCGAGATCCCACGCATCACCTCGGCGCGGAGCCATCCAATGTCCCGATCTCGACCTGCCGGCACGTCTCAACAAAACGTGGTCGCCATAACGACCCTTCCTATCGGGCTGCCCGCTCCCCCTAGTGGAGCACGGACGCGGCCGTTCAAAGCGAGGCCCAGCACGCACCGAGGGCCCGATTCGGCTAAAAGTCGCTCTAACCTCTAACCCGTGTAACGTCGATGCTTCACCTGGACGCTTACACCCCGCAGCCCGTTCCTTGCTCACACATCCAGCCGTGCCCATGCTCCTCGTACCTTTCCTTACACACCCAGGTACACCCATTCCACTCACAGCCTTGGTCACACACCTGACCACCGAACACTTTGGCACACATTCGTTGGTAGCACACCTCACCAAAACACCTCTTCGCGCCCCCTCCTCTGTCACCTCCTCTGTGACAATCACAGGTGTGCTCTCATTCGCACACCCAACCACGTGCCTCACTACCAATTCCAGCGTGCATTCCCACTCACGCTCTACCATTCCAGGTGTGCATCCTTCCATCCCAGGTGTACATCCTCGCTCACCTGTCACAACTAACTCACGCTCCATGTCACTCTCACTACTTTCACCTCCATTCCTGACAGAGCACTCACCCTTACTCTTGACAGCGCACTCTTTCCCCATGCACCTGTCCGTCACACACCTTTCTCGCGCACACTCTCCCGTTACACCCTCTGTAACACTCACCACAGGTGGACACTCTTCCTTACTTCTGACAGCGCACTCTTTCCTCATGCACCTGTCCGTCACACACCTTTCTCGCGCACACTCTCCCGTTACACCCTCTGTAACACTCACCACAGGTGGACACTCTTCCTTACTTCTGACAGCGCACTCTTTCCTCATGCACCTGTCCGTCACACACCTTTCTCGCGCACACTCTCCCGTTACACCCTCTGTAACACTCACCACACCACGCTTCCATGTGCTCCCTCGCACACGCGCTACGACCGACTCACTCTCGCCAGCACACTCACTCCTTGGCACGCACTTTTTCCTCACACACCCCAGAGTCGGACTTTCTCGCACACCTCCTTTTTCGCACACCAGACCTGTCGCACACTTCACCAACGGCCTCTCACGAACACCCGGGTCTATCTCGACCCCCAAGCTTCTTAAATCCCCTGGCGCATCATACGCACGACCATATTGGTCACCACTTACACCGGGTCCTCTTCCTCTTCGCTTCTCCTCCATCACCTGCGAATCCCTCATCCGGTTAATGAGCACATCATCACGATCCAAACACAGACTTTGGACCAATTCTTTTACTTCCTCCTTTATCTCTTTCTTATCCTCTCTCCGTCGCTTCTTAATTTCGCTCACCCCTTCTTCCACTTCCTCTAATTTTTGCTTCATCTCCTTCATCTCTTCGTGCGCCCCTTTAAGTTCTTCCTCTAACTCCACTTTATTTTTTTCTATGTGCTCCCGCACCTCCCGCTCTTTAACCTCCATTACCTCTACCACCTTGTCCATTTTCCTCGTCAGGTCCTCATGTACCGTCTGGCACTCTTTTTTAATTACCCCTACGTCCTTTTTCATCTCCTTCTGTGTCGATTTTAAACCCTCTATTACCGCTGTGTTCTTCTTTACCTGGTCCCCCAACTCCTTTTGTCCCACTGTCAGTTGTTCTACTCCCAGCGTCAACTCCTCTATACCACCTTGCAATTTTACAGTCCCCTTTCTCACCTCTTTCTCCATGCGCTCCTTACAGTGCCTCACCTCCTCGCGCACTCCTCCGACCTCCTCACTCACTCCTCTTCTGATCTCCTCTCCCATCACTTGCATCTCCTGCCCAGATGCCACCCTCATCTGCTCCATTTCCTCCCTGTGAGCATCCAGTTTGGTTTCTACCCCCATTCTGACCCCCTCTATCT
This sequence comes from Myxine glutinosa, assembly GCF_964187855.1. Classification (NCBI taxonomy): domain Eukaryota; kingdom Metazoa; phylum Chordata; class Myxini; order Myxiniformes; family Myxinidae; genus Myxine; species Myxine glutinosa. The sequence continues at coordinate 115,319,652 of NC_136269.1, read as the reverse complement.
GCTGCTCCATTTGTTTAACTTCCCTTTCCGCTTGGTCCCTCATGTCCCTCAATTTGCCTTCCATACTGTTTTCTAACCCCTCTAACCCATTTTTCACTCCCTCTATCTGATTCTCCTGGGCAGCCATTCTATTTTCTACCCCCTCTAACCCCTTTTTCACTTCTTTTATCCCGTTGTCTAACCCCTCAAAATTATTGTCTAACTTCTCACTGGTACCCCTCGCTTCGTCCCTCATTACCCCCATTTGGCCCTCCATTCGCCCACTATCAACCCTCATTTGCTCACTCTGAGCATCCATCCGGTTCCCCAATTGGTTACTCTGCAGTTTGAGGGACGCCTGCATTTGCGCCATAAATTGCTCCATGAGGACCTGCATCTGGGCCATCCCTCCCACTTGTGCAGCGGGTGCGGCCGCCGTAGCTATGTGCGAGGCGCAATTTCGCGCGTCTGCTACCCCCGCTGTTTCGCTCTCCTCATGTCCCTCATGTCCCTCAATTTGGTCCTGGACCGACCCTGCTTCACTCTCCCCTACCGGACCCCAGCCGTCTTGATCCGCCATAGCGCGACTTTCAAAATTCGGGTTTTTATTATTTTATTTTTTTTGTAAAACACAATCAAATTTCGCTGTTATAATTTCGAGCGCGTAAACGCGCTCCGGGTCCAATCCCACTCCTGACACCAATTGTTACAGATACGACTTTGATGGTATGGTGGGCCGAGCGGGATGGCCGCCGTATCCGTACAAGTTACCCGATTGTGCCCGAATGTTAACTAATCGCGCTACGCTGGCTCAATAGGAAAGAGAAGACACCCGGCTGGGTTACAATCACACAATACGACACCAGGGGTTCAGTTCTCAAGACCTCCGGAGGAGGTTATATTAAGGCGGAAAAGGTTAGATTACAGGGACAAGAGGGAAACATAGGAAGGTGGGCACTTAAACACACTCTTATATTAACCCTCGACAGACCACAGATAAACGGGACAAGGCTCACTCACACGGGGTTTGATGGCCAGGAAAGCGGCAGTCGATGGCTCAGGTGCACCTGGCTCAGGGACAGAATCGCGTACGTTGGTGTCCAGCAGATGCGGGGAGGTCGCTCAGCGCTCGTGGGTCGCGACTTTGGTGGAGATGCCGGGGAGGTCGCTCAGCGCTCGGGAGGGTGGCGTCTTGTCCTTCCAAGCTCGGGGCGCATCTCTCGTCACGTCCGGCGCGGGGCCGCGTATATCCGGCGGGGAGTCACGCCCTCGCTCGTTAGCTCCGCCCCATATGGCATCGGCCCATGGCTTCTCATTGGGTGCGGGGGTTACCGGCTCCGCCCTTGACGAGGGGCCGACAGGGAGCCCCCTTCTGGGTAACCCCGTCGAGCACATGTTCAATGGCGGCCAACCGAGCCGGAGTGAGGACGCAAAGCCGCTGTTGTTGTGGTTGTTGTTGGAGCTTGAGATGATGGGAAGAGATGCGGGGAGGTATGGGAAGGTCCTAAACTCCTACTGGTGCCATATCATCACATTCTGGTGCAACGAAGAGTCATAATTAATGGAAACAAGTCCTTAACTGACATAGATTAAGAATAACTAGCAAGATGTCCTATAATTGTCTACGTGTGGTGCGGGGGACCTGGGCACGACATTTAATGGGGGAATGAAGGGGAAGATCGGCTCTAATGGGTGTTGTTTACAGACAATGGGACTAGGGAATGGGGTAAGGGGAGAGTTGGGGAGTATCGGAGAAGATAGGGGAATATTTACAAGCGGATATGGAGGTCAAATTCCATATTCGCAACAATACATATATATAGACATTCATCCATAGATTATAGATATATACACATATACGCATATAAACATAAACATATATGAGAGATAGATCATTAAATTAGCAGGTTTTCTTTTTCTTCTCTCTCTGTAAACAGCGTGAGGGATGCTTTGAAGTTGCGGTCGGAGCGAGGGGCTCAAGCTGCGGCACAGATCCTTTGATGGAGCCGCGTTCTCGCTGTAATCAGGCCCGCCCTGGGTAAGCTGCGCGTCATGCTTTCATTGGGATCAAAGGCACTCCAGCTGTTTAATATGATGTCAGCATAGAAACGAAGGATTTGGCCTCGGGACTGATTAGCAACGATGCATCGGCGTGCTCGAAATGCCCAAGAGAAATTTGAAGAACGTTAGTCAATTAAGAGCGAGGAAAGTATTGGGACGGGGCAGCCGCAACCGTCCCAGTGCAAAAGCCCAAATCTTCAAACGGATTTCCAAGAGGGATCTTCTATTCCCAAGAGGCGTTTGTCAATCTTTCTGCGAATCCTTTGTGGGAATGTCGAGCTAAAAAAGTCAAAGCGTAAATAAATCTTCATTCTCACTAACAGCTGCGGGTCATCACACTCGTGGCTTTTCCTGGCGGAACCCATGGAGACAGGAGGTCCTGAAGACAGGGATCACCATTAAGGCGCCTCGGCGTTTATAAAGCCGTAACCAAAGGGCTGTCCTCAAACGCGCCAGCGGGCGCCTGGCACGCATCCTAAACCCAAACCCCAAATCCCAACCCCAAGGCACATTCGACTCCCTCTGTGAGAGCTCAACGTCACACGAAGACGGCATCCTCGCCTCACGAATCGAGACGAAAGAACCTGTATATAAAAGAAGCGTGCATCCATAATCTCTTCCCAATCACCCAGAAGCTCTGATCTGCAGACACCCGTGGCCGACGCGGGAAATGGATACGGACGGAGGTGCGAGCGAGCACGTGCACCAGGTGCCCCGCACATCTATCGCTTCCTAAGACCTTCCGAGTCATCGAGGTGGATAGAAGCGCTGCTGTGAGTCGGGACCCGAACTTGTGCGAGGGGAGGGGGCTCGGGGGTGGGAGGGAGATATGGCTACATCGGATGTGCTTGCGCTTCTGGCGTTGGCGGTTTTCAGCCTCCACATCCATGGCGGACAGCGGGCGGAGGCGCATCGAGACGCCGAGAGCTCCCACGCGCAAAGGCGCGAACTCAAGGTAAGTCCGCGTCCCCATGAACCCAGCAGCTCATCTTCATGTTACCTGTTTCGCATGTGCGGAAATTTCGTTTTCGCATTCCTGGTGGAACCATCCTCGAGCCCTCATTTGATCATCAAACACCATCCATAGCGAGAGTAAAGTACTTTTTCCCCCAACGAGAAGGTTCCACGGGTAATGGGATTCCTTTGTTGTGAATTTTACTTCATCTTATTTCAATCCCTTGCTTCTGTTCAAGGTACTTTCATGTTGCATCCCTCGTGGTCAGCAGGACCCACGACGCGAACGAACGCCGGAGTCTCCTGTCGCCCCTGCGATGGGATCTCCCGAAACACAGAGCCCAGGATCGTCGTACATCAAGGGCAGGAGCCCTGCAGGTCACGGGCGACACCGGAGCCCAAGACGCGACCGAAATCGACGTAGACACGGAAAAGGAAAACGTCTCGTCAGTGACAGCCCCGAGCCCGCGTTGCTCTTCAACGTGGCTGCCATTGGAGAGCTGGAGAGAGGTTACGCCGGGGGTCGAGCTGAACCTCTGGATGGCGACCCCAACATCCAGGTAAGCGTGATCCGTACACCGTCATTGTACATTTGATACACACTTCGCCACTTGAAAAGTGTATTCGAATTTTCCACAACTCGGTATTTTAAAACAAACGTGTGAATTTCAGGTGACCATCGAGGTGGTCGATGAGCCCAAGTCCCAGATGAACTTCAAGCGTCTCGGGGGACGACCGTGGGGAGTCGCAAGACCCGATCAACCACCGCCCGAGGAAAGGAATGTTCTGAATCCCCTCCTCACCTGGTTTCGCGGTCTATTTGGCCCAAACAAGCCCAAAGCGTCTGGAAACACCATGTACGGTAAGCAATCAGTTGAACTACCTGCATCGCGAAACACTCCCGATCAGGTTCCATGAAAATATAATGCTCGGAGGGAAAGAAAAATGCTTTTTTAAACAATTGGTGCCAGCAAGTCCTTTCTCTTTCTCTTTCTCTTTCTCTTTCTCTTTCTCTTTCTCTTTCTCTTTCTCTTTCTCTTTCTCTTTCTCTCTCTCTCTCTCTCTCTCTCTCTCTCTCTCTCTCTCTCTCTCTCTCTCTCTCTCTCTCTCTTTCTTTTCCCTCAAGCAAGGAGTGAAATAAATAACATTATGATTCTTATTATATCCTCACAACATCCCCTTACACACGTTTCGCTACACCATCCTCATCCGCTACCTTCTGCTTTTACAATCTGCCGGTTTCTCCCCTTACACACGAGATGCATCAGAGAGAGACAGAGACAGACAGACACAGACATAGACACATAGAGACACCGAGACAGACAGAGACATAGACACAGACACAGAGACAGAAAGAGACATAGACACAGAGACAGAAAGAGACATAGAGACAGAGACAGACAGAGACATAGACACAGAGACAGACGGAGACATAGAGACAGACAGAGACATAGACACAGAGACAGACAGAGACATAGAGACATAGACACAGAGACAGACAGAGACATAGACACAGAGACATAGACACAGACATAGACAGAGACATAGACACAGATACATAGACAGACAGAGACAGACAGAGAGAGAGAGAGACCACCTTTAGAGGCCATTTTTCCCTGCAGGGCAGGGGTTGGCCTTTTTCGAACACCATGGTCCCCTTTTCGAAGCAATGTTTTATGACCAGATGCCCTTCCTGCCACCAACCCTGTTACTCGCCTCTTGCGACACACAGGGAATTACCAGTGAGCTGGTACTCAATTTGCCGACCTCGGAAGGATATGACAGGTTGAGTCAACCCCCCACCCCCTGGTGTTAATTTAGCGATTGACCGGGATTCGAACCCAGGATCCTCGGATCCCAACCCGGCACCCAAACCGCTAAGCCAACACCAACATGGACAACCCTTAACCAAGAGTTTGCATAAACAACACCCATTCAAGATTGTTGGCACTGGCAAGGATAGAAAAGTAAATTCTGAACCGTTTTCATCACAGAGGAGGTGTCACTCAATGACTAAAGTCACCTCTAGGCCTCCGTCAACCAGTTTCCCTAAATCACGCAAAAATTACAATCTGCAGAAACGTGCGCAATGATGATCGGATTCTCTGCCAATATCAAAATCCATTTCTCGTTAACTCAGGAAGTGCAATTTTTCCAAATTTGGTTTCCTTTAACAGACAGAGGACTTCAAGCTGGAAATTCCTCATTACAACTTCAGTTTCTGCTCTGATTCTGTTAAACTTTATCATGGATTAAAAAAATAAATCTTTTAACAAAGCAATACTTTCTGATTGTGCATTTAAGACCCAAGAAGACAATGAAATTGCAGCAATAGCTTCCAAATGAATGAACACAGACTAGATATTCTCAAAATAGTTGCGCACAGAAACACATGTTAAAATATATTTTTTAGATGCAATCACTTTTGAGACGCCGCTAACTGTATAAGCAAAACCGATAGTCACCTGGCGATGAATCACGTTTTTTTTAATCGATTCTGTATTGTGGAATGGTGTTCAGGAGACAGTGGCCAGAGTGAGTGGGGAGCCTGGTCCGCGTGCTCGGTGACCTGTGGCTCTGGCAGACAACAACGCATCCGTTCGTGTGGCCCATCCTGCACGGCTACGGAGAGTCGTGCCTGTGAACAGCGCAGCTGCTCTGGTGAAACACGTTTTTCCTACAGAAGGGAACATTGAAAAGATTGACATGAATGCATCACACATGTTTAAAAGCAACATTTTATGAAATTAGCCTCAGATCAGATATCGTTAAATCAGCCCACAATTCTGCTCCATGCAATTATTTTATTTGACTTTTTTTTCTTTTTTTTTTAAAATACTTAATTTAATTATTTATTTTTAAAACTTTATTGTTATTATTTTCTTTTTTTATTTCCATGTAATTCTTTTATTTGAGTCCAGGTCTTCACATAAGACTTTGTCCTGTAATGAGTAATCAACTACTTGTAATGAGTGGCCTTATGGAAAGGGTTCTCGACTGACGCTTTCATAATTTCTGCGTTCAAGCTAAATGAATAACTAGCATGAAGTCGATGGCGAGCCATCGCACATCCCCATGCTTCCCACCTATGCAAGATTGAAAGATGGCAAAAAGTTCCACCAGGAATGACCAAATATCATATTTTGAGTTAAAAAACAACAACTTTGTTTTGACCCATGCGACCAAGTCCCCTCCTTGGGCAAGAACCGGGGGTCAAATCTAAAAAAAAATCGCTACACATTTCATATTTCCCCCAATGTTGATTGCATATACAAAGTTTCATTAAAAATGGGCCCGTAATTGAATTTTTTTTTTGTATTTGACCTTTTGACCCCACCCCAAGGGACGACACTGTTCTCGCACCTTTGTGCCATGTGGGGATCATAACTACCAAGTTTGGTGAATTTCTGTACTTCCGTTTAGGAGGAGATAGCGTGACGGACAGACAGACAGAACCAATTACAATATTTCCCCGTTTTTTTTAAAGTCTGGAGATAATAATAACAATAAGACATCCCTGATAAGGAACTTCAACACAAGAGGAGGCCATTAGGCCCATCAAGCCTGCGCAATGGTTGCCAACCTGTAGTCGTTTGTTCGTACTCTATCCTTTTTAAATGCCGAGATTCAAGCAAAGAATCAGCATATACCATATTTAGTCTTTGGTACGACTCGGGTGGAGTTCAAACCACCGACCTCCTAGACTCGGAGCGAATGCTCCAACCATTGATTCAGAACTATCGGGGATGCCTCTTCGTGGTGGTTTTACCCCCCAACGCAAATCTGGGGCCAAATCCTCACCATTCTACCCTGCTGACCAGATTCATCAGGGCGGCATGGTCACGGTCAGAGTGCCGATCGGTCCCTATGGATCGGCCCATTGTCTCTTTCTTTTTCTTTTTTTGTCTCTGTCCCTGTCTCTGTCTCTCTCTCTCTCTCTCTCTCTCTCTCCCCTGACTTCGTGAGGGTGGGGGGGGGGGGCAATCTCTGGGTTGCGACTGCAAGATCAATCGGCTGTGACTGTGCCGCAGGCTTGTTCAAGAGGACTGTCCGGGGCTAAACAACAACTATTGAACCACAGATTCTGATTGGATATCTTCTTGGCGTTGCTAAATTAAGGCAGCAGCGAGAAGGACTTGGATTTTTCCAGATTCTGAAATTCAAACTAGGCTTGAGGACAGTGATTCCCCTATGGGATGGTCAATTAAAAACCCAGCTGGCTCTCTGCTTTACCTCGTCTGGACTGCTTGTGGTTGAAGTCCAAACTTTGTGGCAATGTTTTGATGTTCTCGAGTCAACTTGGAATGGGTTTCTAAGATGGAACATTACTCAAAAATCTCCACGAACAATATAAATAAAACTTAGAAGCCATATACTTACTCCTTTTTTCATCAAAAACACAATGGGTCCACTTTTACTAAACTTGGAATCCTTTGCTCTTCCAATACACAAAGAGTGAAGGCAAAGTGATAAATTGCGAGTAAGAAATGGGAAATCGTAGCACAACTATAAATTAAAGTAAAAGTTCAGTAAAATGTGTTTCCACGTGTTTTGTTTTTCTTTACTCTTCTATTCAATGTAAGGAAGAAGAAGACTGTAGAAAAATTTGAAAACAAGATTTATATTGCCTTAGCTTTAGTTCGAAGTCACACTGTTATTGTAGACAGGATTGGATAAAGGAAGTGTTCAGATTGAAAAAAAAAAATGGCCAAACCAAACCGGTGAAGGTGATTGGGTGATGATGTAAATGAACTGTTTTGTCGCGTTATTCTAGGTGCTCGAGGTCTCCACGAGTCATTTGATGTTCCAGTGTCGGAGAACGTGACCGAGCTTCTCAGCGTCAGTAAGTCTTCAATTCTCAAATGATGCTCACAGTTTAACTCTCAACAGATCTAAAGAATAATGATTTTCAGGCAAAATTAAAAGGAAACATCAGCAAGCAATGCATCGAATACATAAACCATTCTAACCGCTCACTCACTCAGTTATACATTAAAAGTTTAGTAGTTTCTCAATGGGCTTGGAAGATGAAATTTAGTGTGCGGATGTAATTCGAAGCCACGATTACAGGAAAAAAAAAATCACAAAACTGTATGGAAATGTCCGTAAACAAAACCCGGCCGGTCGAGCCTCGCTCTCTCCTCGGTCAGGAAAGAGGCGGAGCTTGGACTGCCGATGGCGAATCGCTCTCTCAGTTCGGGAGAGGGGCGGAGCTTGGAGTAATCATAAATAAAGAGCACGTACTGCTCCTTATTCTTCATTTAATTGATGTATTGATCTGCTTGTAGGATGCAAGCAGAATCCACTCGTATATAATAAAGACTAGAATCAATCCTTAGCCTCTCTGTGCACACAAAATCGACAAAAGGTCCTTACAGGACATGTAACGTAGAAAAAAAACCTCTACGGAGCAAACCTATCCTACTCTATAGCAGCAAGCCGTACATAAAATTGGTACTGTGGAAGTAAAGAGAGTGGTTGGGACGCAACATGAGAACGTAATGGATGGAAAGTGGGGATAGATCAATATAATGGAGAAGGAAGGACAGAGAGAATAAAGACAAGGGTTGCCGGGCTATGGCTCAGATGACCCGGTAGGAGCTGACCATGAGCGCCTCCCTCAACCTTCCATTTTCAGAAATTCGGGGACGTCCCAAGGTCCACGCCAGTACTCACAGGCTCGGACAGACATGATTACATCGGTGGCAGGCCGAAATTAGAATCGATCGGTTGATGTGAAGACATCACTGAAGCAAGACATGTTGACAGATGCAAACGATTGTAGCATTTCCTCTGTTGGCTCTTAGCACCCTCTGGTGCAATGTTTTTCCCTCTCGAGCTAACAGAATCCCAATATCTCCATTTCCTCTCAACACCTCCAAAAACTTTTTGTGTTCCTTTTCACATCAGCACCTTCTCCGCTCTTTAGCCTCAAAGCCAAAAGCTGCTTTTCATGTTTGTGCAGAAAACAGTAGTCCATGCCCCATGCACACCCACAGCGGTATATGGACGGAAGGACAAATAGGGAGGGTTTTAATCATAAAAGAAAGGGTGAGGCGGGAAGAAATCGGCTTTGTTGGAATAACTTACGGCTTTCTATTTTGTCCATGTTGGAATAATTCGTTCTCTTTACACCGACTCATCATGCAACTCATGCACATAACCTAACAGACACATTGAATGTCCATACATTTTTACACATAGATGTACAACTTAGGACCCACTCCCTTCCTTTTTCCATGCATGTTGTAGTGTGTTTGCTGTTACGCAAAAGGAATCCCAAAAAAGGAAAGAGGAAGTTTTTAATCGCTTCATCTCCAATCATAAAGTTCCGAACTATAGTTCAGGTCACAACGTCAACCATAGAAAAAAACGAGTGTAACTCTGTGCAGTCTTGAGAAAAAGGACAAGGGAAGGGCCTTTTAAGCTCTTACTTTGCGTTTCCGAGCACAATCTCCAATTTCCGATCACCAGCCGCCATTTTGTCCAAATCACAATATTCCACCACCCTGAGAGCTGGAGGGGCAAATATAATTGGTCGAGATGGCTTAAAATGGCATCATATTTGTCCGACTAAACTGAAAGTTTTTGGAAATGCAATTTGTGTTCTACAGTACTTCATTCAATTTAAATAAAATATAAGTTTAAAGATTGAAGAAAAAGGTTTATTTCCGGAAGTTTACCACCATTGATGCACCGTCTTTAACATCACCTTATTTACCACGTTAAATTAGCTATTCATGCCTGTTGTTTGTGTCCTCTATGACATCCTTAAAACAGTAAGCCTCCTGTTTGGAATGATTTTCAATTTTGTTTGATGCGAAATAAGCAGACAGAGTACAACATTTACCTTACTCTTCTGTGTACATGCGTGATCAGGAGGCGATTCCATACAATTTACCAAATTCAAAGCAAAATTACTGCTAAACTGCAGGTTCATGTTGGAATATGGAATATGGCATGCATCCTCTTGAAAAATGACACCCTTTTATATGGTATGCAGACATGGACAACTGTGAGCGCTGGATGAATTGCAGAAGTGCTTTCCTGCTCAGCTACACAGCAAAATCAGAAGCGGAGCTTCCTGCATGCCCATGCCACTACCCAGCCGAGGTTGCTTATGGCACGGCGGAAATGCACGACATATTAAAGCGTCGCCTCTTCCGCTGGAAAGACGCCAGTGGCCCGAAAGAGCACCTAGATGTGTACAAGCCTACAGCTCGCTACTGCATTCGTTCGCTGTTGGCACTCGGAAGCAGCACACTGAGCGCACAGTACTGCTGCTACGACGGACACATGCGACTGCTGACGCGCGGCAAAGGTTCCGGCTCACCCAACCTCATCAGCACCGAGTTTTCAGCAGAGCTTCACCACAAAGTGGATGTTGTGCCTTGGCTTATCTGCAAAGGTGACTGGAGCCGCTACCATCAAGTCCGAAAACCGAACAATGCCCTGCACTGTGTGCATAACCCATCAGAAGAAGTATACAGAAAGCAACTATTGGAGGCTCAAGAGTACTGATGTACTGTTCCGCACTTCATTCTAGAAAGTGATTTCACAGCAAAATGTAATTTTACGTTTGCATCATTGCATCATTGCATCTCATCTGACAAACACAAACACATTTTGTCCTCTCCATGAATGAAGCCTCATGGGCCAGTTCCTGCAACATGCTGTATATTATTAATTTCCAAAAAAAGCAAATCTATAATATATTAATATAACTGCACCATTATTAAGAAAGAAAGCATTAACAAAAGATACTTAGAAAAAACAAGTTCATAAAATATTGTAATGTTCAGTGGAGGCAATATTTTTGTACCAGAAAATAAAGTTAAGTTATTTTTGTCTTACTAAATTTCATGTACCGTAACGATAAAAGGTGGAATTCGGAATTTTTCCAACACTGTTTTCAATATACTTTTGAAACATTTGTTTAAAGCCATGTTTGAGCTGCAGGTATTTATAAAATCTTTATTTTGCAGCATGTGCCCATTTTGTAGACAAATACTTTTGGAGCCATCTATTTGTTACGTATGCACGGAGGGGCAGGAAGGGGAAGGTGGGCTGTGCATCAATGTAAAAAGAGGGAGAGATGTGCCAACATCCATTATATTTGCAGACCCTGAGATAGATTGTCCCTGAGCATGTAATGAGCATGTAACAGACAAGATTTTTAACATTCATAATAAAGTCATGTAAATCAGTCATATTGATATTGAATAGTTGACAACAATTATCAAGTGAATGTGTTTTGTATATCCTGCATTATTATGGAAATAAAGAGCCAAATTAACACGCTGCTTCGACTGAATGATTCTTCTGATCCCATGTCATTAGCTCCATAGAATAATGCAAAACGCAGTGTTCAGTAGCAATGATCAGCTTCACACAGCAGATATAAAACCTAATGTGGCAAAGAAAATGCAATAATAACTAGAACAGCACTCATAGAGATCATAGTCTGGCCTCGCGCGTTCTTTCTGGCTTCTACTGCCTCCTTTCTACTCATCATTAACCGAACATGCCTCTATTATGGCCCATATACCCATATCAACCATGCACCCTTTTATGTCATATAGTTTCTTGGCATGAGTTATGAATGTCATGAATTTCATTATTCACTCACATCAGGACATATATCAGATGTATGAAGTTTCAGATGTTAAAGAAATAATTAAATTCAACCAATTATGACTGGAATACCACTTCTCATATGACGTCATCATTATCACCCTGGATATCCCCCAAAAGGAGTTGATGCCATATGCCAAGTTTTAATAATTTTTTTCATTGAGTGGTTTCAGAGAAAATGATGTGCAACATTTTTCCTTTAATCCAATATGGCTGCCATACCATGTGACCTATGATGTCAGAGTTAGCAATAAAACATTCTCCATGTGGAAGTCCCTCCTATATTTAAAGTTTTGCATCGATCAGACAAGCGTTTGCAGAGAAAACAATTTTTAAAGCGAAAATGTATAGATGCGGACACAGACAGTGTCAGACGGGGCATTGCAATAGTTCCGCATCCCTTTTGGGGCGAAACTAATAACAACTACTAGAGTTGGGAGTAACAATGAAGGATTATAGCGCAGAAACACTGATAGTTCAAAGGATCGTCGAGATATTCAGATTTCGCATTTTTGAATTTGCTACAACTGCAGAGATATACAAAGCTGTTTTTCTTGTTAAAATAGGCTTTAGTATCTAAGTGGCTACGAATGCCATCTTTGTTGCGATGGAAGGATTCATGGGATGCGGAATTATTGTGACTTGCTCATTTTAGGAGAGGAAGAATAATCTTCTAAGGATAACTTGTCATCTGTGCAATAGGAACAAATCATTGGCAATGTCAATGTCGCAATATAGCCTTACACACTAGGGATTCACGGATTGAAGGTTCGTCGATATTTAAATCGACCAGATCTCGCGAGATCTTGGAGACGGCGGCAGGGATTTTCGAAGCTCCACACGGTCTCCACGTTTTTCGAAGTTAAGTCTGTTCACAATTGTATTTTGTCGAAACTGTATTTATCTTTCGGTGTGTGAAGTTATTGTGTGCAACTTTGGTTGTTTCTCGGTGTTTATCTTTCATAAATTGATCGTCTGTTTGCCGTGTCGTGTCTTGAGGCCTTGTACAGTGTGCACTGTACAACCTTGAGGCTTTGTTTTTCTCTCAGCGGTCCGTCTTTTGTGATCCAATAACTTTCGTTCTCTGTATTCCCAGTCTTTTCACCCATAGCCTACTTCCTTGTGTAAATCTCAACTCAAAAAAAAAAAAAAAAAAAAAAAAAAATTTCCCTTCTCTGTTATCATTCGTTTATTCATTCTTATTCGTTCGTTCGTTCTTTGACCACGTGTTTCTCCCCCATTTCCCCAGATAGTTTTCACTCATTAACCTTCAATGTTTACACTTTCCCCTCAAGTTATGTATTCCGTCATATTTTATAACACCTTTTTCTTCTTCTTCTTTAAAAGGCTGCTTTCGACTTGCTCACCAAATCAATTCATCCCAAAAAAAATATCCATCTCCTATAGTGCCTTTTTTCTACATTCCCTAAACTCTCCTGCACTCCATCCTCCATCCAGCGTCCTTAAACGTATTTTTAACTCGAAGGTCACAAGCAACTCATTTTGCAATAAATGTTCGTTTCCCATAAATCGTACACTTTCAAAAATCCAATCTCACCCCTCCCCTCCAAATCTTCCCCATAACCCCTCCCCTCCAAATCTTCCCCATCACCCCTCCCCTCCAAATCTTCCCCATCACCCATCCCTTTCAAATCTCCCCCCTTGCCCCCTCCCTCCTAAACGACCCCCTCACCCCTCCCCGCCAAGACGCCCCCTCGCCCCTCCCCTCCTAGACTCCTGCCTCACCCCTCCCCTCCAAATCTCCCCCATATCCCATCCCTTTCAAATCCCTCCCCTTGCCCCTTCCCTCCCAAACTTCCCCCTCACCCCTCCCCTTCAAATCTCCCCACCCTCATTGCTTCTCAATTTCCCCCCTCTCACTCCCCCTCCTCAAAGCGTCCTCCCCGCTTCTTCCCCCTTCAAACTCTCACCTCCATCTCCCCCAACCTTCTGCCTCGCTCTTCCCCCTCCTCAAATAACACCTCATTGTGGCTCACCCAATCACCATCAAACCTTTTGTCCGCCCCATCCTTCCCTTTCTCCGAGCTATTCTGAAATCTCTGACACACCTTCAACAGCTCTCCCTACCTCTTCCACCTCTTCCACGTCTTACCCTACCCCTCCTCCCCCCTGTTCTGTATCTGATGCTCCCCCTTCCTCTTCATTAACGGTATGGACCTCAAACATCCGGGGCCTTCGTTCAAACTTAACTGATCTCTCCATACAGGTTGCTTCTGTCAAACCAGACGTGATCTGCTTAACAGAAACTTTCCTCCTTTATGATGTCTCTGATTCCATAGTATCTCTCCCGGGCTACTCCCTCCTCCGGTATGATAGACCTGAGCCTCGTCCTGGAGGCGGGGTTGCTATCTTTATCAAAAACTCTCTTCCTCACTCGCCCTGCACTGCACTCTCTCCACCTCACCCCCAGGAATACCTCTGGCTACGGCTTCCCCTTCGCTCCCACCTCTTGTTCATATGTGTGTTGTACCGTCCACCAAACAGTGATGACTCCATATACATCTCGCTGTCTGATGATATGGACCAACTTCTATCTACTCATCCCAACTCTCTCTTCCTCATATGTGGTGATTTCAACTGTCATCATGCCAGTTGGCTGGGTGTGGGTACCTCTCTCACCAGCCATGGCTCCTCAGCAAAGGACTTCTGCGACTCACTGGGACTGACACAATCTGTCAATTTCCCGACCCGGATCTCAGTCAACGGAACATCTTCTCTTCTGGACTTGGTTATGAGTAACTTCCCTGAAAATGTCTGCTGCTCTTCTTCTGCTCCGATCGGATCATCTGATCATGTCCTTGTTAAAGTGGACATCTCTCTGACCACCCTCAGGGAGCCTGCTCAGCGTCGACGAGTCTGGCATTTCACTCAGGCCAACTGGCACGGTCTTCAAGCAGCCATCAATCATCTGGACTGGTCTCCCATCTCTACCACCTCTGACATCAACTCATCCTGGGAATTCTTCCAAAGTAAATTGCTCTCTCTCATGCACAGATTTATCCCATCTCGTCTTCAGTTGTCATACCCTTCCTCCCGTCCATGGTACACGGAATCTTGTGGTGAGGCTGTTGCCCAGAAAGAACTTGCCTTCGTCTCCTGGAAAGCAAATCCAACGGAAGGAAATCTCATTTCCTTTCACAAAGCCCGAAACAAGTGTGTGTCCACCCTCAGGAGAGCCAGGAAACAATATCTCTCCGTTCTCAAGACCGAACTCTCTTATCTGTCTCCCTCTTCCAAATCCTGGTGGCGTCTGGTCAAATCCGTTTCTGGTGTTTGTTCCCCCTCCATCCCCTCCCTTACCTCAAACGGCTACACAGCTGACTCCGCACGTGAAAAAGCTGAATGCCTCAACTCTGTGTTTGCCTCTAAATCTTGTGTCCCAAACCCATCCCTCTCTGTACCCACCATACCCAGTCGTACCCTGCTGCTCCTGGACTCCGTGTCCTTTCCTCCTGACAAGGTGGAAAAGTTTCTGTCAACCCTCGACTCTGATTCTGCAACTGGACCCGACGGCATCAGCCCACGGGTCCTAAAATCCTGCTCTGCTGCTCTATCTCACCCTCTCTCTGTTCTCTTCACCCTCTCTTTTGCTCAAGGTCAACTGCCATCTGCTTGGAAATCAGCCAACATCACCGCTTTGCACAAAAAAGGTGCAAAAACAGATCCTAGCAACTACAGACCAATCAGCCTTCTCCCAATTATCAGCAAAGTCATGGAATCCATCATTGCTTCGGATATGAAATCTTTCCTCTTCTCCAATGGCTTGATCTCTGATCATCAATTTGGTTTCAGACCAGGTCACTCTACTCTGGACATGCTGCTTCTGCTGTCTCAACAATGGATGGAGGTCCTCAATGCCAAACAGGAAATTAGAGCTGTCTCCCTCGACATATCACGTGCCTTCGACACGGTCTGGCACCCCGCTCTGCTCACCAAACTCTCCTCCTTTGGTATCCATGGAAATCTCCACGCATGGCTGGCGGACTTCCTCTCTAGTCGTCGTCAACGTGTGGCCCTGAATGGGTTTCTCTCATCTCCTCTTCCTGTTCAGGCTGGAGTTCCCCAAGGCAGTGTTCTGGGCCCCGTGCTTTTTCTGGTCTTCATCAATGATCTCTCTGACTCTCTCGAAAATCCTCTCTATCTCTTTGCTGATGACTCCACTCTCTGCCGCTCCATTCCTCTTCCCTCAGATCGGCAGTCTGCTGCCTCCTCACTCTCTGAAGACCTGGACAAAATCACAGACTGGTCAAACAAGTGGAACATGTCTTTCAATCCTGACAAATCTCACACTCTTACTATGTCTCTCCGAAAAGATCGACTGGACAACCCTCCCATCTACTTTCTCAACAATCCTCTCCAAGAAGTTCTGTCGCTCAAGATTTTGGGTCTCACTATCTGCCATGATCTTTCTTGGGAAAACCACATTTCCAAGCTGGCCTCCAAAGCCAGTCGCCGACTGGGCATCCTCCGTCGTGCGAAGTCCTTCCTCGGCACACCTGAGCTCCTCACCACATACAAGGCTTTCATCCGCAGCTCAATGGAATACTGTTCTCCCCTATGGGCCGGTGCTCCTGCCTCACACCTAGCTCGGCTTCACGCTGTTGAAACCAAAGCTTTCAGAATTATTGGAATCTCCTGCGATGAAGCTATCTCTGAGGGCCTTTCACTCACTCACCGCAGGCAGGTAGGTGGTCTTTCTGTCTTCTACCGACTCCTCTCCGGCCTTGCACCCCCAGCTCTCTCTGTGCTCTGTCCCCCAAATATTCCTACAGGTCGCACAAGATCTGCCAGCAACCCTCTGATGGTTAAACTGCCGAAATCTCGGCTCTCTGCTCACCTTCACTCTTTCATTCCTCTTTTCTCCCGCCTCTGGAACAAACTCCCTCACTCCCTTCAATCCCACTCCTCCCTCCAGGTCTTTAAAACAGCTGTTCACCACCATCTCTTATCTTCCCCCATCCAAAACCTTGATCTTTTCTACCCCCGCTAATTCACCCCAGATCCACCTTGTTTGAAATTCCAACTTCTTTCCTGGAAGTCCTGGCAGTGTCCATATGTTTTATACCTCTCCCACCGCCCCCTTCCCACGCCCCCCCCCCCCAAAGCCCTCGCCCTCTCTCAGATCTCTCGATGTCTCCATGTCTCTCGGTCCCTGCTCTCAAATGTTGTGTTTGTGTCCTTCCCCCTCTCTCCCCATCTTGTCTACCGCTCCCTATGTTATATGTTTTTTGTGTCGGTTTGTCTTTCTGTGTGATTAATGTTCGCTCTTTCACGAGCCTCGACCTTGTATACAAAAAAAAAAAAAAAAAAAAAAAAAAAAAAAAAAAAAAAAAAAAAAAAAAAAAAAAAAAAAAAATGTCAAATGTCCCTGTAAATATCCCTTGAGTCTGGTTCATAAGAAACAACTTTATTTAATTAATCCGCACAGCTTTATACAATTTTCTGACATTGGATCCAGTGAAGTTCAGCTCGGGCTGGCAGATTTTTCTGATAAAGGAAGAGAAAAATTACAACATTGTTTACGACGCATTCTTGTCGAACCATCTCTTCTTTCCAGCCAAACAAGAAGCTGGGAGCAGGATCAAAACTTTGTGCTCACATTACTTGTACTTTTGTGTGGGGGCAATAACTTCTATATTAAACAATGTTATATTAAAATAAAATAAAAATTATTTTTCATTTTAATCACATAAAATATAACTTGTGATATAAGCTTATTCATAGCACATGTACTACATAATCAAAAAACAATAATTACTTTGGGTTAGCCAGTTCATTCTGATTTGGTTACCCATTCTGATCTGAGCTTTTGGTTACCCATCAATCCGAGACAATCCGAGATCATCAATCCGATAGCCTTCCTTGGCTCCCAGGTGTCACTTTTAGCCATGATCTCTTTGGGCAAACCACATCTTAAAGTTGGCCTCCAAAGCCAGCCACCGACTGGGCATCCTCCATCGTGCACAGTCCTTCCATGGCACACCTGAACTCATATCCACCTCTAAGGCCTTCATTCGCAGGTTGATGGAGTACTGCTCTCTCCTCTGTCTCACATATTGCTCAGCTTGATGCTGTGGAAACCAAGGCCTTTAAGATCATTGGAATCTCCTACGATGAAGCTGAGTCGATGGGCCTATCGCTTCTCTGTCTTCAACTGCCTCCTTTATGGTATTGCACCTTCTGCTCTTTCTGTGCTTAGTCTCCCCCAAGTTTCTGCAAGGTTCAGACAATCCAGCATCAACCCCCTTCTGGTGAAACTACCTAAATCCTGGATTATTGCTAACCTCCATTTATTTGTCATTCTTTTTTCCTGCCTGTGGAATCAGCTTCCACAACCTCTTCAATTTCATTCTCCCCTCCAGGTCTTCAAGACAGCTGGTTCACCGCCACATCAGATCGTCCCCATTCCAAACCATGTTTTTTTCTACCCTTGTTAACCCCAACCAAATCCCTCCTCCTTCCAATTTTAGTTTTCCCTCTGTATCCATCGTGTCCACCCCATGCATATGTGCTTTACATCCTATTTTTGTCTGTTACGTCCTGATCTGTTCATTGTACAAGCTATTTCATGAGCATCGACTCTGTATGCAAAAAAAGTAAAAGCAAGCAGAAAGAAGACCAAATGTCTATTAGATGAGGCAATAGATACTGTATTACAGACAAAAGAAGAGATGAAAATCAAAGGAGTATCAAGAAAGTAGATGAAGGGGCTAAATGCTGACTTCCAAAGACAAGCTCAGAAAGACACACTTCTCGCTGTGCCGACATTAGAAGCACTGATGCAGAAGCTTGGCACATTGGATGCCATATATATATATATATATATATATATAATTTCAAAACACACCTGGTCACAAGTGTGCCTCACTGACCGGGTCCTCAGTCGAGGTCCTCAGCATCATCCGTAACGGCCCTTAAACCTTGATACGGTCAGCTAAGGTGGGCTAGCAGGGGCACATACACCTCCACATGCAGCAGCTACACCTGGATGCATACATACCCCCACCCCCAGCCAGTGCGAACACAGACTACAACAACAAAACCGCCTCCACACCCAGATTCCACAGCCCCTCACCCACTCACTCACGCACCCAAAAAAATAACCAACCGACCACCTAACCTTAGAACATGCACCATTCAAACAAAAACACATTCATGCAAAACTACACCCACTCCTGCAAAACACACACCCACTCCTGCAAAACACACACACACACACACACACACACACACACACACACACACACACACACACACACACATCTCTATTTCTCTTCCACACTCATTCACTACCCCTTTAGGCTGACATGAACCACCACCCACAACCTCAACCTACACCGCTCGACGTGCCTCTTCCTCCAAATCCAAAGTGAGCCTTTCAAGGCAACCTGGGCTACTCTGTCACACATCCTCCTTCTTTCTGTCCCACACACTCCAAGCCGAGCAAGAAATGCGGAAAAGGAATTGCCAATATACCCTCTACACCCCACCTCAAATGGCTGACAAGAAACTCACCAACCCTTCTCCTGGCACTCTGCCTCCAGCTCACTGTACTTTCCTCTCTTCCTCTCGTGCACCTCCTCCATGTTCTCTTCCCAAGGTACAGACAATTCCCCTAAGATTACCTGTCTTGTTGCACCTGACCAGATGAAAATGTCATCCCGCAACCTTGTCACACAGATCTCCTCTGGGAATACCAATTGTGGCTTTCGGTCTGCCACCACCTGCCCATCACAAGCATCTGACAGCCCTCTTGCTTTCCAACTCCTTCTCTTTCCACCTCTTACCACTTGGCCCTATTTGACAAGCAACACCTCTCCCCCATCGGTCTCCTTCTCTTCTATACTCCTCTCCTCTCCTCTCCTCTCTCTCTCAGCACCTCTTGTTGCACCATCTGCACTACCACCGCCAGCACCCGATCATGCCGCCACTTGTATCTTCCTGCTGCCAATGCTACGGAGCATGCACTCAGTGCATGCTGCACCGTTCCCAAACCTCCACACAAATAACATCTCTCCTCCTGCAACCTCAAGTTTACTGCATCAGCCGACTGTTGGACAACTGTCAGGTCATCCATGAATGCAAACATCGCTGGCAAACTCTGACCAGGGGCTAGCTCCACTTCTTTATGATGTCCACTCATTGCACGTATCGACAACTCCATAACCAGCACAAACAAAATAGGGGAGATGGTACATCCCATCGGGATCCCCACTTCCAACTTCTGCCACTCTGTTACATAGGACTGTGTCGCAAACCGCATCCAAAACTGATCATAATATGCCATCAAAAAATCCCTAAATCTCTGTGGCACCCAAAATAAATCCACGGTTATTGAGTTATGTTATTGTAATGCTATTCATTCATTCATTCATTTTATTTATTTTTTTCTCTTTTTTTGGTTTGTACGCTTCCAATCCCCTATTATGATGTCATTCCCAAATAGTTTTGATCCTTCTTTCTCTTTCTCTTTCTTTCTTTCTTTCTCTCTCTCTCTCTCTCTCTCTCTCTCTCTCTCTCCCTCTCTCTCTCTCTCTCTCTCTCTCTCTCTCTCTCTGTCTCTGTCTCTCTCTGTCTGTCTGTCTGTCTGTCTGTCTGTTTGTCTCTCTCTCTCTCTCTCTCTCTCTCTCTCTCTCTCTCTCTCTCTCTCTCTCTCTCTCTCTCTCTCTCTCTCTCTCTCTCTCTCTCTCTCTCTCTCTACATATTTTAAGTGACGAACTCCAAAATCAGGGTACAAATACAACTTTGTGTGGGGGGTAACAGACTATGTGGCCGCGGCCTCATGCGGAAGTGTGGGGAGGGGGGCATAAATTCTCTATGTAAATTTGTATCATTTCAAAACGGTTGTGGTGGTTGTGGTGGCAGAGGTGATTACAATTTCCTTTTTTACCTGGGCAACACTGAGGTTAAAGCACTCTTCGCATGGGTAAATTTTTCCTCCCCTTTCCCACCCCACCCCACTTCCCTCCCCTCCCAATTCCCCTCTCCCCAGGCAATGCTGGGTACTTCAGCTAGTCCCTTATAAAGGGAATAGAAGGAAAAGAAGAGTTACTTAAGCTTGAAGTCTTGTTTGGGTTATGTACTGCGAACATGATTCTGCCCTTTACTTAGTCATTGCTTAATGGTCAAAAACAAGGATTTCAGTATTAAAGTCACTTCTCAATTTTATTAATGTTCTAATTCAAAATTACAAAAGGTGTAGTTTCAAGTTTGAGGAATGCAGAGATCAATTCCACATATGCAAATACAGTACATTAAAATAAAGAGTAAATGAAAACATTATTGACAATTTTTACAGCGTTTAAAAGTAAAATGTCAGGATCCAGCTGAGAAAATGATACCCAACATTTACCAGAGCTGCCTAGAATACCCAGGACGAGAATCCGGTTTATATCAACAAAGAGGAAACAAACAACGACAAAAATATTTACCGTAAATGCATTATGATGCTTTTGTTCAAGTAACGAAAGTTGGTAAAAACAAAACAAAAAAAAGACGGATTGAATCTACATCCAATGAGAACAAATAGAGCACCAATAATATATGAGGAAAGACGAAGGTCAGGTGCTTTGATTGTAAAGGCGGCAGACTCCACCCTCAATGGCGACAGAACGTCCAGTGGAGACTTCGGGCGGCAGTCGGGAAATAGATGTCTGCGGGACATGGCACCACAGGTTAATGTATGGGAGGAAACGCATCCCGATGCTCGTTTTGTGCAACCGCACAACCCTCGTTATACAACATCAAAAGGAATTAAAGGAACGGAGTGGATTCACATCCGACGGGCAGGAAATCACTACCACTTCAAGGAATGTTATCCCAAATACATCAACGGCTTCCAGCCGGCTAACAAGAGCCATTTTACAAAGCTGGCAATCTTTGATCCACAAACCGATCCGACAAAACACTGGGAAAAGAAACTTTTATAGCTTTCCGGTTACCCAATTTAAAGCCAACGCAAGGAAAGGAAACTTGAAATCACAGAACTTTTTGGAATACCACTACCAGGCAAAATGCTGTCTTTATCGCGAGTATCTTTTCAAAAGCAAAACTTCTTTAAAAACCGGAATAAATTTTGAGATTGCAAAAGATGGCCGCACGCGTTTCATGTGCATTTGGAAAACTCTTTTCATGGTCATTATAGCCATGTGTGCTGAGTGGAATACGGGATGAAACGGCACATGCTTCTGCTTATGAGACAGGCCGATATGATGTAAAATGTTCGCATACTGCTTTGTTTAAAATTGATCCTTGTGTCATTGTGTAAATAAGGAATTAAAACTTCCATGAAGGAGATTATTCATTCAATACAGAGAAATCATTTGCACATCTTCAAAAAAAAAATACTTGGCAATGAATGTGAATCTCAAGAAAAGCTCAAAAAGACACAATTACTTTATAATGCGTCACAACTCGTACTACACGGATTTGTTTCATGTACAGTGCATTCAGAAAGTATTCAGACCCCTTCACTTTTTCACATTTTGTTATGTTGCAGCCTTATGCTGAAATCGTTTAAATTCATTTTTTCCCTCATCAATCTACACTCAATACCCAATAATGACAAAGAGAAAACAGGATTTTAGAAAGTTTTGCAAATTTTTATAAAAAGAAAAAACTGAAATATCATAATGACGCAAGTATTCAGACCCTTTGCTATGACACTTGAAATTTAGCTCATGTGCCTCACATTTCTCTTGATCATCTTTGAGATGTTTCTACACCTTGATTGGAGTCCACCTGTGGTAAATTCAATTGATTGGACGTGATTTGGAAAGGCACAATCCTCTCTATATAAGGTCTCACAACTGACAATGCATATCAGAGCAAAAACCAAGCCATGAGGTCGAAGGAACTGCCTGCAGAGCTCAGAGACAGGATTGTGTCGAGGCACAGATCTGGGGAAGCCTACAAAAAATCTCTGCTGCATTGAAGGTTCCCAAGAGCACAGTGGCCTCCATAATTCTTAAATGGAAGAAGTTTGGAACAACCAAGACTCTTCCTAGAGCTGGCCGCCCAGCCAAACTGGGCAATCGGGGGAGAAGGGCCTTGGTAAGGGGTGACCAAGAACCCGATGGTCACTCTGGCTGAGCTCCAGAGATCCTGTGTGGAGATGGGAGAAACTTCCAGAAGGACAACCATCACTGCAACACTACACCGATCTGGGCTTTATGGCAGTGGCCAGACAGAAGCCTCACCTCAGTGAAAGACACATGAAAGCCCGCTTGGAGTTTGCAAAAAAAGTACCTAAAGGACTCTCAGACTGTGAGAAACAAGATTCTGTGGTCTGATGAAACCAGGATTGAACTGTTTGGCTTCAACTCGAAGCGTCATGTCTGGAGGCAACCAGGCACCACACATCACCTGCCCAATACCATCCCAACGGTGAAGCATGGTGGTGGCAGCATCATGCTGTGGGGGTGTTTTTCAGCAGCAGGGACTGGGGGACTGGTCAGGGTTGAGGGAACAAAACAGAGCAATGTACAAAGATATCCTTAATGAAAATCTGAAACAGAGCTCTCAGGAACTGACTGCGTCGAAGGTTGACCTACCAACAGGACAATGACCCGAAGCACACAGCCAAGGCAATGCAGGAGTGGCTTAGGGACAACTCTGTGAAGGTCCTTGAGTGACCCAGCGAGAGCCCTGACTTGAACCCAATCGAACATCTCTGGAGAAACCTGAAAATGGCTGTCCACCGACGGTGCCCATCCAACCGGACAGAGCTTGAGAGGATCTGCAGAGAATAATGGCAGAAAATCCCCAAATCCAGGTGTGCAATGCCACCAATTCCATAAACCTGGCCGAATTACCGAGAAAATTATGTGTGGCTGACACAGTAGGACAGGATCTTGGAATTTAGCCGGATGTCCACGATAACTCATCGACTCATCATTAAAATATGGTGGGGCCTTCAACGTCCACTAGCAAATGTTGCACAGTCAAATGACCAGCTCAAAGTCCACCATAAAGGAAGACCAACCCATTGATGAAATGCTCTGCCTGCAAAGCATTAGTCTCGTAGTTTATAGTTAGGTCGAGAATCAAACGCACACTAAACGGCTCAAGGGTAAGATTACTACTTTTGCACCATCCTGATGGCAGCATCGTATCAAAGAGGTGTGACAGAAGTATTTGATTGCAAACTATTTATGCTTTCAAATAAGTTGTTCTCATTAAATACGAATGCTTTGTTTTTGACCCGCATCATTTTCTTTGAAGAACCCGAGCTGTGCACCAACATGATGTCCATGGCTGGTCGAGCGGGAAAATCCACACTGCCAATGTAGGTGTCTTTGCCATGGGTGGTTGTTTTGTGGTCTACGTGTGCTTAATTAGTAACACCATGCAATATATCATTGAGGGCCCCATTTACGACAGGGCATTGAGCGAGCGCCTAACCCTTAAGCTCTGGCAAAACATTGTTGTGCGCGCACAGTAAAACACACATCTAAACAGATATTTACAAAGGGAGATACACAGGCATTTAGTTATGCGTGTCTGAACAGCTGATTGGCCTGTGAAACACCACCCATACCTCCAGCATCAAACTGAAGCACTTGCATGGAATCAAAGCACCACGGATCATTGTTGGAGGGGATTAAACGCAATGCTCCTCATCATAGGTTGATCCAGGTCATCTTGCATTATATTCAGCAGCCAACGGAATGATTCCTTTGAAAGATCCAGCCATCCCTCCCTCCTTCCACTCGTCCATCCCTCCTTCCACTCGTCCATCCCTCCTTCCACTCGTCCATCCCTCCTTCCACTCGTCCATCCCTCCTTCCACTCGTCCATCCCTCCTTCCACTCGTCCATCCCTCCTTCCACTCGTCCATCCCTCCTTCCACTCGTCCATCCCTCCTTCCACTCGTCCATCCCTCCTTCCACTCGTCCATACCTCCTTCCACTCGTCCATACCTCCTTCCACTCGTCCATACCTCCTTCCACTCGTCCATACCTCCTTCCACTCGTCCATACCTCCTTCCACTCGTCCATCCCTCCTTCCACTCATCCATCCCTCCTTCCACTCATCCATCCCTCCTTCCACTCATCCATCACTCCTTCCACTCATCCATCACTCCTTCCACTCGTCCATCCCTCCTTCCATTCATCCATCCCCATTTCCACTCATTCATCCATACCTCCAACCATTGATCATGGAAAAGACAATCTATGAAAGTGTACAATCCCTGTATCCAGCTATGGTCCCCACATGTCTGCCACTCTGGGTAATCTGGATTGAAGTGATCGATGATGGTTATTGAAACGTAATTCATGTTTTATGTTTGGGTTGTGTACGACAGAATAAAATTAATTTGTTGCTATCTATTTATTATGTATGCAGATCTGGTGACGTTTTGCCACTCATTCCATACTCTTATAGTTACTCTAAAGTTAACTTAACCTGCAAGGAGGTATGTGAGAGTACAACTGCGGTTCTAACTATACCATTTTTGCCAAATTCTTGTTTCAAGGCCTCACAAATACTAGAACATGATCTTGCTGATGTGTAAAAGTTTGTTATTTAAACGCTTATGATTAGGTTTTGATCGCGCATTAGATAAAGTCTTTGGCGATTCGTGATTAACTTTGAATGGTTGATCATGACATGACTCCAAACAAGTTCATTACTAAACGAGATGGTATTCATATAATATTTAGCCCACACAGTCAACTTGGTGTGAGTAAACTCTTCTGTTTTTGAAAGGTTTTTTTTTTTCTTTGATCCAATATGGCTGCCAGACCACATGGGTGATGACATAATAAATTTACATTCTCTAATATAATTGTTGCATAGATCAAACTCAAGAAATTTCAAACTTATCAGACTAAGCGTTGTTCCTGTTGAATTATGACATCACAATGAAGGTACGGATGACATAATCATGAACATATATTATTCCCCATGGGGAGTACTTGACAACGCACCACATTTCAATTTTTTCCATGGAGCGGTTTCGATGATAGAGAGGTGCAACATGTTTCGAATTTTCCAAGATGGTGCATGTACCAATGTACCATGTGACCTATGACATAATAATTATCATAAAATTCTGCAAGAGGAGGTGCTCCCATGTTGAAAATTTAGTGTCCAACGGTTGCAGAGAATTTTTTTGTTTTCATACTGATTGGATCAAGCATTGTACTTGTCTAATGATGACGTCATCCGTGCCTTCATTATAACATCATCATGAACATATCTTATTCCCCATGGGGAGTACTTGACAATGAGCCATGTTTCATTATATTCCATTGAGTGGTTCGGAGAAATAGAGGTGTGACATTTTTCCAAGATGGCGTCGTAACACGTGACCTATGATGTCATAATTATGAATAAAACAATTATACAGGTGGAGGTGCGCTGTACGCAGAGTAATACAAAATATAATTTACATCCATATGATGCCTAATAAATAAAGATATAAGCATAGATAATAAAGATATACTTGGCCGAGGCTTCAGACTTTGGCACGCTCACGAGAATTCACCGTCAAATAAACTGTTCCAGACCATCATATCTGACGGGCTTTTTACTACTGTGGAAATAAAACATTACACCTTTTTGGGGTGGATTCCACCGGATTGCATATTTACAGATTTTTTTAATGTTTGGTAAAGTATATCATTAACAATCATGAATTGTCCATATTCGGTGGCGTAATGGTTGGAGCGTCCGCTCTAAGTCTGGAAGGTTGGTGGTTTGAACCCTGGCCGAGTCATTCCAAAAAGTAAAAATGGTACGTGCTGTTTCCTCGGTTGACAATCAGCATATAAAAAGGTTATAGCACGGCCAAACAACCATAGGTTGGGTAAGCATAGGGCAGTCTTAAAAAACCACCTTTAGAGGCCATTTTTCCCCACAAAGCGGGGGTTGGCCTTTTTCGGGAACCGTGGTTGTTGTTGTTTTTCGGTCCCCTTTTTGAAGCAATGTTTTACGGCCGGATGCCCTTCCTGACGCCAACCCTTTTTGCCGCCTTTAACGACAAACAGGGAATTACCAGTGAACTGGTACTCAATTAGCCAACCTCGGAAGGATGACAGGCTGAGTCAACCCCCCTGGCGTTAATTCAGCGATCGACCGGGATTCGAACCCAGGATCGTAGGATCCTAAGCCGGCACCCTAGCCGCTAGCCCAACACCAGGGCCCAACACCAACACCAGGGATAGGGCAGTCTTAATGGGCTTAATTGAACTTCCTTGTAAGGGAACTGTTTTACGAGTTACCTAAAAAAGCAAAATCCTGGCAGTTTAGCTGATTAATTCAAGGAAAGATTCTCTATTCTCCAATCAATCTGCACTATTATCCATTTCATTTGCTCCTTTGTGGAGCTCCATAAATGTTGCAACAAGAGTGACTATTTTCTCTTCCATCGGGGGGTTTAATAACATAATATCAAGCTGTCAAAAGTTAAGGATGATCATGTGCCGAGGAGTATGCGTCCTCTCAGAATCTGTTTAATGTGGTTATTTCTTTCTTTGAAGGACTCTCCATAAGAATAAATGTCCCATTTCCATCTTGGTAAATAGTCGCAAAGTCCACCGGTTTGAAAAACGAGGGAATAATTGTGCATTCTCCGATTAAATAAGGTGGGAATAATCATGTATTCACAGATATAATGAGGGAATTGTCGTGCATTTTCCGATTAAATAAGGAGGGAATAATCGTGTATTCTCCAACGAAATAAGGAGGGAATAATTGTGCATTCTCCAATTTAATAAGGAGGGAATAATATTGTATTCGCCGATATAATAAGAAGGGAATACCGGTAATCGTGTATTTTCCAATTTAATAAGGAGGGAATAATCGTGTATTCTCCAATTTAATAAGGAGGGAATAATCGTGTATTCTCCGATTAAATAAGGAGGGAACAAGTACAGATACATTCAAAGTACACCGCCCCCATGCCAAATAATTAAATATCCTACAGCGCGGCATTGCCGGGGCACCTCTGGCGCCCGGCAATACCGCAGTGCAGCTCATAGAGGCTGCATTGGGAAGGAGAGGTGTACGCGAATTGATTGATTAATTGTATAATTAAAATCAATAAAAGATTATCACAAAATATTTTCCTAATCAATTGGCTAATAGCATAACTAAACCACTAGTGCTTCATCCGAAGATATATCTTTTAGAAATTTAATTAAATAAGTCATTAATGAAAATTTTAATAATTAATTGATTAATCAATAAATAATTAATCAATTAATCAAGAAATAATTAATCGATTAAATGATTAATCAATAAATCAAAAAGATCCTTCATAGCCACATCACTTGGTCACTGTCATGTCCAAATATTAGCTTCCCAGCTCAAAAGGTGCCTGAGATATTGGCCAAATGGGAAAGAAAATAAATAAATTATTAATAATGAAAAGAAATAAATAATAATCATTTAAAAATTTAATTATTAATCAATTCGGTCACAGAACACATAAACCACCACCATTTCATCAGAATCTGTAACTGAATTTTTTTTTTGTAGTAATTAATCAAATAATTAAATCATTAATCGATTAATTGATTAATTGATTAATCAATAAATCAAAAATATCCTTGACAGCCACATCACTTGGTCACTCATGTCCAAATATTAGCTTCCGAGCTCAAAAGGTGCCTGAGCTATTGGCCAAATGAGAAAGAAAATAAATAAATGATTAATAATGAAAATAAATAAATAATAATCATTAATAAATTAAATTATTAATCAATTCGGTCATAGAACACATAAACCACCACCATTTCATCAGAATCTGTAACTTAAAAAAAAAAAATTTTTAGTCATTAATCGAATAATTAAATAGTTAATCGATTAATTGATTAATTAATTAATAAATCAAAAATAGCCGTTGCAGCCAAATCACCTGGTCATTGGCATGTCCAACTATCAGCTTCCTAACTTAAAAGGTGCCTGAGTTAATGGTCAGAAGGGAAAGGAAATTTAATTAATTAAGTAAGTATTTAATTAATCGCTAATAATTAAATAACTCCTCCATTAATTGATGAATCAAAAAACAAAAAATACTGTTTTTGACAAAGTACTTGCTCACTATTGTGCCGAAATTTCAGCTTCCTAGCTCAAAGGATGGCTGAGATATCGCCCGGACAACCAAGAAAACAACCAAGAAAACAAACAAACAACCAGAGTGAAAACTGAGTACTCCCTTTCAGCGTGCGTCACTGCCGAGCCCCCTTCGGTGCCCGGCAATGACGTTTTGCAATGCCTGGAGAAGGCATAGGAAAGGAGCGGTGCACAATACTAGTGTATTCTCCACTTTAATAATGAGGGAATAATCGTGTATTCTCCAATTTAATAAGGAGGGAATAATCGTGTATTCTCCAATTTAATAAGGAGGGAATAATCGTGTATTCTCCAATTTAATAAGGAGGGAATAATCGTGCATTCTCCGATTAAATAAGGAGGGAATAATTGTGTATTCTCCAAATTTAATGAGGGAATAATCGTGTATTCTCCGATATAATAATGAGGGAATAATCGTGCATTCTCCCATGAAATAAGGAGGGAATAATTGTGCATTCTCCAATTGAATAAGGAGGGAATAATATTGTATTCGCCGATATAATAAGAAGCGAATAATCGTGTATTCTCCAAATTAATAAGGAGGGAATAATCGTGTATTCTCCGATATAATAATGAGGGAATAATCGTGCATTCTCCCACGAAATAAAGAGGGAATAATTGTGCATTCTCCAATTGAATAAGGAGGGAATAATATTGTATTCGCCGATATAATAAGAAGGGAATAATCGTGTATTTTCCAATTGAATAAGGAGGGAATAATCGTGTATTCTCCAATTTAATAAGGAGGGAATAATCATGTATTCTCCGATATAATAATGAGGGAATAGTCGCGTATTCTCCAATTTAATAAGGTGGAAATAATCGTGTATTCTCCAATTTAAAAGGGAGGGAATAATTGTGTATTCTCCAATTTAATAAGGAGGGAATAATCATGTATTCTCCAATTTAATAAGGATGGGATAATCGTGCATTTTCCGATATAACAAGGAGGGAATAATCATGCATTCTCTGATTTAATAAGGGGGGGAATCATCGTGTATTCTCCAATTTAATAATGAGGGAATGATCGTGCATTCTCTGATTTAATAAGAAGGGCATCATTGTGCATTCTCCGATTCAATCATGAGGAAATCATCGTGCGTTCTTCGATTTAATAAGGAGGGAATCATCGTGCGTTCTTCGATATAATAAGGAGGGAATCGTCATGCGTTCTTCGATATAATAAGGAGGGAATCATCGTGTATTCTCCAATTTAATAAGGAGGGAATAATCGTGCATTCTCCAATTTAATAAGGAGGGAATAATCGTGTATTCTCCAATTTAAAAGGAGGGAATAATCGTGTATTCTCCAATTTAATAAGGAGGGAATAATCGTGCATTCTCTGATTAAATAAGGAGGGAATAATCGTGTATTCTCCAATTTAATAAGGAGGGAATAATCGTGTATTCTCTGATATAATAATGAGGGAATAATCGTGTATTCTCCCATGAAATAAGGAGGGAATAATTGTGCATTCTCCAATTGAATAAGGAGGGAATAATATTGTATTCGTCGATATAATAAGAAGCGAATAATCGTGTATTTTCCAATTGAATAAGGAGGGAATAATCGTGTATTCTCCAATTTAATAAGGAGGGAATAATCATGTATTCTCCGATATAATAATGAGGGAATAGTCGTGTATTCTCCAATTTAATAAGGTGGAAATAATCATGTATTCTCCAATTTAATAAGGATGGGATAATCGTGCATTTTCCGATATAACAAGGAGGGAATAATCATGCATTCTCCGATTTAATAAGGAGGGGAATCATCGTGTATTCTCCAATTTAATGATGAGGGAATGATCGTGCATTCTCTGATTTAATAAGAAGGGCATCATTGTGCATTCTCCGATTCAATCATGAGGAAATCATCGTGCATTCTTCGATTTAATAAGGAGGGAATCATCGTGTGTTCTTCGATATAATAAGGAGGGAATCGTCATGCGTTCTTCGATATAATAAGGGGGGAATCATCGTGTATTCTCCGATTCAATAATGAGAAAAACATCATCATGTGTTCTTCGATTTAATAAGGAGGGAATCATCGTACGTTCTTCGATATAATGAGGGAATTGTCATGCCTTCTTCGATATAATAAGGAGGGAATCATCGTACGTTCTTCGATATAATGAGGGAATTGTCATGCCTTCTTCGATATAATAAGGAGGGAATCATCGTACATTCTTCGATATAATAAGGAGGGAATCATCGTACATTCTCCGATTTAATGAGGAAATCATCGTGGGTTCTTCGATATAATAAGGAGGGAATCATCGTACATTCTCCGATTTTATGAGGAAATCATCGTGCGTTCTTCGATTTAATAAGGAGGGAATCATGGTGCGTTCTTCAATTTAATAAGGAGGGAATCATCATGCATGCTTCGATATAATAAGGAGGGAATCATCATACATTCTCCGATTCAATGAGGAAATCTTGCATTCTTCGATTTAATAAGGAGGGAATCATCGTGCGTTCTTCGATATAATAAGGAGGGAATCATCATGCGTTCTTTGATATAATAAGGAGGGAATCATCGTGCGTTCTTCGATATAATAAGGAGGGAATCATCATGCGTTCTTCGATATAATAAGGAGGGGATCATCATGCGTTCTTCGATATAATGAGGGAATCATCGTGCGTTCTTCGATATAATGAGGGAATCATCATGCGTTCTCCGATTTAATAATGAGGAAATCATCATGCGTTCTTCGATATAATAAGGAGGGAATCATCATGCGTTCGTCGATATTGTTGTGGATATGAGGATTGTATTTTTTTTATTGTGTGTTTTATTAATATTGCTCGATTCTGGACCCTCCTGCCTCCAGTGTTGTGTAAAGGTCAAAGGGCGTCCCATAATTAGTCCATAAAGCATACACGTCAGCCAATCATAGATTTCCCCCTGGTTGATAGTTATATTTTTATTATGTGTATTAGGGTAAGGCCTTGTCTCCCATTAAGATGACACTCCATTGCACCAAGTGAAAGAGTAGATTCCTTTCACTTTCCCCTTTCGTCATTGCCAAGCCTCGATTGCCAATTACATCCCCTCCAAAACCACCATTGAACATGTGCTTGGGTCGGGGGAAAAAAGGCGTGCCCGCCCATCGTCATCAAGGGCGGAGCTAGAGGGCCGTGCCGACCAATCAGGGCCGAGGTGAGCACACCGATGGGCGTGTCCTAAAGGCCGGCGGCTTGATCGCCGGAGGCGCTATAAAAAGCGCGCGCGCAAGGTCCTGCGAGAAAAGATGGGAGATCATCCAGCAGCGATTCTTGTCCAAGGGAGATCATCCAGCAGCGATTCTTGTCCAAAAGAGATCATCCAGCAGCGATTCTTGTCCAAAAGAGATCATCCAGCAGCGATTCTTGTCCAAAAGAGATCATCCAAAAAGATCATCCAGAGAGATCATCCAGGAGAGATCGTCCAGGGAAGCACAAAGCCTGCTATTCGTCGCCTTGCTCGCCAAAGTTGGACCAAGCAAGAGAGTTGGGCAAGAAGCAAGCACGTTGTTCAGTTGGACCAGACGAGTCCTGGCAAAGCACGCGACGTCCCCAGAGCAGCCGCAGCCACAGCAGCAACGACAGCAAAGTGGGGGCCTTGACGGCAGTTTTGAGCGGGGCCGCGAAGGAACGGCGGCTGCCAAACGCGCCGATCGCGCTGCAGTACCGGTGGACCTTCCTGTCCCTCCAGCCATCCACCTCCCGCCAGTCCTATCATCATTCCCCGCGTGAGTCTGTCTTTGTTTGTTCTGTCCCTGGGTATTTAATTAAGCTTGTATAAGGAATTTGCACTGTGTCTCTAATATCTTCTGTATATTATTTTCTTATCTTTCCTTCTCCTTGGTTTTTTTGAGCCTGTAAATAGTAAATAAATTAGATTCGTATTTCCAACCTTTTTGTCTTCTTCTTCTTCACATCCGTGTCGCCTTAGTCTTTTCCCAATTGAATATCTGTGGCGCGATCCGGCCAACGTTCAGGAATCGGGTTAGTCGAGGTAACTGTTAGGGCCGCGGGGCCTCCGCTCGGCAAAACCAACATCTTATCCGCGGTCCGTAACAATATAATAAGGAGGGAATCATCAAAGGAGGGAATCACCATGCGTTCTTCGATATAATAAGGAGGGAATCATCATGCGTTCTTCGATATAATAAGGAGGGAATCATCATGTGTTCTTCGATATAATGAGGGAATCATCATGCGTTCTTCGATATAATAAGTAGGGAATCATCATGCGTTCTTCGATATATTAAGGAGGGAATCATCATGCTTTCTTCGATACAATAAGGAGGGAATCATCATGCGTTCTTCGATATAATAAGGAGGGAATCATCATGCGTTCTTCGATATAATAATGAGGGAATCATCATGCGTTCTTCGATATACTAAGGAGGGAATCATCATGCATTCTTCGATATAATAAGGAGGGAATCATCATGCGTTCTTCGATATAATAAGGAGGGCATCATCATGCTTTCTTCGATATAATAAGGAGGGAATCATCGTGCATTCTCCGATTTAATAAAGAGGGAATCATCGTGTGTTCTCCGGATACAATAAAAAGGGCATCAACATGCATTCTCTGCTTTAAACTCCGACATATATGGAGCAGTTCAAAACAGACCAATGAAAACAAAACAAAAACAAACAAAACAGTCCAACAGACCAATTTTCGCAAAAACAGATCCTTGCAACTACAGATCAATCAGCTTGCTCCCAATAATCAGTAAGGTCATGGAATCAATAATCGCTTCTGACATCAAATCCTTCCTCTTCTCCAATGGCTTGATCTCAGATCATCAATTTGGATTCAGACCAGGTCATTCTACTCTGGACATGCTGCTTCTGCTGTCTTAACAATGGATGGAGGTCCTTAATGCCAAACAGGAAATCAGAGCTGTCTCCTTTGACATATCACGTGCCTACGATACGGTCTGGCACCCCGCTCTGCTCTCCATACTCTCCTCCTATGGTATCCATGGAAATCTCCACGCATGACTTGCGGACTTCCTCTCTAATCGTCGTCAACTTGTGGGCCCTGAATGGATTTCTCTCATCTTCCCTTCCTGTTCAGGTTGGAGTTCGCCAAGGCAGTGTTCTGGGCCCTGTGCTTTTTCTGGTCTTCATCAATGATCTCTCCGACTCTGGAAAATCTTGTCTATCTCTTTGCTGATAACTCCACTCTCTGCCGCTCCATACCTCATCCCTCAGATCGGCAATCTGCAGCATCCTCACTCTCTGCAGACCTGGACAAAATCACAAACTGGTCAAACAACTCGAACAAGTCTTTCAATCCTGACAAATTTCACACTCTCACTATGTCTCTCTGAAAAGATCGTCTGGAAAACCCTCCCATCTACTTTCGGAACAATCCTCTCCAAGAAGTTCTGTCACTCAAGCTTTTGGGTCTCACTATCTGCCATGATCTTTCCTGGGAAAACCACATTTCCAAGCTGGCCTCCAAAGCCAGTCGCCGACTGGGCATCATCCGTCGTGCGAAGTCCTTCCTTGGCATACCTGAGCTCCTCACCACATACAAGGCTTTCAGCGAAGCTCAATGGAATACTGCTCTCCCCTCTGGGCCGGTGCTCCTGCCTCACACCTAGCTCGGCTTCACACTGTTGAAACCAAAGCTTTCAGAATCATTGGAATCTCCTGCGATGAAGCTACCTCCGAGGGCCTTTCACTCACTCACCGGAGGCAGGTTGGTGGGTTTTCTGTCTTCTACCGACTCTTCTCCGGCCTAGCTCCCTCAGCTCTGTCTGTGCTCTGTCCCCAAAATATTCCTTCATGTCGCACAAGATCTGCCTGCAACCCTCTAATGGTTAAACTGCCAAAATGAAGACTGTCTTGCTCACCTTCACTTTCATTCCTCTTTTCTCCCACCTCTGGAACAAACTACCTCACTCTCTTCAATCCCACTCCCCCCTCCAGGTCTTAAAAACAGCTGTTCATCACCATCTCTTATCTTCCCCCATCCAAACCCTTGATCTTTTCTATCCCCATTAATTCACCCCAGATTCACTTTTTTGAAATTCTGACTTCTTTCCTGGAAGTCCTCGCAGTGTCCATGTGTTTTATACCTCTCCCACCCCCCACCCCCTTCCCTTCCCTTCTCCCCCAAAGCTCTCTTCCTCCCACAGATCTCCCGATGTCCCTGCTCTCAAATGTTGTACTTGTGTGCTTCCGTCTCTCTCCCCATCTTGTCTCCCGCTCCCTTTATCTTATGTTTTATGTGTCAGTTTGTCCTTTTGTGATTAATGTTCGCTCTTAGACGAGCCTCGATCTTGAATATTAAAAAAAAAAAGTTCAGGGTATGAAAAATGTTTTACTAGTGAAGTATAAGGATTGGCCTATTGCGCCAACGTTGATCTCAAAGATGCCATCCTACCCCCAATAAAATAAAACGCCTTTCATGACGTCTTTGACCAGGTCTATGTTCTAGCATGACTACAGGTTCAAAAACTCCAACCTCTGAACACTAATCTTTTCACACAAAGTCCTGATCCATTCATTTGTAATACAATTCATTAAAATGGTTCCATGGCCGAATAACTTTTGCAGCAGACATCAACAATATCACTGAATTATTCATCAGAGCAATACTATGAAAACAGTTACAAGGTAAAAATAATTGAAACCTTTCAAGGATTGTTGAAAACCTTCCACATATACATTTATAACCATTTACACAGGTGGGAGCAAGGCTGTGGTGGGGGTCAGGAAAGAAAAACTGCAGCATCAAAGGCACTCTGGATCACAACCTGAAAATTCTTGAAACGACTTCACAGAAGCACATCACAAAATAATAGGAATAGAAATAAAGTCCACGCTTTAACAAATGACATTAAAAAAAGAAAAAACATCTGCTGACTGAAATTCTTCAGCAAGATGAATATTCCATTGCAAGAAAAAAAAACCACGCTAAATGGTCTGGATTTCCAAAACACCTGCAACGTTTATCATAGTCAAAAGTGCAAAACATCACACAGAATCAGAACACCTTCATGCTAAATAAGCCCCCCATCCGCACACCCCCTCACTCCCACCTGCGGTTTGCCATCCTGTGTTGACATATATCCAACACACATGCTGTCTGTTGTATGTGCCCACAGGAACTCCACTGAAAATAAAAAGAGGGAAGAAGGGGAGGAGAAGGAGGTGGGTGAGGGGTGGACAAGGTACAGTAAAATAATAATGAAGTCATGTGACCAGTCAGGTGAATATGCACATGCTGTATATAAACAGCATGAATGAACGGCCGCATGACTTTACTGGTCACTTTACCTTACTTTAGCAGCAAAGCATGAACTCATTAGAAAGGAAATATTTTTTCAAAAGAATAATAATACTTAATATCAGTACTATTTGACTTTGGTATTGATTATTAAAAGTTCACAATTAAAATGCACACAGGTGCACAACATCGAAATGGCAACAACCCAAAACTTAAGAGAATCAAACGAAAAGGAGAATAAAAGGGCACTTGAGAAAAGCTGTTTGGGATTAGGGAAGCAATAAGCAAGCAGCGACAAAAAATAAATAAATAAAAGAATACACATTTTTGTCTAAATTGTGACAATTTTTTGATGAATATACAGCACAACTTTCATTTAAGAGTGTACACAAATGTTTATCAAAGCTTAGCAAGTTACTGAAGAGAAATCAGACGAGATCGCGAAAGCCATCCCTATTTGAACCAGATATCTCAATGCCCTTGATTTTATTATTGATCTTTAAAAAAAAAATTCCCCAAAACCTGCAAGACTGACTAAGTGCATCACCAATTACGAGTTTCCAAGTTTCCTTTTCCTCACGGCCTAATCTCAGTCTTGTTTTTCCAACAGCCTCGTCTTGGTCGACTCATAGTCTTGTAATAACTTTGAATGCAATTTTAGTGCTGCTCTGTTTCGTTATAATCAAACCTTTACTTGTTGAAACCACCTTTTTACTTGCAGAGCAAGTCGCTCCATTGTCACCAGCGCACGTCGCTGCATTATGGCTACAAATTATTGGAATCTTTACACACTCTTTGGAGGAATACAAACACCTTTACACACTCTGAAGACGCTATGCTTTGCTTCGCTTAACGCCCCTCCTCTCGGTGGGTAGAGTTACATAGAAGGTTGTGTGTAGCAGCGGAACGTGTCATTCGCTTGCGGCTATCCACATTCTAAAAGAGAAATTGTGCCTTTTTTAAGCAATTCGCTGCTCAGTCATTTTCTTTTTACAAAAGCACTTTTGTTGGAGAGTAGGAATGGGGCTAAGGACAAGCTTCTTATTGTTTACAGAGCAGTCATTCACATGTTAATCTAATTTCATTTTCCTTTTTGGACTGCAGCTGCTCATCTACCTCCTTCTGAGCCAGATTAATCAAACGCACCGGCAATAACCAATAGTAATCCCATGGAACCTGAATCTAAGGGTCTTCTCTTATCACATCATGGAATGGTTTTAGGGCTGTTTGTTGACTGAAAATTGTTTTGCGGCTTTACTCCATCTCAGGCACGCCACCTGTCAAACATACAGTGCATGCTCTTTTTTGGACCCTCTTCTTGTTTCTCTCTCAAACTCTCATGTCACAGTCATATGCATACATGTCTTCCTCATTTTTAGCTCACCTGGAATGTAGTTCCAGGGAGTTTATGGGATGGTGCGTCGTCCGTCCGTCCATCAGTCAGTCAACACTTGCAACTTCTTCTCCGAAACTGCTGATGGGATTGTGACCAAACTTGGCTAAAATGATATTTGGTATGTTGCGACTCAAGTTTGTGTACACGTCATTAAAAACATCAGGGCCAAAGGAGGGCTGCCGGGGGTCAAAGTGGGTCCAGGTTTAACCCCCCCCCCCCCCCACCCTGAAAAATAGGTATTTGCTTTTTTCTCTGAAACTACACCCAGAAATTCGATGAAACTTGAACACCACCCCGTGATGTACCAAAGTTTGTTCACTGCATAAAAAAAAAAATCGAGGTCCAAGGAGGTTTAGAGCCCCTCCCCTCCCCCCCCCCCCCCCCCAAGTAGGTACTTGCTCTTTTCTCTGAAACTATTTGCTCTTTCTCCCCCCACCTCCCCACTCCAAGCATTCAAACCCCCTCATCAGTCTCCTCCACAACTTTTAAATTCCCTGCCCCCCCACCCTCACTGCCATTCCAAAACCCCTCCCAACTCTGTCCCATCTATGCTCTCCCTCCCCCTCGAAAACCCAATTCTATGTCCTTTTCTCCTACCCTTCCCTGGGGTTCGGGGGAGATGAGAGAATGGGGGAGGAAAGGGGGAGAGGAGAGAGGGGAAAGAGG
This sequence comes from Myxine glutinosa, assembly GCF_964187855.1. Taxonomy (NCBI): domain Eukaryota; kingdom Metazoa; phylum Chordata; class Myxini; order Myxiniformes; family Myxinidae; genus Myxine; species Myxine glutinosa. The sequence continues at coordinate 115,281,616 of NC_136269.1, read as the reverse complement.
GGAGTGAGTGGGAGCAGAAGGGGAAAAGGTGAGAGGGGGATAGGAGAGGAGGAAGGAGAGGGGTGGGGGGAGAGGAGAGAGAAGAAGAGACGGAACAGTTAAACAAAGAATAGTTAAATGTCATGCAAATTTATTCTTGTTAGGGAAAGCTGTTGCTTGATTAGAATTAACCCCACCAATCCAGTCTTCAAAAGTCATGATGAAAGCTACCAACCTTTGCGTAAGTAACAGAATTTTTTTTTGGGAAACTTGATTGAGGCTCATAAAAAGAGATAAAAGCAGGCAATTTTCCATTTAAATAAAACTATTAGCACCTGCGAGTTATAGTTAGGTCTAATTTTCATCAGAAGAACAAAACAGAACTGAACACCAAACCTATCTTGACTGACTTACTTCTGTCATTCACTTTTAAATTTAAACATCAAATACATTTCACTTTACAAATCAAAAACTGCTTAAAACCAAACGTCATTAATAAACATTATATTTGATAGTTAGTCCACATATTCAATTTATTAGACAAAGTTTTTTCGAAATATTGTTTAAATATATGCAGTAGCTTAAAAAGAGTAAACTTGTGTTGGAAAAGAGTAAACTTGTGTTGGAAAAGAGTAAACTTGTGTTGGAAAAGAGTAAACTTGTGTTGGAAAAGAGTAAACTTGTGTTGGAAAAGAGTAAACTTGTGTTGGAAAAGAGTAAACTTGTGTTGGAAAAGAGTAAACTTGTGTTGGAAAAGAGTAAACTTGTGTTGGAAAAGAGTAAACTTGTGTTGGAAAAGAGTAAACTTGTGTTGGAAAAGAGTAAACTTGTGTTGGAAAAGAGTAAACTTGTGTTGGAAAAGAGTAAACTTGTGTTGGAAAAGAGTAAACTTGTGTTGGAAAAGAGTAAACTTGTGTTGGAAAAGAGTAAACTTGTGTTGGAAAAGAGTAAACTTGTGTTGGAAAAGAGTAAACTTGTGTTGGAAAAGAGTAAACTTGTGTTGGAAAAGAGTAAACTTGTGTTGGAAAAGAGTAAACTTGTGTTGGAAAAGAGTAAACTTGTGTTGGAAAAGAGTAAACTTGTGTTGGAAAAGAGTAAACTTGTGTTGGAAAAGAGTAAACTTGTGTTGGAAAAGAGTAAACTTGTGTTGGAAAAGAGTAAACTTGTGTTGGAAAAGAGTAAACTTGTGTTGGAAAAGAGTAAACTTGTGTTGGAAAAGAGTAAACTTGTGTTGGAAAAGAGTAAACTTGTGTTGGAAAAGAGTAAACTTGTGTTGGAAAAGAGTAAACTTGTGTTGGAAAAGAGTAAACTTGTGTTGGAAAAGAGTAAACTTGTGTTGGAAAAGAGTAAACTTGTGTTGGAAAAGAGTAAACTTGTGTTGGAAAAGAGTAAACTTGTGTTGGAAAAGAGTAAACTTGTGTTGGAAAAGAGTAAACTTGGTGTTGGAAAAGAGTAAACTTGTGTTGGAAAAGAGTAAACTTGTGTTGGAAAAGAGTAAACTTGTGTTGGAAAAGAGTAAACTTGTGTTGGAAAAGGGTAAACTTGTGTTGGAAAAGAGTAAAGTTGTGTTGGAAAAGGGTAAACTTGTGTTGGAAAAGGGTAAACTTGTGTTGGAAAAGAGTAAACCTATGTTGGAAAAGGGTAAAAATGCCTTAATAAACTTCATATAGAGTGCCATCCACAAGTATTCGAATAGTGAAATTTGTTATTATTGCTATATACTCAAGAAAATTGGATTTGAGATCAAGATATGAGAAGATTACAGAAAAACAGCTCATTATTTCTTAGTATTTCTATGTATGTTTGTTTCACCATTGTAGAACAATCACACTTTTTATGTTCAGTCCCCCCATTTTAGGTAATTATAAGTATTGCAACTGATTAACTTAAAGTAAATTAAAGTAGTAAAATAGTTTGTATTTGGTTGCATATCACATACATACAATAATGGCATCGAGAATGTGACCCAATGACACCACTAAACTCTTGGTATCTTCCTTTGAGATGCTTTGCCAAGCCTTTGCTGCTACCATCTTCATTTGTTGTTTGTTTTGGGGGGTTTTGACTTTAGTGTCCTCTTCAGTAAGTGAAATGAATGCTACATTGGATTTAAATCAGGACATTGACTTGACCAGTCTAAAATGAGATGAGAGGATTTCATCTTGCGGTGTAGCCTTTGTAATGCTGCTGTTGAAGTCTTGGACGTCAGATCAAGCAGTTCCTCCTTTGATTTCATTAAACTTGTTTTCTGGATGAAATCCATCATATCTGTGATACTGTATTTCCATCTGTGTTGTGTTGGCAGTTTTGTTTTGGGTCATTATCTTGCTGCACGGTGAAGCATCGCCCAATGAGTTGGGAGGCATTTTCTTGTACAAAGGCAGACAAAATGTTTCTGTACACTTCCAAATTCATTCTGCTGCTGCCATCATTAGTTCCATCAATAAAGATGTCAAAATGCATGTCAGTACATTTCCCCCACATGTCCAACATGCCTGCATCTTCCCAACCCCACCCCTTCTGTGTCCCTCTCTTAAGCATCCCCTCACTTCACATCCTCTCAGATTCCCCTAAACCTTACACACTCTCAGCCTCCCCTCTCATCCCTTTTCAGCTTCCCCCATGCCCTCACTCCCACCCCCCTCGGCTTCCCACTCGACCTCACATCCTCCCTGTCTCTCAGCTTCCCATCAACCCGCTCAGCTTCCCCTCAACCCTCTCAACTTCCCCCTCATTCCTCATCAGCTTCCCCCTCATGCCTCATCAGCTTCCCCCTCATGCCTCATCAGCTTCCCCCTCATGCCTCATCAGCTTCCCCCTCATGCCTCATCAGCTTCCCCCTCATGCCTCATCAGCTTCCCCCTCATGCCTCATCAGCTTCCCCCTCATGCCTCATCAGCTTCCCCCTCATGCCTCATCAGCTTCCCCCTCATGCCTCATCAGCTTCCCCCTCATGCCTCATCAGCTTCCCCCTCATGCCTCATCAGCTTCCCCCTCATGCCTCATCAGCTTCCCCCTCATGCCTCATCAGCTTCCCCCTCATGCCTCATCAGCTTCCCCCTCATGCCTCATCAGCTTCCCCCTCATGCCTCATCAGCTTCCCTCTCATGCCTCATCAGCTTCCCCCTCATGCCTCATCAGCTTCCCTCCTCATTCCTTTTCAGCTTCCCCCTCATTTCTTATCAGCTTCCCTCCTCATTCCTTATCAGCTTCCCCCCTCATTCCTTATCAGCTTCCCCCCTCATTCCTTCTAAGCTTCACCCCTTGCCCCCTCTCAGCTTCCCCCTCATTCCTCATCAGCTTCCTCCTCATTTCTCATCAGCTTCCCCCTCATTTCTCATCAGCTTCCCCCCTCATTCCTTTTCAGGTTCCCCCCTCATTCCTTATCATCTTCCCCCCTCATTCCTTATCAGCTTCCCCCTCATTCCTTATCAGCTTCCCCCTCATTCCTTATCAGCTTCCCTCCTCATTCCTTATCAGCTTCCCCCCTCATTCCTCATCAGCTTCCCCCCTCATTCCTTATCATCTTACCCCCTCATTCCTTATCAGCTTCCCTCCTCATTCCTTCTAATCTTCACCCCTTGCCCCCTCTCAGCTTCCTCCCCCACCCCCATTCAGCTTCCCCCTCACTTTAGTGTCCCTCCCAGCTTTTCCCTGCCCCTCCTCATCCTGCATCCTCCCAGCTCCCCCCCCCCCCCCCTCCCTACCCTGCACCCTCTCAGGCTGCCCCCTGCCTTGCACTCCCTCCGAGCTTCTTTCCACATTCCTGCACAATGTAAATATCTCCTCCTCCTCCCTTGTCCCCAACTGTGTGTCCTCATCATCCGAGGCCTCTGTTCCAACCCGACAGATCTCTCAATCCAGGCTGCCGCTGATAAACCCGACATAATCTGTTTAACAGAATCCTTTCTCCTACAGGACATCCTCGATTCCTTCGGCCTTATCTCCATGGCTATTATCTCCTCCTGTTTGATAGGCCTGAACCCCGTCCTGGTAGAAGAGTTGCAATACATATCAATAACTGCATTTATCATTGTCCGTGTACTGCTCTTACACCTCTCAAACCTAAGAAGTACCTTTGGCTGTGACTTCCCCTCTGGGCCCACCTCTTGTTTGGCTGGGTGTTGTACCATCCTCCAGTGACTCCATATACATTTCTCTCAGTCAACATTGACCAACTTTTAACCACTCATCCCAAAACTGTCTTCTTCATGAGGTGATTTCAATTGTCACCATGCCAATTGGCTGGGTGTTGGTTCGTCTCTCACCACCCATGGCACTTCAGCAAAGGATTTCTTACTCCATCAGACCGACTCGATCTGTGTACCATCTGACTCAGATTTATGCCAATAGCAAATCATCCCTTCTCGGGTTGGTGATGGCCAAGTTCCTCACTAATGTCTACTGCTCTACCTGTGCTTCAATTAGTTCATCTGAACATGTGCTTGTAAGACGTAAGAGTCAACACCTATTTAGTGATTCTCAGTGAGTCGCCTCAGCAAGGCGAGTCTGGCAGTTCACTCAGGCAGACTGGCATGCCTTCAAGCCTTCATCTCACTTCATAACTGGACCACTATATCTGCCACCCCTGATATTAACTCAGTCTGGGAATTCTTCCACAGAAACCTACTCTCTCTTGTGCACTGATCCACCCCATCTCATCTTCAGTTATCCTTCCCTTCTTGCCACCCATAGTACACTGAATCCCGTGTGGACGCAGTTGCTTTGAAACAACTTGCATTCTCTCTTCCTGGAAGACAAATCCAACCGAAGGTAATATCAGATCGTTCCACAGAGCCCATAACAAGTGTGTCCCCAATCAGGAGAGCCAGAAAACAAAATCTGGCCAACGTCAAGATTCAACTTTTAAACTGGTCTCCCTCTCAAACCTGGTGGCACCTTGTTAAGTCTGGCTCTGGTGTGAGCTCCCCCTCCATAAATGGCACAACAGCCAACTCAACTCGTGAGAAGGCCGAATGACTCAATTCTGTGTTTGCTACCAAATCCTGTGCACCCAATCCCTCACTCTCTGTAAACATCAAACCCAGTCGCACCCAACTGCTCCTGGATTCTGTGTCTTTTGCATCTGGGAAACACTTGGAATATGTATTTCAATCCTGACAAATCTCACACTCTCACTCTATTTCTGAAAGGATTGTCTGGCAAGTCCTTCCCCTCCCCCAACTATTTTCTTAATAATCCTCTTCAGGAAGTTCAGTCACTCAAACTCCTGGGTCTCACCATCAGCCATGATCTTTCTTGACAAACCATACTTATAAGTTGGCCTTCAGAGCTGGTCACTGACTGGGCATCCTCCATTGTGCAAAGTCCTTCCATGACACACCTGAACTCTTGTCCACTGATGAGGCCTTCATCCAGAGCTTGATGAGTCTGTGGGCCTGTCACTTTCACATGCCATATGGGTCAGTGGTCTCTGTCTTCTACCTCTTTCTTTCTGGTCTACCACCCACTGCTCTCTCTGTGCTCTGTCCCCCAAATATAAGGTCAGTCCACCCCTCTGCCGGTGGCCCCTTGCTGGTGAGGGTCCCAATATCCTGAGTCACTACCTTCACTCGTTTGTTCTCCTCTATTACCACCTGTGGAGTCAGCTTCTGCGTTTTCTTCATTCTCTATCTTCCCTCCGGGTCTTCAGGACGGCTGGTCGCCACCATCTCAGATCGTCCTCCATCCGTGGCCATGGTCTATTCTGCACCCCATCGACTCTCACTGGACCTGCCTCTTTCCAGGTTTGCAGTTTTTCCTTCCTGGGAGTTTACTTCTGTGTCCCTCTTGTCCAGACCACATGTCCTTCCCTGGCCCTCATTCTTCACCACACCCCTGGCTTATTGAGGTCTTCCACTATTTTGTCCCTCATCCCTGCTGTTGGTATGTTTTCTTCCTCTCTTTATACTGTTCCGTCCTGATCCGTTCCATATCCTAGCTGCAATGCTCCTGCACAAGCCTCGACATTGCATAAAAAGTCTAAAATTCTAGTTGCTAACTAATGTTTTCAGGCTTAAACTGCTGAAAAAATTGACAGAATCAAGTCATGATGCTTCTGATTCTTTGTGAGGGATGAAAATAATGTTGAGAGCTTTCGATTCCAAATAATCCAGGACAAGTGCAAAGGAGCAGCAGCCGATAGATGAGAGCAGTACTCCATTGTGCTATGGACAAAGGAAAAAAAGGACAGAGCCCACCACACTAGTTTGGGCTACTGAGAATTATGGAATTGTGATATTAGAAGGAGCTCAGCAAGACAAGAATGGTAGACTTGTATTCCACAAGCAGAAGTATTGTTAAGCAGAGCAGGGTGCCAGACTGTGTCAAATGTCTGAAGTATGTCCAGGGACTGAGGCCTCACCTCTTGCTTTAAACATTTAGTGCCATGATCAATTGTCGAGAAAGAAGCAGCAGCAGATCCAAAGCTGAGTACCAGAACGGAATCCAAATTGATTATCAGCAATCAGGTTTTTCAAAAGAGAAAAGATGAAGTCACCAGCAATGATGGATTCTGTGACTTTGCTGATAACTAGAAGAAAGATTATTGGTCTGTAGTTAGGAGGATCTGTTTTGTCACCCCTAATTTTTATTTAAGTGATAATATTGGTTTTCCCAAGTAGAAGGGAGGTGGCCTAAAATGAAGGACATGGTGAAGAGCAGACAGAGGACAACTGAGAACAGTAGAGCAGGATTTGAGAACATGGGTACTGATGCCATCTGACCCTGTTGCCTATGGAGAGTCAAGGCTGACCAGAACTTTCTCCTTTTTTGGTGAAAAAGGTCAGTGTCAGGGGATAAGCTGCAGAGAGCTGGATGAGTTGAGAAAATGAGCTTTTTTGTTTTGTTTTGTTTTTTGTGTACAGAGTCGAGGCTCGTGAAAGAGCCAACATTTATCAAACAAACAAATCAAACAAACAAGCAAACAAAGTATATAAAAAGGGGAGCGGTCGACAAGATGGAGAGAGAAGGGGAGGAAGCACACAAACACAACATTTGAGAGCAGGGACATCAGGAGAAGTTTTTGGAGGGAGAGGGCCTGGGGGAAGGCAGGATAGGTATAAAACGCAAGGACACCAAGGACTTCCAGGAAAGAAGTCAAAAGTCACCTCAAAAAAGTGAGTTTGGGGTGAAGTTAGCGGGGGTAGAAAAGATCAAGGTTTTGGATTGGGGAAGATAAGAGATGGTGGTGAACAGCCGTTTTAAAGACCTGGAGGGAGGAGTGGGATTGAAGAGAGTGAGGGAGTTTGTTCCAGAGGCGGGAGAAAAGAGGAATGAAGGAGTGAAGGTGAGCAGAGAGTCTTGATTTTGGCAGTTTAACCATAAGAGGGTTGCAGGCAGATCTTGTGTGACCTGCAGGAATATTTGGGGGACAGAGCCCAGAGAGAGCTGGGGGAGCAAGGCCGGAGAGGAGTCGGTAGAAGACGGAAAGACCACCAACCTGCCTGCGGTGATTAAGTGAAAGGCCCTCGGAGATAGCGTCATCGCGGGAGATTCCAATGATTCTGAATGCTTTGGTTTCAACAGCGTGAAGACGAGCTAGGTGTGAGGCAGGAGCACCAGCCCAGAGGGGAGAGCAGTACTCCATTGAGCTGCGGATGAAAGCCTTGTATGTGGTGAGGAGCTCAGGTGTGCCAAGGAAGGACTTCGCACGACGGAGGATGCCCAGTCGGCGACTGGCTTTGGAGGCCAGCTTGGAAATGTGGTTTTCCCAGGAAAGATCATGGCAGATAGTGAGACCCAAAAGCTTGAGTGACAGAACTTCTTGGAGAGGATTATTCAGAAAGTAGATGGGAGGGTTGTCCAGTCGGTCTTTTCGGAGAGACATCGTAAGAGTGTGAGATTTGTCAGGATTGAAAGACATGTTCCACTTGTTTGCCCAGTCTGATTTTGTCCAGATCTGCAGAGAGTGAGGAGGCTGCAGACTGCCAATCTGAGGGATGAGGAATGGAGCGGCAGAGAGTGGAGTCATCAGCAAAGAGATATAGAGGATTTTCAAGAGAGTCAGAGAGATCATTGATGAAGACCAGAAAAAGCACAGGGCCCAGAACACTGCCTTGGGGAACTCCAGCCTGAACAGGAGGAGGAGATGAGAGAAACCCATTCAGGGCCACAGCCACACGTTGACGACGACTATAGAGGAAGTCCGCCAGCCATGCGTGGAGATTTCCATGGATACCAAAGGAGGAGAGTTTGGTGAGCAGAGCGGGGTGCCAGACCGTATCGAAGGCACGTGATATGTCGAGGGAGACAGCTCTAATTTCCTGTTTGGCATTGAGGACCTCCATCCATTGTTGAGACAGCAGAAGCAGCATGTCCAGAGTAGAGTGACCTGGTCTGAAACCAAATTGATGATCAGAGATCAAGCCATTGGAGAAGAGGAAAGATTTCATATCCGAAGCAATGATGGATTCCATGACTTTGCTGATAATTGGGAGAAGGCTGATTGGTCTGTAGTTGCTAGGATCTGTTTTTGCACCTTTTTTGTGCAAAGCGGTGATGTTGGCTGATTTCCAAGCAGATGGCAGTTGACCTTGAGCAAAAGAGAGGGTGAAGAGAACAGAGAGAGGGAGTGAAAGAGTGGAAGAACAGGATTTTAGGACCCGTGGGCTGATGCCGTCAGGTCCAGTTGCAGAATCAGAGTCGAGGGTTGACAGAAACTTTTCCACCTTGTCAGGAGGAAAGGACACGGAGTCCAGGAGCAGCTGGGTACGACTGAGTATGGTGGGTACAGAGAGGGATGGGTTTGGGACACAAGATCTACAGGCAAACATAGAGTTGAGGCATTCAGCTTTGTCACGTGCGGAGTCAGCTGTGTTGCCGTTTGAGGTAAGGGAGGGGATGGAGGGGGAACAAACACCAGAAACAGATTTGACCAGACGCCACCAGGATTTGGAAGAGGGAGACAGATAAGAGAGTTCGGTCTTGAGAACAGAGAGATATTGTTTCCTGGCTCTCCTGAGGGTGGACACACACTTGTTTCGGGCTTTGTGAAAGGAAATGAGATTTCCTTCCGTTGGATTTGCTTTCCAGGAGACGAAGGCAAGTTGTTTCTGGGCAACACCCTCACCACAAGATTCCGTAGACCATGGACGGGAGGAAGGGTATGACAACTCAAGACGAGATGGGATAAATCTGTGCATGAGAGAGAGCAATTTACTTTGGAAGAATTCCCAGGATGAGTTGATGTCAGAGGTGGTAGAGATGGGAGACCAGTCCAGATGATTGATGGCTGCTTGAAGACCGTGCCAGTTGGCCTGAGTGAAATGCCAGACTCGTCGACGCTGAGCAGGCTCCCTGAGAATGGTCAGAGAGATGTCCACTTTAACAAGGACATGATCAGATGATCCGATTGGAGCAGAAGAAGAGCAGCAGACATTTTCAGGGAAGTTAGTCATAACCAAGTCCAGAAGAGAAGATGCTCCGTTGACTGAGATCCGGGTCGGGAAATTGACAGATTGTGTCAGTCCCAGTGAGTCGCAGAAGTCCTTTGCTGAGGAGCCATGGCTGGTGAGAGAGGTACCCACACCCAGCCAACTGGCATGGTGACAATTGAAATCACCACATATGAGGAAGAGAGAGTTGGGATGAGTAGATAGATGTTGGTCCATATTATCAGACAGCGAGATGTAGATGGAGTCATCACTGTTTGGTGGACGGTACAACACACATATGAACAAGAGGTGGGAGCGAAGGGGAAGCCGTAGCCAGAGGTATTCCTGGGGGTGAGGTGGAGAGAGTGCAGTGCAGGGCGAGTGAGGAAGAGAGTTTTTGATAAAGATAGCAACCCCACCTCCAGGACGAGGCTCAGGTCTATCATACCGGAGGAGGGAGTAACCCGGGAGAGATACTAAGGAATCAGAGACATCATTAAGGAGGAAAGTTTCTGTTAAGCAGATCATGTCTGGTTTGACAGAAGCAACCTGTATGGAGAGATCAGTTAAGTTTGAACGAAGGCCCCGGATGTTTGAGGTCCATACCGTTAATGAAGAGGAAGGGGGAGCATCGGATACAGAACAGGGGGGAGGAGGGGTAGGGTAAGATGTGGAAGAGGTGGAAGAGGTAGGGAGAGCTGTTGAAGGTGTGTCAGAGATTTCAGAATAGCTCGGAGAAAGGGAAGGATGGGGCGGACAAAAGGTTTGATGGTGATTGGGTGAGGCACAATGAGGTGTTATTTGAGGAGGGGGAAGAGCGAGGCAGAAGGTTGGGGGAGATGGAGGTGAGAGTTGGAAGGGGGAAGAAGCAGGGAGGACGCTTTGAGGAGGGGGAGTGAGAGGGGGGAAATTGAGAAGAAATGAGGGTGGGGAGATTTGAAGGGGAGGGGCGAGGGGGGAGTTTGGGAGGGAAGGGACAAGGGGAGGGATTTGAAAGGGATGGGATATGGGGGAGATTTGGAGGGGAGGGGTGAGGGAGGAGTCTAGGAGGGGAGGGGCGAGGGGGAGTCTTGGAGGGAAACAATGACAAATTTTGCCTTGTGTTGAGCAGACTCAGCATTGAGGCCATTTTAGGTGAAGGAGGGGAGGGAGAGGAAGCATACACCAGAGGCAGACTTAACAAAACAACCTGTACTTTGAGGAAGGAGACAGGTTTGTAAAGTTCAGCTTTGAGATTACTCAGATATTTTCTGTCTCGTCTGAGGATGGACATACAGTCACGTGAAAAAGTAAGTACACCCCATGTAAAGTTTTGACTTTTTCAACATATTTCAACACACAGCTATTTGATCTTCATTTCAACAATATTGATAGATAAAAGTGATATAATATAACAAATATCATGAAACATTTACATTTTGTAGTCCATTGTATAATTTAAATAAACATAAATGCAAATTTCGCATGTGGAAAAAGTAAAAGCAAATTCAGGGTGCATTCTCACCCATGAATGCCCGACTCCCAGATCCAACTTCACAGTTTTCTGAACTTTCTTGGCATCTAAGCACAATGACTCCTCCCAAAACACTATCTTCAGCTGTCAAGAATGGCGAATCTGTGGAAACAAGGCCAGCAGCGGCATTAAATTCATTTTTGTTAATATTAAATGCACAAAATAATACATATGTACAATTTTGTATTTTACGTGAAGGCTCATGAAGGGACTCATTTGCTAACAATAGCTGATGGATGTTAAAGACCCCATGGTGTTTTGCCCCACAAATAAATTAATCAATGAAATATATTTTAAAATTGACCATATCGCCATGCAGCTCACATGTATCAGGCAATTTTCTGATATTTTCAATATGGTTCAGAAATGAAGTTAATCACCAATTATGGTTGATGTCCCATGCTCACTATTATGCAAGTTTCTTTTTAAAAATACATAAAAATTTGAAGTGAAAAAAATTGATATATATATATATTGTTGCGGATCTCGCGCCCGTCGACGTACAAAGGGGGGTTAAACCCCTTTCCCCCTCGGGCCTTCGAGTCCACGACCTACTTTACACTCGTGGGGCGGATTGCGGAGCAATTCCAGCGGCCACCCCTGTAGCGAGCGTGTGGAAGGGTATCGGGTCGAATCCCCACGTACCTTCGATACACATGCCGCCACGAGAACGGGGACTGGACCTCGCACGAGTCACGCTGGTCTGATATGCCTGAGCGGTTTGCGTGTCACGTGACTCGTGCCCTTAATTCTTATTGAACCCGATTGAGCGGTTTTACTCGTACAGTGCGAAGCCAATGGTGGGAAATGACATGAACGACCAAATGGATGCGAAAGAACACAGGTTTATTTTACAATTTATCCAGTGATCAGGGCAAAGAGACACAGAGAGCAGGACTTAACGGCCTTACTTAATCCCCGGACAAGGGCCCACTCACTCACGAGGGGAAAAGGATGAAGAAGGACGACGCGCTCTAAGCGCGGTCGTTGGCGCCGTTCGTCCCGGTCAGCTCGTTCAGCGTGTCCCTGGGATGTTCGCGGCACGTTCAGGGAGCTCAGGCAAGGAGATCGTTGGCGTCTGTGGCCCCGGGAGACACCGTCCTCGCAAGCGCTATTAATAGGCAGCAGAGCGCATGGCAGGGAGAGTTCGTGCACAGAGAGCCTCGATCACAGAGAGAGTTCCAACCACACCTCTATCACCGAGAGCTAGTTCGGGGGCAGTCTGAGTTCGTGGATCCGGCCCGGGTTTTATAACCCCTCCCCAGAGTCTCACCCGAATGTTCCAAACTCCTCCCCTGGCCATCGTTGTTCGCCACTCCCCTTGAGCTTCCATTGGCTGCTTGCCGCGTACCGGCCACTCCCCTGCAGCTCCTCCCTCGGGCCTTCCAGACTTGTTCCAGGCCAAAGAGCACATGGTATTCCAGCCCAAAGAACACATGGAATTCCAGCCCAAAGAACACATGGCATTCCAGCCCAATGAGCACTGAAGCCTACACTTACTGGCCTGTCTCAATGCATACTAACACAGGAAATAAGACTATGCTCAACAATTTAATAGGAAATAACTGAACTAAGCGAGGCTACATGTTGTGGTGTAACTAACTAAGAGGGGGGGTTACCTTTATTCCCAAAACTGCAACAATATATATATATACATATATATAATTATAAAATTCAAAAAAAGAACCCCTCAGCACATACTCACCACCACGTAATTCAAAACACCTCACCACCACGTAATTCAAAACACCTCACCCCCACCAAATTTAAAACACCTCACCACCACGTAATCCAAAACACCTCACCCCCATGTAATTCAAAACACCTTACCACCATGTAATCCAAAATACCTCACCACCACGTAATTCAAAACACCTCACCACCACATAATTTAAAACACCTCACCACCACGTAATTCAAAACACCTTACCACCATGTAATTCAAAACACCTCACCACCACGTAATTTTAAAAAAACCTCACCACCAAGTAATTCAAAACACCTCATCACCAACTAATTCAAAACACATCACCACCACATAATTAAAAATACATCACCAACTAATTCAAAACACCTCACTACCACATAATTAAAAATACCTCACCACCAAGTAATTCAAAACACTTCACCATCACGTAATACAAAACACCTCACCACCACGTGATTTAAAAACACCTCACCACCACATAATTTAAAATACCTCACCCCCACGTGATTCAAAACCACCACCACGTTATTAAAAACACTTCACAACCACGGAAACAAAAGTTTCAGGTCGTACCATGCGAAGCCAATGGATGGAAGGGACAGGACGGTCAAATCAGAGGAAGAACACGAACAGTGACAACAGACACTGCCCAGATGTGTAGATATATAGATAAATGACTGTACCTGAGTAGCTGTTTTGTCATGGTTTACACCAATCATAATTCAAACAATCATAATGCACAAATGTATTTGTAATATACGTGATATTACATTTTATAAACAATTTAAGTTGAAAACGTAAGTTGGGAAAAAAAAAAATTTGCCAAAAGAAATTCCCCCCCACCAAAAAAAAAAAAAAAAAATTGGAAGTTTTTTCAAAACAATACCCTTAGGACATACTGACGGGAGAGATATGTGCATACCAGAAGTTTGGTGGAATTTCACAAAAGTTTGAGGTAGTTAAGTGACAACACAGGACAACAAAGGACATCACAGACACTGCACAGATATATATATATATATATTTACACAGTATATGCATAAAAACTATATAAAAGCATGTGTAAACTAAAAACTATATAAAACTATATAAACACGCACACACACCAAGGTAAAGCAATAGCTGAAAAAGCTGCTTGGATCTGGTCACATGATGACCCACTTATAAAGAGTAGAGAAATAGCTCACACAAACTTGGGAATGACTACCATAAGCAATATTTCTGCCTAGTTTGGTGAAAAATTCCCCATCAATTTATGAGAAGTTTAAAATGTTAACAAACAGATGGACAACGTACGATGGTGTAGGGTACTCGGACTAAACATTCTCGATTCATAAAACATTACTGCTGAGACGTGTAGGATATCCTCCAACATGGACCAAAAATAAAAGAGCACATCTGTGATGAGCAAAATGAAAATGACAAGAAAATTTATATAGTGTTTGGTGAAGTGATGTGTATGGTGAACATATTTTCTCGAAATGTTTTTCCTGATAAAAAGTACTTAGTGCATGACAAAGTTTCATTCTATTACTGACTTTAGCACTTTTGCCATAAATAATGCCTTTTGTAACATGACAAGGTGTAACACACTTCTTTACAGCATTTCACACAACTGAATCAAATTCTAGCTTGGTTCAATACAAAACATGAAAATATACAGTATTGAGGAAAAGTAAGAGAATGCTCCGCCACCAAAGGTGGATGGAGGATTATGTTTTCACCCCTGTCTGTCTGTTTGTTTGTTTGTTTGTGAACGAGATATTTCAAAGAGTTGTCGATGGATTCGGACGAAATTTGGCAGAGACGTTGCGGATGTGACAAGGACGAAATGGTTAGATTTTGGTGAAGATCCGGATTCGGATCCGGCTCGTAGAAGTTTCTAAGTGATTCTTCAACATTGGGAGATGGGGCCAAAAACGATACATAGCAGGATATCTCAAAAGGTTGCGGACGGATTTGGACGAAACTTGGTGGACAGTTTGGGTGTGTGACAAGGACTAATCAATTCGATTTTGGTGAAGATCTGAAAATGGATTCGGATACGACAATTCTTTATTTTTAAGTGATTCTTCACCATTGAGAGATCGGGTCAAAAGTGATATAGAATATGACATTTAAAAAAGTTATGGACAAGTTGTTTAGGTGACAAGAACAAGCTGATTAGATTTTGGTTCAAGTCCGAATCCAGATCCGGCGTATCAGTGGGAAACAAAACAAACTGTTCAGCCTGACAAAAGTATGCTCTCTACCGAGTACCGAGTGCCATTCTAGTTTATTCGAAGGTGGACAGAAGAAAGAGGGTGTGGCCTCACATTTCATTTGGCGGTGTCAAAAAAATCAATGTTTTAATAATCTGAAGCAAAACATCATTACAAATATCAAATGTTTTGAAAACTAGTTATTTTGTTTTCAGGCTGTATAATGAAGTTTTAAGAAATTAATACGACTTTAAATTAGTTTCGTTGCATTCAAGTCAAATGGCACCTTTAATCATTTAAAGGGATGGTAACAGTCGTTAGCACAACAACTCTTGCGCATGTCATGTGACAGTCAACAAGCAATTCCACCATATGTTAGTGTTGTGATACGTTCGTGAAAAACATGCGCGACGTTTCATTAGAAAAAAAGAAAAGATGATGCATCTCAGCATGACCATACAACCCAACAAGGAGAAATGCACAAGATGAACTTTGCAGCAGGCATGTGGGCTCTGATGTGGTCCATGGTTTTTGAAGTCACATCAAAGCAACCTTTTCCAGACTGCAGCACTCTGGAGTGTCTCCTAGCTGTGTAAACACCGCCCTTTAGTTTCCCTTGAGGGTCGCGTTTGGCGCAATCCAGGAAGGCTTATCAGAACAAACGGAACTGCGATCGAGTGAACAGAAAGGCAGTGAGCTTGGTGTTTCCAAAAGTCCTTCAGGGGTGATCAAACATGTCATCGGCTTCCTGAGAACAAAGTGTTCAAAGATTGCATGCTATTTTGTGCAGCTCAGGAATCTTGAAATGAGTGCACCAAGGCTATAAATATTTCGAGAAGAATGTGTTACAATGAATGCTTTTCTGATTGTGTCAAATTGTGCTTAATATTACTCGTACTTCCCACTTAGCAGTGATTGATCGAAGCCAAATAATTTAATGAAAAACAAAAAGTAAAATTGGTGTGTGTGTATATATATATATATATATATTGTTGCGGATCTCCTGAAGCCCGTTCCCATTACAAGGGGGGGATTAAACCCATTTTTTCCCCCTGGGTCTTCGGGTCCGCGAGGCCGAATCGCCACTTCCGGGCAAACGTGAAAAAGGGTATCGGGTCAACGTCGCACGTACCTTTGACCCACGCTGCCACGAAAGCGGGGACCGAGCCGCGCACAAGCCACGCTTAATCGAGTACGCCTGAGCAGTATGCGTATCACGTGACTCGTGCTTACTTTTATTGGAACCCGATTTGAGCGGTTTTATTCGTACCATGCGAAGCCAATGGATGGAAGGGACAGGACGGTCAAATCAGAGGAAGAACACGATTTATTTACACTATTATGTACAATGATAATGATGAAGGAAAGGGGGACACAGAGCAGGGCTTAATCAATCTTACTTATTTCCCAGACACGGGCCCAATCACTCACACGGGGAAATGGAAGAAGAGCAGGTTCGCGCGCCAAACGCGCCTTGCTGCCGGTCGCTCCCGGACAGCTCGCTCGTGGTGTAGCCCTCTGGCGGTCACGGCCCATATGCAGGAGAAATGCAGGCAGGAGGAGATAGCGCGTCTGTGGCCCAGCACCGGTCGTCCTCTCGAGCGCGCGATTAATACAGCGGCAGAGCGCAGGGAACAGGGCACGGGGCAAGTTCGTGTACAACGAGGCTATTACAACGGTCAATTCAAGCACTTCGACTTGTTCAGGGCTGGGCGACTTTCACTCCTCGTCTCTCGTTCTTGATCTCACCCGTTCGGCTGCCCACAAACTCTCACAGCTCTCTCCTCTCGTGCATTCTGCGTTCTGTGTTCTGACTCACGCGGGTTCTGCTGCTGTTCTGCTTAATGGGCTCGGGGCAGGACCTTATATGGCACCTCCCCGATCTTACCCGAATGTTCCAAGCCCCGCCTCCTGCCGCAGTGGTAAGCCACTCCCCTCGAGCCCTGATTGGCGGCTCGTTGCTTACCGGCCACTCCCCCTGCAGCTCGTCCCTTCAGCCTTGCCAGACTTGTTGAAGGCCTACCACGTGGCATTTCCAGCCCAAACCAAAAGCACCAAAGCAAAGCGCCAAAAGAACACCTAAGCTCACTGGCCTACTCAACGCAAAATTAAGCACAGGAAAGGACTACGCTTACATTCACTAAGAAATAACTGAACTATCGTGAGGCTTCATGTTGTGGTGCAACTAACACAATATATATATATATATATATATATATATATATATATATATATATATATATATATATATATATATATATATATATATATATATATATATATATACATACATACATATATATATATACATACATATACATATACACATACACAATATATATCCCTTGCCAACTCCATAGGGGTTAGGTTCTTCAAAACACCAGTGGTTGGTAAATCCGCAGTTGGTAAGACTAAGGGCCTATAGGAAAAAAAATGGAGTTAGGTTACACAGCCACACATAGGGGGTTTTCCTATTATGCCTTCAATAAACACGACAAATATGCATTAATATCGAATATCCTGCATGAACGAAAATACTTTTAATTACCTTTAATATTGACAATGAAGCATTGATGACAATGACTATAATGATGACTATGACCGTGATGATCACGGTGGGTGGTTAGAGGGATGAGGAGCTGCCCCCTCCTCCTCACGATCCTCAATCAAAATCCCTCATGATGTGGCAGGAGAACTGGAAACTGCGATTGGATGAAACATGGCAACACCGGTGGACGGTAAGGCGGACTGCTTCATTTTACAGTGAACGAATTTTACAGTGAATTTACAGTGAAGTTTTTACAGTTACCCTGAATGAAGGACAACAGCAGACAGAACTAGCCTGCACACAGTAGAGAGCATACCTCCACCAGGCTGAAAACGTTTTCTACCCACTTGGAGTTTGCAAAAAAGCACCTCAAGGACTCTCAGACTGTGAGAAACAAGTTTCTGTGGGCTTTCATGTGTCTTTCACTGAGGAGAGGCTTCCGTCTGGCCACTCTGCCATAAAGCCCAGATCGGTGGAGTGTTGCAATGATGGTTGTCCTTCTGGAAGTTTCTCCCATCTCCACACAGGATCTCTGGAGCTCAGCCAGAGTGACCATCGGGTTCTTGGTCACCTCTGTGACCAAGGCCCTTCTCCCCTGATTGCTCAGTTTGGCCGGGTGGCCAGCTCGAGGAAGAGTCCTGGTTGTGCCCAATTTCTTCCATTTAAGAATTATGGAGGCCACTGTGCTCTTGGGAACCTTCAATGCAGGATAAATTTTTTTGTAGGCTTCCCCAGATCTGTGCGTCGACACAATCCTGTCTCTGAGCTCTGCAGGCAGTTCCTTCGACCACCTGGCTTGGTTTTTGCTCTGATATGCATTGTCAGCTGTGAGACCTTATATAGACAGGTGTGTGCCTTTCCAAATCATGTCCAATCAATTGAATATACCACAGGTGGACTCCAATCAAGGTGTAGAAACATCTCAAAGATGATCAAGAGAAATAGGAGGCACCTGATCTAAATTTCAAGTGTCATAGCAAAGGGTATGAATACTTATGTAAATGTGATATTTCAGTTTTTTATTTTAAATAAATTTGCAAAACTTTCTAAAATCCTGTTTTCTCTGTCATTATGGGGTATTGAGTGTAGATTGATGAGGGGAAAAATGAATTTAAACGATTTCAGCATAAGGCTGCAACATAACAAAATGTGAAAATAGTGAAGGGGTCTGAATACTTTCTGAATGCACTGTATGTGTATATATATATGTTGGAACCTATCTGTGGATCGGTCCCATCGGCCGATGGGTCTGACCCATCTGTGGATGCACGAGAAATGACAATGCAGACCCATCGGCCGATGGGTCTGCGCCATCTGCGGATGTGTTGTTCACCTTGAAGGAATGTGTTGACAGAATGGTGCTCTTCAATCAGGTACACAGTCATTGGAATTACATGTGGTAGGAATTTAACAGAGATGATTTTTAAATGTTATATTTAACTTTTATTTTTAAAATTTAAATTTTATTTTTTTATTTTATTTAAATTTTATTTTATTTAATTTAATATAAAGGAATTTAACATTCCCCTCAGCCATTATCAGAAGAACACCTAATGTTTTGTATGAATGTTGAGTATGTTATGTAAAGCTTTACTAAAACTGCCATGTATCTGTCAATTACAAAATGTATAAATAGATGGGTAGAAATAGATAATAAAACATTTTAAAATCATCTCTGTTAAATTCCTACCACATGTAATTCCAATGACTGTGTACCTGATTGAAGAGCACCATTCTGTCAACACATTCCTTCAAGGTGAACAACACATCCGCAGATGGCGCAGACCCATCGGCCGATGGGTCTACATTGTCATTTCTCGTGCATCCACAGATGGGTCAGACCCATCGGCCGATGGGACCGATCCACAGATGGGTTCCAACATATACACTATTTTAAAAGGCTCTTCTGGTGAAACAGTTACATAGACTCTGCCTATCAGGTATCAGTTTAGCACAGATGCAGCGCCCTACTTCCCAGTAGAATTATGATGCAGCCAATACTCTAACCAATTACACAACCGAGTTCCTTGTAAATACCAAGTTCCTTGTAAATACCGAGTTCCTTGTAAATGCAGAGTTCCTTGTAAATTCCGCGTTACTTGTACATACCGAGTTCCTTGTAAATGTAACCATTCTTTTCAAATGCCAGCGCAAGCAGAATAAAAGTTACGGCCTAATGCAATCCAAACTTATTTTGACAGTATTCATAAACAGCTGAGATTGTTAACGAGGTGGTTAGATACGAGTGGGTTTTCAAGGTGGTTCTTACATATGAACTTGTCTTGCATCGTCTCCAAGAGAGCTTGATGTGCATCTTCCTTTTGCATTGCACAGGTACATTCTCTGGCCAGCATAGTCCGAACTAACTGCTCACCACAACCTGCAATTTTCTCAAACAACATGTGGCATCGGCATCAAAGAAATGACAACATTCCATGATTTGAATGCTCCCAAAAATGTCAAACTGGTGGTCACGCTCACACAGAATTAAAGTTCCTATGTTGATTTATACATATAAAAACAAACCCATTGATGTTATAGAAGTAAGTCTCATGCTTTAGTTTTTCTGTTTTCTTTTTTCTTTTTTACGTCAAGGCAAATATTCACAGAACAATCATTTAATGCTACCTGATGTGCTGGAAGCCGAGCTGAATGCATTTGTCCCGTTTGCACGTTCAGCCCAGCAGCCGCACCCATATACTGCTGCCTGTAGCAAAACAAACAATGAACAAAAATTTTAATTTTTCACAAAAAAACAACAATGTTGAACAAAATGAATGAGAAAGAACAAGTACAGCATACAAAATGCTTTGGAGTACTCTATACAATTGCATCAACAAATCCAATATCAGGTGCACAAACCGAGTCATAAACAACAATGTGATAAAGAAACAGTCGACAAACATACTTGGCCAATGCGGCCTGGATATTTCATAGCAAGCCCTCCACTGGAAACAGCGGCTGCAACCTGTCCACACGAATCCAGGATGACCGCACCGACAGTGTCCATCGCAGGTTGGTAAATATCCTACAAGAGAGGTAACTACTGGATCATGTCAGCCGAAAGGAAGCAGTGTGAATCAATAATGAAGATAGAATAAATAATATAATAAATGGCTGTAACAAAGTGTTGCCATCGACCTTTCGGGGTTAGAAAAAGACGAGAGAAGAAGCTGTGTGAAGCAATAATAGAGGGAGGAATAAAAAGGAAAGCAGTGATTTGGGAATATTTTAACTTACCAGACTGAGAAAAACAAAATTGAGAATATACATGCATATATATATATATATATATATATATATATATATATATATATATATATATATATATATATATATCTATATATATATCTATATATATATCTATATATATATCTATATATATATATATTGTTACTGTACGCGGTTAAAGATGTTATATTTGCCGAGTGGAGGCTCCGCGACCGAACAGTTATTCCCCGACTAACCCGATTCAACCCCAAACGTTGGCCGTATCGCACCGCAGCTGCTCAATATGGAAAACTCTAAAGCGACCGAATGCAAAGAGGAAGAAGACGTACAGAAGAGTAACTGGGTTTATTATTTACACATAGAAGCAAGAAGAAAGCAGTCACGTTTATTTACAGGCACATGAGACGCAGGTGACACAGTGAAATCTTTAGCTTATACAAGCTTAATTACCTACCCCGGACAGAACAAACAAAGACGACTCACACGGGGAATGATGACAGGAATTGGCTGGAAGGAGAGGAAAGTCCACTGGGTCCGGCAGCACGATCCGCACGTTGGGCAGCCGCCGTTCCTTCGCGGCCCTGCTCCGAACTGCCGTCCAGGCCCCTAAGCGGCTGGCGAGCGTTGTTGCTGCTGCTGCTGTAGACGCTGCCGCTCGCGAGCAAGGTGACGAATAGCAGGCTTGGTGCTTCCTTGGATGATCTCTGCTTGTTGGACCTCACAACTCAGCTCTTTCTTGGACCCTCTCTCTTCTCAGCTCATCTGCCTTGGACCTTTTTGCGACTCTCTTAAAAGCTCCTCTCCTTTCTCAGCCCATCTCATGTCTCTCCTTCCTTGTCTCAACTGCTTGGACTCCCTCTCGTCTGCCTTGGGAACGCCCCGCCGGCGGGTTATATAGGCCCCGCCCCTCAACCTTTTCGAACCTCCCCCATCGCTCTTCCTCCACCCTCTCTAGCCAAACCCCTGGCTCATGGTTGGTCGAGTGGGGCTGGCTCACTCCTCCCCTCTATGACGAGGTGGAGACACGCCTTTCTTCTCCGACCCTGCCTCGTGGTCAATGGCGGCAATTGGAGGGGAGGTAATTGCCAATCGACGAAAGGGGGAATGGAGGTTTTGGGAATGGGAATGAAGGGAATCTATCTCTTTCACTGGTGCAATGGAGTATTTCAATTAATGGGAGACACAGCCTTACCCTAAAACACATAATAAGATATAACTATCGAACAGGGGTATTCTATGATTGGCTGACGTGTATGCTTTTGGACTAATTATGGGACGCCCTTTGACCTTTACACAACTCTGGAGGCAGGAGGGGCCATATCCAACAATGTTCATCACCATCTCCAATATAATACAACACAATCAAAAAAATGCAATCCTCATATCCGCAACACTGCACCCTCCTCCTCTTAGGCACGTCCCGGGCCTACAACTTTTATTTAGTGTGACACGTAGGTGTAGTTCCCCCTACTTTTAACCTGACCCTGAGTGCGACAGTTTTAAAACATAAATAAATGTGTCCCGCTGCTCCATTGCACCCTGCCTAACAGACTTACGCCCACAGTTAACCGAATTGCGGAATGGTCTTCAAACTACACACTGACGGTGGGGAGCATTATTTACAATTGACACTACCTTTATTTACAAGACTAACCCAGGACCTGTAATTGTTCTTTCTGGGGGGAGACAGTCTGCTCTGCATTGACGCACCATGAAAGCACCCAAAAACGCACCAATACACCCCCAAGCACCAATCGGTGCAGTCATCACTGTTCATCAATGTTCAATAATAAAAATAACCAAACAACCCCTAACCCTGCAGGTGATCTCTTGCTCTTCGGCTCCCTCTGCTGGCTATTATTATTTCTTCCAGTTGTTGTCTTTCCTTCATTTTCTTACTGGCGGCCTATTTGCAATAAAGCTTGCCCAAACGTGTCCATTTTATTTATCTTTATTTATGGCCCACAGGGCCGACTACGTGTGGTTCACCTGTGGGGCATCGGTGCCCTGTGGCCAAGGTCCGCCAGCAAGATTTCGGGCCCTCATGGCCGGTTCCAGCAGAGGGGCCATGCCCCAACCCATGGGGTCCATACGTGGTGCTCGGCCACAGGCATGTGGTCCATAATGTGGTGCATCGATGCAGACAGCTGGTTCTGGGAATTTCGGGCGCACAATGGCCGACTCACGCACGCTCCCCTCGGCGCCCAATGGCGCACAGGTCATGTGGGAGACAAAAGGGGGGAGACAAATGAGCGAGGGGTAAGGTCACAAGGGTACACATCAATAAAGCAATGCAAGGCGAAATGCGTACGGAGGGCGAAGTGAGAAAGCTCGTCCCTACCGTACGTCACCCCCCTGTCACCTACACTACCCTTGCCCTTACCCCATATGTACAAAATCTACACATTACAAATTCGTCACTACCGTCACGTCTTCCCCATATTTCCCTTATACCAAATTCGTCTCCACAATCCCTCTACTTCAAAATTTGCCATCACCCAATTCATCATCAATCCTCATAAGGAGGAAGAGATGGAACATCAAAGCACAATGTCACACCCACGTCATGATGCGTCTCACAATCCAAACATTTGCATCATAAAAAATAATCATGGCATGGTGTGGAGTACCTGTCACCTCAGGTGAGTGGATGCAGATGGTGCAAGGAGATCCTTCATCCTATCTATCCTCTAAATGACTTTAACACACTTTACACTACCCGGGGTCTCTCCCTGCCAATCCATTGGCCAACTTACACTATGGGTTCTAAAAACCAATTCCCATTGCCCAAACTGTGGTGCTTCTCAATTTGGGGTCTCACTCCCCCGATTCATCTCCCGGTGCCCTTGCACAATTTCTGGGCTGTGACGTGTAGCTCTCCCAACAGGTCTACCCACCTGCACACCTCCACCACTGCAGTTGCCACCCAAGCTTACCTAGCTCCTCACCCTAACCTAACTAACTGGGGAAGGCCCCTCCTGGCTCTGTCACCCCACTCGGTGCCCTCTGGCAGTGGGCTACCCGGGTCCGTCCTCCGGATCCTCGAGCCCCATCCACAACAACTCTACCGGCTCCCAGAGCCCACCTGCGGCCTCACCTGGCCGACATCCTCACAGTGGTGGAGTGCCCAAACCAACTACACACACCAACAGGCTACACGCCCAGCCATTTCCACAACACTAATGCACCCATCCAAACATCATTCTTCCACCCGCACCACAGATGCCAATATCCAACCACAATTTACCTGTACCCTCCACCTAACACTTACACTACCCGCCCCGGGTATCCGTGATGGGGGTCCATCCTTCCCCCATTCACACCTTCGCACCATCCACTCCACTCCACAATTTCCACCATACTCACTCCACGACCATCCATTCCAATACTCCAGATATTCCACACTACCATTTATTCCATACACCTGTTCCTCATACCTGTTGTTGCACACCTGTGCACTCACACCTGGTGCCACCTGCACCCTCCTCCTCTTCCTGGACCAGTTGGTCAACACAACACACATCACCATTCCTCAAACACTGCTCCATCCATCTGTTCAGTTGCACACCTGTGCAATCACACCTGTGCAATCACACCTGTTCAATCACACCTGTTCACCCTACACTTCCACAATACACTTCTGAATACACATCCAACACTCACACGGCATCATCTGAACTACCTTTTGCCCTGCTAACTTAGTGCTCCCCGTCTTCCCTTTAAACTAAGCACATACCACGTCATTATCATCCACACTAATCTACCTGCGTCCCCACTACAGGTATCAGTCACTACCTAACCTTAACGTTACCTAATGTCATCTTCTAGGGCCCTACACACAATATCCTAACCCACCCGGGCTAGTTTTCACTGCCATCAACCCCATAAACTAGTGCTCCTTTGCCCCCCCCCTATGAGGGATGGTGGATTGCCCATCCCACCACATCGGGGAGGTCCCACTATCAATTTTGCTCACCAAATTTCAGCCAATCAAAAATTTTGCCAATCATCTGCCAATCACCGTACCAATCATCAAATTTTGCCTTTTTCTAATTTTGTGTCCAAAACACTAACCTCATCACCCGTCTACTTATTAGATCCTCTCGGTGCGCCAATTCACGTCTACAGCCCGGCTTCGTAAAGCCGAGCAATGAATGCGGGTTGTTTGGTGCCGGCGGCTGGATGCGTCCGACATTCGGTGCAGGGAAGGAGGTTTACCCGGGCCGAGATCCCACGCACCACCTCGGCACGGAGCCATCCAATGGCCCGATCTCGACCTGCCGGAACGTCTCAATAAAAAGTGGTTGCCATGACGACCCTTCCTATCGGGCTGCCCGTTCCGCCTAGCGGAGCACGGACGCGGCCATTCCAAGCGCGGCCCAGCGTGGATCACGTACGGCGGTCCTTTCGAACCCGCCATGGTTCGGATCCCCGCTGGTCCTCGCGGCACGCGAAACCCGGCACGCACCGAGGGCCCGATTCGGCTATAAGTCGCTCTAACCGCTAACTCGGTTACCGTCGATGCCTCACCTGCATGCTCACACGCATACGCTACCCCTTTCTTGCTCATACATCCAGCTGTTCCCATGCTCCTCGTCATTGCACCTTCTCTTACACACCCAGGTACACTCATTCCGCTCACAGACTTGGTCACACACCTGACCACCGAACACCTTTGCACACACTCGTCGCTCGCACACCTCACCAACACACCTCTTCGCGCCCCCTCCTCGGTCACCTCCTCTGTGACAATCACAGGTGTGCTCTCACTCGCACACCCAACCACGTGCCTCACGACCAACTCAAGTGTGCATTCCCACACACGCTCTACCATTCCAGGTGTGCATCCCTCCATTCCAGGTGTACATCCTCGCTCACCTGTCACAACCAACTCACGCTCCGTGTCACTCTCACTACTTTTACCACCACTCTTGACAGCGCACTCACCCTTACTCTCGACAGCGCACTCTTTCCTCATGCACCCGTCCGTTACACACCTTTCTTGCGCACACTCTCCCGTTACATCCTCTGTAACACTCACCACAGGTGTGCATTCTCCTTCACTCTTGACAGCGCACTCTTTCCCCATGCACCTGTCCATTACACACCTTCCTCGCGCATCCTCTTGCGCACACTCTTTCGTTACTTCCTCCGTAACACTCACCACACCGCGCTTCCATGTGCTCCCTCGCACACGCGCTACGACCGACTCACTCTCGACAGCACACTCACTCCTTGGCGCGCACTTTTTCCTCACACACCCCAGAGTCGGACATTCTCACACACCTCCTCTTTTGCACACCAGACCTGTCGCACACTTCACCAACGGCCTTTCACGAACACCCGGATCCAAACCAATCCCCAAGCCGACTGAAGCTCCCCTCACATCATGTACATTTCCTCGTATATCGCCACTCACCTTGGCACCTCGTCTCCGCACCTCCTTTGCCACCTGCAAACTCTTTATTTGGTCAGTGAGCATCACATTATGAGTTGAGCACCGACCTTGTACCAATTCCATTACTTCCTCCTTTATTTCTCTCTTAGTTTCTGTCCGTCTCTTCTTAATTTCACTCACCTCTTCTTCCACTTCCTCTAATTTTTGCTTCACCTCTTTTATTTCCCTGTGCGTCTCCTCAAGTTCGTCCTCTAAGGCTACCTTGACCGTCTCTATGTGCGTCCTCACCTGCCGGTCCTTCGTCTCCATTACTTCTGTCACCTCGTCCAACCTCGCTGTCAGTCCCTCACGTACCATCTGACATTGCCTCTGTGTCGCTATCAAGTCATTTTTAATTTCTTTTTGTGTCGCCTTTAACCCTCCTAGTACTGCAGTGTTCCTTTGAACCTGCTCCACTAACTCCGTCTGTCCCTCCGTCAGCTGTTCCACCTCCTCCGTCAGGTCCTCTATGCCCCCTTGTAACCTAGCCGTTCCATTTCTCACCTCTTTCTCTATACGCTTTTCACCTCGCTTTACCTCCTCGCGTACCCCCGAGACCTCCTCACTTACACCTCGTCGTATCTCCTCTTTCATCTCCTCCCTCTCTTTTGTAGATGCCACCCTCATCTGTCCCAATTCATCCCTCTGAGCATCCAGTTTGGTTTCTACCCCGATTCTCACCTCCTCTATCTGGTTCCCCATCTGTTCGATTTCCCGGGCAGATTGTTCCCCTATTTCCCGCAATTTGTCCTCCATCCTATTTTCTAACCCCATTAACCCATTTTTCACCCCCTCTAACTGATTCTCCTGGGCAGCCATTCTATTTTCCACCCCCGTTAATCCATGTTTCACCCCTTCTATCCCATTGTCTAATCCCTCAAATTTCTTGTCTAATCCCTTAAGATTATTGTCTAACCCCTCAAATTTAGCTTCTAGCCGTTCCCCCATTTCTCCCATTTCGCTCCCCATTTCGCCCATTTTGCCCCCCAATTCATCCCTCATTGACCCCATACTGTGTTTCAAACCTCCAATTTGGTCTCCCATTCGGCCCTCCAATTGCTCACTATTCTTTTCCATAAGGGCCTTTATTTGTATCATGAAAAGATTCCAATCCACCGGTGGCGCTGCTACGGTCGCGGGCGCGGCAAAATTTGGTGCCGCTACACCCACGTGCGCGAGGACGCCATTTTGCGCGTCTGATACCCCCTCAACCACATCCTCCATATACATTTCCCCGAGGTCCTGGGTCGATTCCACCCCGTCTTTCTCTATCTCTCCCACCGGCATCCCATCGCCTTGACCAGCCATGGCGCGATTTCAAAATTCGGGTTTTCCTT
This sequence comes from Myxine glutinosa, assembly GCF_964187855.1. Taxonomy (NCBI): domain Eukaryota; kingdom Metazoa; phylum Chordata; class Myxini; order Myxiniformes; family Myxinidae; genus Myxine; species Myxine glutinosa. The sequence continues at coordinate 115,254,288 of NC_136269.1, read as the reverse complement.
TAAAAACAAAACAATTTCCAGCTGCTTGTAATTTTGAGCACGTTAAGTGCGCTTCGGGCCTCGTATCTCACTCCCCGACACCAATTGTTACTGTACGCGGTTAAAGATGTTATATTTGCCGAGCGGAGGCTCCGCGACCGAACAGTTATTCCCCGACTAACCCGATTCAACCCCAAACGTTGGCCGTATCGCACCGCAGCTGCTCAATATGGAAAACTCTAAAGCGACCGAATGCAAAGAGGAAGAAGACGTACAGAAGAGTAACTGGGTTTATTATTTACACATAGAAGCAAGAAGAAAGCAGTCACGTTTATTTACAGGCACATGAGACGCAGGTGACACAGTGAAATCTTTAGCTTATACAAGCTTAATTACCTACCCCGGACAGAACAAACAAAGACGACTCACACGGGGAATGATGACAGGAATTGGCTGGAAGGAGAGGAAAGTCCACTGGGTCCGGCAGCACGATCCGCACGTTGGGCAGCCGCCGTTCCTTCGCGGCCCTGCTCCGAACTGCCGTCCAGGCCCCTAAGCGGCTGGCGAGCGTTGTTGCTGCTGCTGCTGTAGACGCTGCCGCTCGCGAGCAAGGTGACGAATAGCAGGCTTGGTGCTTCCTTGGATGATCTCTGCTTGTTGGACCTCACAACTCAGCTCTTTCTTGGACCCTCTCTCTTCTCAGCTCATCTGCCTTGGACCTTTTTGCGACTCTCTTAAAAGCTCCTCTCCTTTCTCAGCCCATCTCATGTCTCTCCTTCCTTGTCTCAACTGCTTGGACTCCCTCTCGTCTGCCTTGGGAACGCCCCGCCGGCGGGTTATATAGGCCCCGCCCCTCAACCTTTTCGAACCTCCCCCATCGCTCTTCCTCCGCCCTCTCTAGCCAAACCCCTGGCTCATGGTTGGTTGAGTGGGGCTGGCTCACTCCTCCCCTCTATGACGAGGTGGAGACACGCCTTTCTTCTCCGACCCTGCCTCGTGGTCAATGGCGGCAATTGGAGGGGAGGTAATTGCCAATCGACGAAAGGGGGAATGGAGGTTTTGGGAATGGGAATGAAGGGAATCTATCTCTTTCACTGGTGCAATGGAGTATTTCAATTAATGGGAGACACAGCCTTACCCTAAAACACATAATAAGATATAACTATCGAACAGGGGTATTCTATGATTGGCTGACGTGTATGCTTTTGGACTAATTATGGGACGCCCTTTGACCTTTACACAACTCTGGAGGCAGGAGGGGCCATATCCAACAATGTTCATCACCATCTCCAATATAATACAACACAATCAAAAAAATGCAATCCTCATATCCGCAACAATATATATATATATATATATATATATATATATATATATATATATATATATATATATATATATATATATATATATATATATATATATATATATATATATATGTATATATATATATATATATATATATATATATATATATATATATATATATATATATATATATATATATGTATATATATATATATATATATATATATATATATATATATATATATATATATATATATATATATATATACACAATATAATTCAGTTTGATGAATACTCGACACAGTCACAATAGATGAATAGTCTGCAGTCCTAGAATTGAACAAGTTAAGGTGGGGAAGTACTTATGAGCTAGTGATCGTAATGAAGTACAAGTTATAACAAGTATATTTTTATATAACGAGGGTAAATATACACCTATTTGATTGCAAGGCAGATTTTGATGGGATGATTCAAGAACTGGGAAAAGTTTGTTTAGAATTTGTTGTGCCAAGAGACATACATACTACGTGGACAAGCGCACGTTTAACGATATATTTGGGGAAGAGCAGTAGCAAGTTGTTCAAGTTAAAGGCAAAGTAGTCCAGCAGTTAAGCCTGATAAATCGTTCACTTATTGGGGAAAGAATGATTTTTGGCATATATGTAGCCTTGGAGTCATTTTACCATTCGGTTCTACCAGTGAAATGCCCCCTGGTGGTCGCCATCTTGGATTCCAATATGGCTATCGTGGATGCCTGTTTTCCTTTAAATCTTCATGGAAAAGATGGAAAAGCATTTTCATATGCTGTACCTATAACCTATACCTATATTTGCTGGGTCAAATAATTAATTGCCATCATTTGTTAGTGATGTCAGAGGTGGCTATTGTCGTGAAATTGTGTTCAAGTCTGAACCCAGGTGTCATGCGACTTCTGTCCACTGTGTGGCAGTTATAAAGATCTCGGACATCCAGCGCAGCGATCATTCCTGTGACATTTATTGTATGTTACGTAGGTGCATAAATAGATGGTATGTACAACCACTTTGTTCAAGGCTTGCTTGTGCTCGATTGTAATCCCATTACTCATTCAGATGAATGCTGAGTATTGATATGATATTCGCCGATTCTCTTTAAGGTATTGCTAGGGATCGATTCAGATTAAACTCATGATCTGAGACAATGTTGTATCTCTGATTTTTACAACAGCTATCTTGGATTCCAAGATGGCTGCCAAAGATGTGACAAAGAAAAGGCTGTAACTTCATTGTCTCATTTAAGTTAGGTAAGTTCAAATTTTTCTACATTTTTAGCTTTCCATTCTAAACTAGTATTGTGCTGCCATCTATCATTCAGGTAATTAAGCAACAAGACAGATGCATTGCACTCTTGCTATTTTGTTGTTTTCAGTGAGAGTTTAAATGTGCATATGCCTATATATTCAAAGCACAACACTAGATGATAGATGGCAGAACTGGCATGATGAGTCAATACAAACTAAACAAAATAGTTTCATGCAATAACCTGCTTTGTTTTTTTTTTCAAGTGCATTCAAATTCAAGTGATGGTATAAGCAGCGATGTCGATGCAGTTCAAGTTAGTTCAACTCTGTCCATCGGGAAGTCAAGATGTACCAAGAGAAATCCCTGTTACAGACTCGAGTATTTGCGAGCTCTGTCAAGAGAAACATCAGACGTATTGGTGCAACCAGCCGAGGGTAAACACTGTGATATAGGGACAGACCACACGTCATGAGCCGAGCAACATATAAAGTCGAAGGAAATAGGCCACAATCCTCTCACTCTGAAGAAGAACCATGCTTCCTGGCATAAATCATGTCCAGACAAATTCTCCAATATAAAGTTTGAGTACTGGGCTGAGTGCAATTGTCTTGCATTGATGCTGGCATCAACAACAGGGTGCTATTCCATAACATGATGCACACCGGTCAGATCAGATCTGCTTCTTTTGTGGAAGTGCAGGTGGTGAACTCCATACTGCATCTACATTTTCCTTAGACAACACCAGCATTCAACAATATGACACTAAACCCAGAGACAATAAACTGCTCAGAAAACTTGCCGCAGGAGACATGGTGGCCACAGAAGCCCAATATCTTAAACGACGTTTGAGAGATTTATTCCATCAAGCTCAAAATCATCAACCAAGCAGTCCTGTGGAAGATGATACTCTCCCTTTATTTCACAGTATTGCGCAAGCCGAGTTAATTTCACACAATGATGAAGCCATATTTGTCCGAGACACAGTTCCAGTTTACATACTTGCTGATCTGGTTGCGTCATACAAATCGCGATTGGTTGATCTTGGAATTGACCCCACGGTGAAAGTGAACTCAACACGGTTAAAGGATAGGTTGTTGTCCCATTGTCCATATCTATCTGCAACAAAGTAGGGGAGAGAAGATGTGCTTCTCGGTTTTGACATGCTATTCTGAAGGCCTGGGACACCAATTTTATCTAACAAAAGCTTCCCAGAAAACAGCGAAGAGTTGCTTACTCTTGATTCGAATGACATCACGCCTGCTAGTGTAATCAACAGTGTATGTGACATAAACCATTAAGTAAAGCCCAGTCCGAAACATACATAGAGAAACGGTTCAGCAAGTGAGAAAAATTATTAAATGACACAATCTCTAGGAATAACCTTCCGAAATTTAGTAGGCCAAAGCAAACAGTTCATCCAAAGATAAGGTAGAAGTACCAGAGCTGAAGAATGAATGCTCACTCTTTTCAAGGTTGTACATTGCCAAAGGATAGACGGAGATCTCAAGGACTTTTTCCGCCACAAAACAGCTGTCCCCGTCATCAACATCAATAGGACGACAAATGAGGAAATGAGATGTTAGATCTTTGAGGGTGTCTTGACAAGACAACAACTACAGCGTGTCATGCTCCATCAGTTGATGCTAAAATATTTGATGGTTCAGCAGTTGTTAATTTTCTCTTTGTTGTTACATCCGGTACATTTGAGGAGTACGCAAATGACACATTTGTACGATACATTACATCAAAGCTAAGAAGTAGTTCCAGAGTAGATATAGTTTGGGACCTATATATAAGTGATAGCCACAAACCCTAAACTAGAGGACAGAGGGAAGGGTTCACGGTGACGTGTCACGGCCAACACAAAGTTACCTGCTGAATTAGCTGCTAGAAGTTGCACACCAACATGATGTCGAAGGTTGGAACCCTGTACTCATGAAGAGGCAGACACCCGGATCATGCTTCTTATGAAGGACGCCGCTGAGAAAGGTCTGAAGAAGATCATGATTTAGACAGTAGATAGAATTGTGGGGTTGGCAATTGCTAACTCTTTTAATGTACTAGTTATAGAACTGTGGATTGCATTTGGCACTGGGAAGACTTCCAAGTACTTGGCTATCCATGAGTTGACATTTTTTTGGGGACCTCATAAGGCTGAGGCCTTGACTTTCTTTCACACACTTAGTGGCTGTGTACTGTGTCAAATTTTGCAAATCGAGGTAAGAAGTCTGCTTGGAAAACATGGGAAGTCTTCCCTGCTGTAAAAAAAAAAAAAAAAAAGGGTTTTCCCTGCTGTGATAGTCAGTTTTTGTTTTTTGTCCGATAAGCCAAAATTCATATCAAAAGACATGATGGACATTTATTTGTGGCTATGTACGACCGTACAAGTGAACTCAATAAGGTAAATTAAGTCAGAAGATATTTATTTTCCAAAAGATCAAGTCATTGAAAACATCCTACCGACCACACGCAAAGCGGTTGGTAGAAAAGCATGCAAAGAGGGTAGGCCGCCCATCAGGCAAAGCAAGTTTAGGGCAGGTAGGAGTGTTGAAACCTATCTTCCCAAAACTGAGAGCCTTGGGATGGGAGAAAAGGGCACAGGGTGGTTTGGAAACCGATGTGGACAAAGCTACCTGAGCCCCAAGTGGCCTGTTACAAACTACGAGGGCCAGTCAATAAGTAACCTTAAAATGGCGATATGAATTCGAGAATGTAATGTGTGTCGTTGTACACGACATATGTGTAATATCTATGGGTACAGTCATGTTTTGCCTGTTTTAGATCTGGCAACATTGAACGTATGACGTCAGTAGAGCAGTTCCAAGATGGTGGCTCGTTCTGTTCTGTCATCGTTCTGTCAGGGAGGGAAGAGCAACGTTCTGTCATCTGTTTCTTGGGAAGTGAGGGCGTGAATCCCAGTGAAATCCATCGCAGAATGAAGATGCAATATGGTGACGCATCTTTATTGCTGCAGCAAGTGTACGACTGGGACAGGAAGTTTAAAAGTGGTGTCCAGTGTGGCAAATGATGCTCACTCGGGCCGGCCTCACACAGCCGACACCAGAAATGATTGCAGGAGTTGAGCGCGGGGCTAAAGGAAAACCGTCGCTTTACGCTGGATGAAGTGGTCTCCGAAATGAACATTAGCCATGGTTCAGCACACCTTATAATTCACAACGTGCTGGGGTTCCGCAAAGTGTCTGCAAGGTGTGTGCCTGGACAACTCACACCCAAACTGAAAGAACAGCGAGTGGACGCATGTGAAGAACTTCTGCGACTTTACGAAACAGTAGGCAATGCTTTCTTACAGCGCGTAGTGACTGGGGATGAAAGCTGGGTCCACTACTTTCAGCCAGAAATGAAGAGGGCAAACAAAGAGTAGCGCCATTAAACTTCACCGAAGCCCAAAAAAATCCACACACAGCCGTCCGCTGGAAAAGTGATGCTGACGCTCTTCTGGGATAGCAGAGGCCCACTTGTGGAGCATTACATGCCCAGAGGGACCACAGTCACCAATGCATCATACTGCAACCTCCTTAAAAATCATATGAAACCAGCAATCAGATCAAAACGTCATGGACTACTCACTACCGGTGTTTTGCTGCAGCATGACAATGCTCGGCCCCATACTGCCCACGCTGCAGCTGCAACAATTAAGGACCTGCATTTTGTGTGTCTCCCTCATCCACCATACTCACCAGATCTCGCCCCTTTGGATTACCACATATTTGGGCCACTTAAAGAGGCGCTTGGTTGCACCACTTTCCGATCCAACGAAGAGGTCCAAGAGGCGGTGCACGAATGGGCTACACAAGCAGCCAAAATATATATTTATTTCTCGAGGAATCCAGGCCTTAGTAAAGCACTGGAAAAAATGCATTGAACACAATGGAGATTATGTTGAAAAATAACAGTTGTTACACACGTACATGCAATAAACAAGTTGTGAAAAATATTTTAAGGTTACTTATTGACTGCCCCTCGTACTTACTATGTTGGAACTGCAAATCCACTTGCATGAGAAATTGCACATGTTTCGAACAAAACATACAATGCACAGCACTTTGGAAGTTTAACGGACAAGGCAACCAAGACTCGAGCTGCAAGAGGTAAACATTCAAATAAAATTAAATTTCTCCCCTGAATTGGAATGAATATAATAAAGACACGTGTGGCCATTTTGTTCGCTAAGGACGCTTGGAAATGATAGGCTTATTGGATTCCTTGATCCAGAAAATAGGGGTATGGTAATTGAAATTACTTTTCCATACATCATAGAAAGGAGGATAAAATGAAAGCAGGTATATATATATGGTGGCCATATTGGAATTCAAGATGGCGGCCACCAGGGGGCATTTCAGGGGTGGATCTTAATCGAAAAATGAGCCCAAGAGTGTCATACTACTTTGCCAAAAATTGTGCTTTTTCCCAACAAGTGAACAATTCGCCACTTTTTTGGGCCTTAACTGCTGGACTAAAGGTGGGAATATAAAGAAATGAACATCTATAAGCTATGGTATGAGGAATGAATATAAAAGTATTAAGGACAAGTAGAAAACATTTAAAGTATTCAAGGAAAACAGGTCAGAGGTAGACAGGAAAGTTATGAGGACAAAACAGAAACTAGTCAAAAAACAAAAAATGTGGCAGGTAGTCAGAATAGCAATTTAGAATTTGGCCAGAGTGCAATGGCATACTTTTTGAAAAGATACTGTGGGGTCTTTATTATCCACACAGGCAAAGGCCAACAGAACAGCCAGCTTAAAATCCCTTCAGAAAGGTGACATACAACATGATGTAACATCCTGCTTGCAGAACACTCAACCAACAGTTTATAGACAAGTCCAATATCTATGCTGATGAGAATCAAACTCAGACACGAGAGCTCAAAGGTGAGTATGTTACCTCTAAGGCCTAAGCTATCCCATCAGAACAGTTCCCATGGGTATGGGTAGGTGTGGAGTTGTCAGCATGTGCTGATGAAGTTGATAAAGTCGAAACAGATGTCCACATTTAGGTCGCTCCTCTCCTCTGGCCTGTGGTGCTGACCTCATATGAGCCTTTTTAAAACCTCATTTGTTGTAGCAGATAATTTTTATTGACTTTTTTTTACAATTTGAAAGAACGTTTTCATTCGTATCTGTATTAAAAAAAAACATTATATAGACTATAGAGATTCTAAAGAGCATATTTTATAGAACATAATCTATCGAATTTCAATATAATTTGTCCTATAAAACATGTTCTTTAGAATTTATATAGAAGTTGGTTATCAAGTTGTATAGAAATTCAACAAACTTAGTTGGACTTCGACTTAGTTTGTTTTTGAGTCTCCATATAACATAATCTCAATAATATATTTCTACAGAATATTTTTAGGAGGATAAATAGTAGAGAGTTAAAAATGGCCATGATTTGGTGAGTGGGTGATCCAGTGATCCAACCCATCCCTACTCCCTCTGGACTCCCACCTCACCCCATCCCCCCTCCCTCCGTACTCCCACCTCACCCCATACCCCCCCCCCTCCCTTCGGACTCTCACCCCACCCCATACCCCCTCGCTCCAGACTCCCAACCCACCCATCTCCCCTCCCTCCAGACTCCCACCCCACCCATCTCCACTCCCTTCAGACTCCCACCCCACTGCACCCACCCTCCCTCCAGATTCCCACCGCACCCCATCCCCCTATCCCACCCATCTCCCCTCCCTCCAGACTCCCACCCCAGCCTCTTCCCTCCAAACTCCCACCCAACCCATCTCCTCTCCCTCCAAACTCCCACCCCACCCATCTCCACTCCCTTCAGACTCCCACCCCACTCCACCCACCCTCCCTCCAGACTCCCACCCCAACCATCTCCCCTCCCTCCAGACTCCCACCCCACTCCATCCCCCCTCCTCCTCCCTCCAGACTCCCACCTCACCCCATCCCCCCTCTATCCAGATTCCCACCCCACTCCATTCCCCCCCCCCCCCCACTCCCTCCAGACTCCCACACCATCCTCTTCCCTCCAAACTCCCACCCCAACCATCTCCCCTCCCTCCAGACTCCCACCCCACTCCATCCCCCCTCCTCCCTCCAGGCTCCCGCCCCATCCTCTTCCCTCCAAACTTCCACCCCACCCCATGCCCCCTCCCTCCGGACTCCCACCCCACCCCATTTCCCTTCCCTCCAGACTCCCACCCCATCCTCTTCCCTCCAGACTCCAACCCCACCCATCTCCCCTCCCTCCAGACTCCCAGCCCACACCATCCCCGCTCCTTCCAGACTCCCACCCCATCCTCTTCCCTCCGGACTCCCACCCCAGCCCATTTCCCTTCCCTCCAGAATCCCACCCCATCCTCTTCCCTCTAAACTCCCAACGCACCCATCCCCCTTCCCTCCGGACTCCCACCCAACCCCATCCACGATCTGCTCCGATCCTCAAATCAGAAGACAGATTTCGATTACATACTTCAATTAGGCCGTGAGAGGCCTTGGTGGAAAACCACATCCTATAATAGTTCAATGCATAAGGGGGGAGTGGAGAGAGAGAGAGAGAGAGAGAGAGAGTGGAGAGGGAGAGAGAGTGAGAGTGAGACTGAGACTGAGAGTGAGAGTGAGAGTGAGAGTGAGAGACAGAGACAGAGACAGAGAGAGAGTGAGAGAGAGAGAGAGAAAGAGAGAGAAAGAGAGGGGTAGCGGAAAGAGAGAGGGGGAGGGGTAGGGGAAAGAGAGAAACGGAGGGGAGGGGGAGATGGGAGAGAGGGTAGAGAGAGGGGAGGAAGAAGGGAGGAAGAAGGGAGAGCGAAGCCTCACCACATGTTACTATACTGTAGTCAAAACTGAACCGATTTTCACCGGATTTGTTTTACCAGGCCTCCATCTACCTTGGCGTCTATGTAAACCAAAAATAGAAATAGAATCTGAGTTAAAATGAGACTGCGAGGTCCTGACGAACATTTGATGAGAGATTTAAAGAAAAAGCAAATAAAGGTGAAAAAGTGAGGGTGCAGGAAAGAAAACTGTGAGGGCCTCGGCCGTCGTTCTCCAAAGATGTTTGTGGCCGCCAGTAATACTAGTGGTAAAAACAATAAAACAGTAATTGTTCAAGAACACTCACCGACGTCAAATTTGAAGATCTTCGCTTTTGAGGGTTCTGCAATTGATCTGCTAATTCTAATTTCCTCTTATTCTTCTTAAATGAAGCCATACTTTGTCCTGAAAAACAAATACAGGGCATTACAATGTTATTCAAAACAAATCTGGCACATGACATAAACCTTGAAACTACTACAAAATGATGGAGAAAAAATATATATTAAAAATACTCCTTCCCTCACCCTGTCACCACACTCTTGATCCACCAACCACCTTCTCTTCCATGTGCAAAGACTGCATCAGTTTTTAAGAACTCAAAAACACCATGTGTAGAGTTAATAGATGCGAGTTTGTTTTGCAAATCCCCGTTCACAAGCTTACATTGGCAGCCACAAACAGTGAACAAAAAGTTGGCAAAAAAAAACTACTCGGACAGACGGTTACGACCGATAGTACAGGATAATGAAGGACATTACGGCAAGCTTGGCTGCCGAAATACCGAGCCTTATACCTCACCGATTCGGTGTGCCATCAATGCAAAAAGGAAGGCCCTGTTGATCCTCTCTGGGTAGTTGTCATCCACTTAATAGTTCTAAACTCCCACAAGTATCATTTCATAGTGGTCCTCGACAAATTATTGCTGGAGAAATATGGGACTAAGCAAAGCTGATAGGAATCATTTAAATGCAAATGAGATGTACCGCTAACATGGAATGAAAAGAATACTGTGGGCTGAGAGAACTAATAAAAGTATGACAGTGGAAGTTGTAGTCCATATAAGGCAACTAAGCATTATTGATGAATATATTGTTGCTGTGGTTCATCCCAGTTACCTGGTACGTACCTCAGCGGGTCGCGTCAACAGCGACTGCAACGGTCAGCTGGTTTGGCCTTCCCAGGCTGGAATTACTGGTCGTTCCACTGTGATACCGTGCTGGTGGGGCCGTCAAATCAGCCGATTGCTTTTGCAAAATTGGTACCACACTCCTAACCTTCAATTAACGGCCAAGCGAGCTGAGAAGAAGCGTGGTCTGGCCTGGGTGCATGGTGTGCCAATTTATCATAGTAACGAACGTACCCTAATTGCGGTAGCCAATTATCCTCAACGAAAGTACCCTAATGGAAAGAATGATCACCATAGCTTAAATTCACCCTGGGATCGGGTACATTTCACTGGAAAAACAATGGTCACAGGGGAGAAGAAATAAAAGGAAGCAATGCACAATGATCAACAATAAAAACGAGACCAAAAGTCTAACGGCGGCGTAGCCAGGCTTGTAAAATATTATAAACCACAAACACACATGATTAGCTTTTTAAACAGTCGCTAATGCTGTTTATAACATTAAACAAGAAAATTTGGAAGAATCCAGACATCCGTAAGGCAAGTTCTACTTACAGAACTGATGGAAGATCTACTGTAATCTAGATTATACGCCACAAGGGTTGGGTACGTACCGTTTTGTTGGAAGAGACGTAATGCCGATGCTTTGGATATTTGATGGTCATTTTAACAATTGGTTTGTTTGTGTTTCACATTGCATGAAAAAACGTAGAGGTAGAGCATGGCGATTGTAATAAATGACAGGTTCGACGATATGTTCGGCATAAACGGCATATAAATCAAAATGGTGGTGCGTGGAGAGTCAGCTGCCGTACTGCCGTAATGACATCAGACATAATCACATCACCCTGCCATGATTGGTATACGTTTGAGGGGACATACATACATACATACGGACAAACACTGTTCTAGACAGCTTTGCCCTATGGGCTACGCTGTAAAAACCCTTAACTCAACTAACAATATGTGCACATGAACCAACGATGAACGCGAATCTGTATATCTAAACCTTATCCGGCCCAATCATTCCACAGTAGAGAGACAGAGTGAATCACAGGACAAAAATACCAGGTACTCCATATCCATCCCTGGTAATCCCCAACAGAACTCTGCAGGATGGAAAAGCACAGTCCCAGCTGCTCTGTCGTAATGGCCTGCCACACATCGCTTACAAAGGGAGTGAGCAAAGGGCACAGCTTTCATTCAAGTGGCATTCAGGCTTCTCCTACTTTCCACCCGCCTTTATTGAGTCTGGACTCCGCTTTCACACAGCATTGTTCGATGGGTGCGGTCTGGGGGTGGTGCAATCCTCACACAACCTCTCACTCAGAGGTTCTGGGGCTGAAGGCCGGTTGTGATGGTGGGGTTGGCTTTGCCCGCCAGGAATTGCACTACAAAGCCTAGAGAAGTCTTTGAAAGAACATAAAAACTGATTTATAAGGGTAGCATATAAAACGAAGGCTCGCAGGGATGGTGATTTTTAGACACCGACATGAGAAAGCTATCTATGTATTATATACTATATATATATATATATGACGCATATCTAATATCACAATCAATTACTTTATGCTTACTCTAAGATGGTTGCAGCAGGGTAGTTGTTGTTTTCCTCAGAAAGTGACGTCCCTGCCCTACGCAAGTCCCAGGCTCAGCGTCCCTGTCCTACGCACCTGGTATGGGCCCCTTGTCCAGGGAAATGGATCCCCACTGCCTTGTGAGGGAAGCCTCTTTACGCTAAGGCTGTGAGAAGGACACTCAGATATCAAACCGCACCTGTAGGTCAGTCTGGGATGTGCTACATAGTGGATAAATGTGCCCATGACAGTTGGTGGTAGCACCAATTTAGGCATCACTGTGCAGCATCTGCAGACATCTGTGTCCACTATGGACAACAACGGCAGCCGTCATCATACCGACGACCTGGCCTGTCTACTGTAACTATGTGCATCAGACTTTACGTTGCATTTACTGCACCTGCAGCCAATTATGCTCAGAGGAAAAGAGAGCGGGAGAGGGACAGCACACACCTCTATCACTTCAATCGCTTCTCTGTGCAGGTTTAAGAGATTCGTCGAAAGCGACGACTCACACCATCACTCGAACATATTTACTAAGGAGCTAACTAAACTACACCAAGCAATGATAACCCTGAGGAGTCATTTCCACAACAATGTTATGCTATTAGGACATACTACGAGGAAGCAAGGTGAAAATTTGGAAAATTTGATTGGGCAGGGAAATGTTTAAGGGAAAGTAAATGAAGAGCTCGATGACCCAAGTTGAAAATGCTGGATCAGGTTAAGAACACAACAGGGCTGTCTCTCCAAGTAGCAACTAGCATGGGCCAAGACAGACCCTGCTGGATCCCTTTTCCAAGCAGGTAAATGATCTTGTTTGTGTATATGAGTTTCAGAGTGTGTTGGCTCTACAAATGACTCCTTTCCCCAAACGAATGTACTTGTGAGGACCTAATTAGCCTGGGTCCATTAAAAGGGCAAGGAGACTCACTTGTCGTTAGTGCAGCTGCTGTGCTTGATGCCATTCCTTGTGCCATGGCCCATTTATAAGCTCCATCTCCAACTAAAAAACTTTGACAAAAAAAGAAAGATAAAACAAAAACAAAACAAGATTCCACACTTTAAATTATCAACAAAAAATATGTGAGGAAAGATTAATGTGAAGGAAAAAAGAAAAAAAGACGACGTCACTCTGATACAATAATCTGAAGAATAAATACCAGGGTGGAATTCTTCCTGCTGGAAGCTTTCCTTTTTCACTTTCAAGTAGAATCTTTCTCGCTACTAAGATTGGGTTTTTTATCCCTGGAAGAGATGAAACCACAACATCACACTTCTGAACTGTGTGTAGCTTAAATGTCTATCTATAGTTTTTATTGGTTTCCTAGCATTCTTCATGGCTGGTAAAAAAAGGAGACAAACTAAAACATCACTCAGTAGAGAGCATACCTTCGCCTGGTGAACAGTTTACATTTTGTATCTCAGTAGACCAGAAAATCACAATACAGAATCACATTTAATCAAAATCAATGACAGGAATCACCATAGGTCCAGTCTTTCATACCCTGATCTACCCCTCATTTTCGGCCATGTCACTCAATGGTGAAGAATCACTTAAAAAATTACACTAGCTGAATGTGGATCCGGATCCAGATCTTCACCAAAATTGAATCGATTCTTCCTCGTCACACACACAACCTGTCCAACAAGTTTCGTCCCAATCCATCTGTAACTTTTTGAGACATCCTGCTATGTATCGTTTTTGGCCCTCTCTCCCAATGGCGAAGAATCACTTTAAAATTAAATAATTTTCATATCCGAATCCATATTCAGATCTTCACCAAAATTGAATCGAATCGCCCTTGTCAGACGCCCAACCGGTCCAACAAGTTTCGTCCAAATCCGTCCACAACTTTTTGAAATATCCTGCTATGTATCGTTTTGGCCCTATCTCCCAATGGTGAAGATCACTTTAAAAATTCTAGTAGCCGGATCCGTATCTTCACCAAAATCTAATAATTTCGTCCTTGTGACATATGCAACATCTCTGCCAAATTTCATCCGAATCCATCCACACCTTTTTGAGACATCTTGTTCACAAACAAACAGACAGACCAAAAAAAAAATCGGTCAGAGACCGAGGATTTGCCAGGAATGTACTTTTTCCTGGGGTGTTGGTCAGAAGGGAATCGGATAATGTTTGACAGTTATTAGTAAAAAAAAACATTTTTGACCTTGAGTTTGACCTTTCAAGGTCACTCAAAGTCAAAGGTCATGGTGTCAAATGAAATGTCGTATGTGACTTCCTTTATGTCAGTAACAGTAAGTGTATGCATATCTCTTGCACTTTTAGAGTTATAGTGGTTTGAAATATATTTTAAATTAAAAATCGACCCCCCTGATTTCACGTTTTGGGTGACCTCGAGCTTGACCTTGGGCCTAGAGAGTTAAAAATTGGGCACAGTCTATTCCAGGGCAAGGCAAATACGTGTGTAAAGTATGGCAATGCCATGTGCAACGATGTAGACGTTGTACTGCACACAAACAGACAGACAGATGAAAAATCGGTCAGAGACCGAGGACTTGTCGGCATGTACTTTTTTATCGGCCATTTTGGACAAATATGGCGGCCAAACCACGTGATCGGTAACGTCATCATTATTTGTTTTCTAAACTAATTTATTCCTTGATGATGCTCAAGAAATTTCATCTTGATCGGATGAAGTTTTGTACTTGTCGAATTATGACGTCATAATGGAGGCACCTATGACATCATTAACATATTTTATTCCCCATGGAGAGTTCTTTACAATGAGCCATGTCTCAATTTTTTCTATTCAGCACTTTCGGAGATATAGAGGTGCAAAGTTTTTCGGTTTTTCCAAGATGGTGGTCGAACCACGTGACCGATGAAGTCATCATTTTCTTTTTTCTCCACCAGTTTATGCCGTCATGTCGCTCAAGAAATTGCATCTTGATTGGATGAAGTTTTGTACTTGTCGAATTATCAAATTATGACGTCATAATGGAGGCCTTGGGCCAAGAGAGTTAAAAATTGGGCACAGTCTATTCCAGGGCAAGACAAATATGTGTGTAAAGTTTGGTGATGCTATGTGCAACGATGTAGACATAGTACTGCGCACAAACAGACAGACAGACAGACAAACCAACCAACTAACATACTTGCCGGAATCTATTCCGGCAAGTAACAAACAGACAGACTGTTTGATGTTTCATTTGAGACAGACAGGGGTGAAAACATAACCTTTGGTGGCGGAGGTAATAAGGAATCCAAACTAGTTTGAAAGAAAAACTCAACGGGGTTAATATAAACTACTACACCATGTCAGATATACCGAAGAGGGGGTTGTGAATGGGGGGAGGGAAAATGTAAGGGCAATTTCGTGTAAAGATGCATGGCACATGAAAGTGGAATTGGTAAACATTCTGCCATTTTGTAGCACAGAGAGCTTTTACAATTGACCAGAATAATGTTGAATGAAGCAAAACTAAGGACCTTGGAGTGCACCAACAGCTGCGAAGTTTAGTGTTTTCCCGTCCATGACGCTGGCGTCACATTCAGTTTCTCCCTCGATGTTGAGGTTCGAGCCCGTTCCAGCATTGGTTATTGGGGAATTCTGCATGGATCGAAAAAAAAGCACGTTTCATCAAAAGGCATTTGCAAGGCCATGGATAAGTAGCATTCACACAAAGAATGATACACCTCACACTTTTTATGATCATGTGTATCAAGTAGTCAATTGGATATGGAGCTCAAATTTGCATCAAAGCGAGATTTGCGATATTACGAATGGAAAGATAAAGCTCCTTTTGCTTTGTGCTTATTTAAAGATAAAGAAGCACATTTTTGAAATACTACTCATGATCTAATCTGAGTTGTCTCATGACCTGAGGGATCGTTGGGCATCATGTCCGAGTTTCCATGGAACAATATATCCGACGGTCTCCCTCTCATCTTTGGGCCAAGTTAGGGAAATAACTTCTAACTTGGCCAGGGGACAGACACACAATGACCTCTTGAAAGATACGTCGGGATCCTTTATATCTAACAGCAGATGCTTGCAGACATTCTGTGATGTTCACCAAATTCAATATTCCGCTGAAGGATAGAGCAATAAGTGATACACCACCATGCCTGTGAACCATGAGGATAATAATAATAGTAATAATAATAATTTAGAGTCAAGTTGGAAATCAAACCCAGGCGACAGCTTAGAGCAATCCTGTTAGCAAATCTACATACGATGGGCAAAACTAAAATTGACCTTTGTCCACTAGGTCAAATTATTTATTTTTTTGTATACAGAGTCGAGGGTCGTGGAAGAGAAAGGGCACAGAACGGATCAGGATGCAACAGAACAAAAGGAACAGCAGAAAGAGAAGGGGGAAATGCCAACGGCAGGGTTGATGGAGAAAATAGACAGAGACGGACAAACAAGTGAGGCCCGGGTAATGATGAGGGATAAGGGAGAATGCAAGGGGTGGACAAGATGGATACAGAAGCAAAAATTGTGGTTGGGGGTGGTTAAACACGTGGAGAGAAGATCATGGTTGTGGATGGGGGAGATCTGAAATGGTGCTGAACAGGAGTCTTGAATACCTGGAGGGAGGAAAGACATTGAAGAGAATGTGGAAGTTGATTCACCAGGTGAGGGAAAAAAAAGAGTAGCAAATGAGTGGAGGTGAGCAGTGATCCTGGATTTTGTTAGTTTCTGAGAAAGGGATGGCTGGTGGACTGCATGCGCCCTGCAGACATTTGGAGGGGACGGAAGGGAGGTGGGGGGGGGGGTGGGGGGGGGGGCAGAAAAAGCACGGCGATGGCAGTGGGTGCAAGATTCAACTTCATCCCCAATGCAATCGGCTTATAATTTAAAAATGACAAAATTATAAATGCCGCATTAAGTGGTCCAAACATTGTTTGGAACGTAGTTTGTTTGGTTTGGTATTTGCCTTTCCAAACCAACCCAAAGGCCCCAGGGGATGGGGCCAAAAATGGTATTGCTCTCACACCTTGCTATGTGGTAATCATAACTTCCAAGTTTGGTGAATTTCTGCACAAGCGTTTAGGGAGAGATAGCGTGACGGATGGACAGACAGACGGGGTCGATTACAGTACGAGGCATGTTCTGAAAACTGAGAATAGAGGCAAGGATGCTGCGAGATCATGAGGACAAACCAAAAGCACTGGAAGCTCCTCAATATGAACAACCAATGGTGAGAATCTGAGGATGGACCAATGGTATTGTAAAATCCAATTCCTGCATGTTAATTATATTGAAGAGTTTGTTTCACTCGTCTTGCCATATGTTATCGGCTCAGTAAAATGGGTGATCCAACTTGTTCGCCCAAGCATACAAAATTTTCTTTCAGATTTGGATCATCAACCACAAAAAAATGGGAAAAAGAGAAGTTTCAGCTGTAAAACTACAAAAAACCAACAACAGAAGCTACATTATGAAAAGCGATGATGTTGAGAATTTCAGACATTTTGGAACAATGCATTCCCTTGGGTAAGGTACGAGCTGAGGAAGAGAAGATATCCTGCCAGGATCGGTGGTTCAAAAGCATAAACAGTACGCACATCACATCAAGGGCTCTCTCTATTAAATACTTTATATCTAGTTGAAGAACTAGTTGAAGTTGATAAAATATCTAGTTGAAGAAGCGATAAAAGCATTGAAGAGTAGAAAAGCGGGAGGGCCGACGGGAGTTGTGGGAGATATGTTGAAGGCAGCGGGAAGTTGGGGTTTGAAGAGAATGACAGAGATCTGTAATCTGGTGGTGAAAGAAGGCCGCATTCCAGTGGATTGGGAACTGAGTACCCTCGTCCCTCTATACAAGGGGAAAGGGGACCCTCTGGACTGTGGCTCGTATCGAGCGATAAAGTTATTGGAGCATGGAATTAAGGTATTGGAAAGGGTGTTGGAGAGGAGGATAAGGAAGAAGGTGAAGATCGACGAAATGCAGTTTGGATTTATGCCAGGAAGAGGAACGACAGACACGGTTTTATTGTAAGGCAGTTGCAGGAGAAGTACATGGAGAAGAGGATGAAGTTGTAGAAGAGGAAGTAGTGACATGGGCATTGAGGAAGTTAGGAGTGGAGGAATGGTTGATCAGAGTAGTGATGGCCATGTACAAAAGAGCGCGCACAGCTGTAAGGACGAAGGACGGGAACAGTGGTGAGTTTGAGGTGAAGGTGGGAGTGCATCAGGGGTCGGTACTAAGTCCACTACTATTTGTAGCTGTTATGGAGGTGCTGGCTCGGAACGTAAAGGAGGGTTTACCGTGGGAGTTGTTGTATGCAGATTATCTGGTGTTGATTGCAGAAAGTATGGATGGACGGAAGGAGAAGATGAACAAGTGGAAGGAATGTATGGAGACAAAAGGTCTGAAGGTGAATATCGGAAAAACGAAGGTGATGGCAAGTGGTAAAGCATGTGGTGAGGTGGAAAGAACTGGGAAGTGGCCGTGTGCTGTGTGTGCAGGAAGGGTGTCGGAGTGAATTCCATTCAATGTACAATGTGCGCTGAGTGGGTTCATCAAAAATGTAGTGGTCTGAGAGGGTCATTAACCAGTGTGGAAGCTACATTCAAATGTAAGGTGTGCACAGAGGGAGCTGCAGATGGAGGAAATGTTGAGTTGGATCTTGGAGACGGCGTGAAGCTGGAAGGTGTGAAAACATTTTGCTATCTCGGAGACATGCTGAATGGAGAAGGTGGATCAGACTCGGCAACGGTTGCTAGAGTGAGATGTGCATGGAAGAAGTTTCGGGAACTGAGTGGCGTGCTGACGAGTAGGGGAGTGTCGTTGAAGCTGAAGGGAAAGGTGTATGCTGCATGTGTGAGAAGTGTTATGATTTATGGGAGCGAGACATGGGTCATGAATGTAGAGCAGCAACTAAGGCTGGAAAGGGTGGAAATGCGAATGGTTCGGTGGATGTGCGGAGTATCGTTGAGAGAGAGGAAGACAAATGATGAATTGCGAAAGATGATGGGAATAGAGCCTGTGATTGATGCTGTGAAGAGGAACAGTTTGAGATGGTTTAGTCATGTGTTGAGGAAGGATGAAAGTGACTGGTTGAGAAGAGTGATGGAAATGAATGTAGAAGGAAGTAGAGGACGGGGAAGACCGAGAAAGACTTGGCTAAAGATGGTCGAAGAAGAAATGCGGGCAAGGGGTTAACCAGGGGAGATGCAGAAATTAGGGTAAAATGGAGAAGATTGTCATGGGGACCGCAAGACTCATCCCCGCTCTAGCAGAGAAAATGGCCTTTTAAAAAATCCAGTACAAAATCCTCCTCTTGACCTACAAAGCCCTCCATAACCTGGCCTCATCCTACCTGGCCGACCTCCTCTCCAGACACACTCCGACCCGCAACCTCCGCTCTGCTGGTACCAACCTCCTGACCCCCCCCCCATCCGGACCAAATTCAGATCCTGGGGGGACAGGGCCTTCTCCATCGCTGCTCCCACCCTCTGGAACTCACTACCTCACACCATCAGAGACTCCTCCTCACTCACCACATTCAAAACATCACTCAAGACCCACCTGTTCAACACTACATTCAACATTTAACCCACAGCATTTAACCCATGACTATCTCTTCTCCTTCTCCTTCCTTTTGCTTTGATTATTTACCTGTTGATTTTTGTCTTTTTGCACTTGTTTTTTTGTACTCTGTCAAAGCGTCTTTGGGCTTCTTGAAAAGCGCTATATAAAATAAATGTATTATTATTATTATTATTAAAATGCCTGTTGTTGTTGTTGTATATCTAGTTGAAGAAAATTCCTGAAGGTAAATAGTCACATTTACCATAACACTCGCGTCCTTCTACACAGTGCCACAATCGATTTTGGACTTCAAGGCATTTTAACACTCCTCTTTTATTCAAGGTCTGGGGTTTGGAAGAACTAGAAAACACCAGGAAGTAGGGAAATGCATGAACTGCAAGCACTCAGAACAGAGGGACACTTGAAGAGTGAATGGGCGAGGGGAAGAATGTGTTAAGTGGAGGGGGAGGAGAGAAAGAAAGACATGTGTGAACAGGGGGTCAGGGGTGGAGGCAAACAAGAAGGACACACTCAAGCACAAGGGCTGAAAGAAGAGAATGAGGTAAAAATGTGACGAACAAGCGAGAAAATAAATAAATCTCGCGATCTCGCGAGATCTTGGAGACGGCGGCAGGGATTTCCGAAGCTCCACACGGTCTCCACGTTTTTCGAAGTTAAGTCTGTTCACAATTGTATTTTGTCGAAACTGTATTTATCTTTCGGTGTGTGAAGTTATTGTGTGCAACTTTGGTTGTTTCTCGGTGTTTATCTTTCATAAATTGATCGTCTGTTTGCCGTGTCGTGTCTTGAGGCCTTGTACAGTGTGCACTGTACAACCTTGAGGCTTTGTTTTTCTCTCAGCGGTCCGTCTTTTGTGATCCAATAACTTTCGTTCTCTGTATTCCCAGTCTTTTCACCCATAGCCTACTTCCTTGTGTAAATCTCAACTCAAAAAAAAAAAAAAAAAAAAAAAAAAAAAAACATTTTCCTTCTCTGTTCTCATTCGTTTATTCATTCTTATTCGTTCGTTCGTTCTTCGACCACGTGTTTCTCCCCCATTTCCCCAGATAGTTTTCACTCATTAACCTTCAATGTTTACACTTTCCCCTCAAGTTATGTATTCCGTCATATTTTATAACACCTTTTTCTTCTTCTTCTTTAAAAGGCTGCTTTCGACTTGCTCACCAAATCAATTCATCCCAAAAAAAATATCCATCTCCTATAGTGCCTTTTTTCTACATTCCCTAAACTCTCCTGCACTCCATCCTCCATCCAGCGTCCTTAAACGTATTTTTAACTCGAAGGTCACAAGAAACTCATTTTGCAATAAATGTTCGTTTCCCATAAATCGTACACTTTCAAAAATCCAATCTCACCCCTCCCCTCCAAATCTTCCCCATAACCCCTCCCCTCCAAATCTTGCCCATCACCCCTCCCCTCCAAATCTTCCCCATCACCCATCCCTTTCAAATCTCCCCCCTTGCCCCCTCCCTCCTAAACTACCCCCTCACCCCTCCCCGCCAAGACGCCCCCTCGCCCCTCCCCTCCTAGACTCCTGCCTCACCCCTCCCCTCCAAATCTCCCCCATATCCCATCCCTTTCAAATCCCTCCCCTTGCCCCTTCCCTCCCAAACTCCCCCCTCACCCCTCCCCTTCAAATCTCCCCACCCTCATTGCTTCTCAATTTCCCCCCTCTCACTCCCCCTCCTCAAAGCGTCCTCCCCGCTTCTTCCCCCTTCAAACTCTCACCTCCATCTCCCCCAACCTTCTGCCTCGCTCTTCCCCCTCCTCAAATAACACCTCATTGTGGCTCACCCAATCACCATCAAACCTTTTGTCCGCCCCATCCATCCCTTTCTCCGAGCTATTCTGAAATCTCTGACACACCTTCAACAGCTCTCCCTACCTCTTCCACCTCTTCCACATCTTACCCTACCCCTCCTCCCCCCTGTTCTGTATCTGATGCTCCCCCTTCCTCTTCATTAACGGTATGGACCTCAAACATCCGGGGCCTTCGTTCAAACTTAACTGATCTCTCCATACAGGTTGCTTCTGTCAAACCAGACGTGATCTGCTTAACAGAAACTTTCCTCCTTTATGATGTCTCTGATTCCATAGTATCTCTCCCGGGCTACTCCCTCCTCCGGTATGATAGACCTGAGCCTCGTCCTGGAGGCGGGGTTGCTATCTTTATCAAAAACTCTCTTCCTCACTCGCCCTGCACTGCACTCTCTCCACCTCACCCGCAGGAATACCTCTGGCTACGGCTTCCCCTTCGCTCCCACCTCTTGTTCATATGTGTGTTGTACCGTCCACCAAACAGTGATGACTCAATCTACATCTCGCTGTCTGATGATATGGACCAACTTCTATCTACTCATCCCAACTCTCTCTTCCTCATATGTGGTGATTTCAACTGTCATCATGCCAGTTGGCTGGGTGTGGGTACCTCTCTCACCAGCCATGGCTCCTCAGCAAAGGACTTCTGCGACTCACTGGGACTGACACAATCTGTCAATTTCCCGACCCGGATCTCAGTCAACGGAACATCTTCTCTTCTGGACTTGGTTATGACTAACTTCCCTGAAAATGTCTGCTGCTCTTCTTCTGCTCCGATCGGATCATCTGATCATGTCCTTGTTAAAGTGGACATCTCTCTGACCATCCTCAGGGAGCCTGCTCAGCGTTGACGAGTCTGGCATTTCACTCAGGCCAACTGGCACGGTCTTCAAGCAGCCATCAATCATCTGGACTGGTCTCCCATCTCTACCACCTCTGACATCAACTCATCCTGGGAATTCTTCCAAAGTAAATTGCTCTCTCTCATGCACAGATTTATCCCATCTCGTCTTCAGTTGTCATACCCTTCCTCCCGTCCATGGTACACGGAATCTTGTGGTGAGGCTGTTGCCCAGAAACAACTTGCCTTCGTCTCCTGGAAAGCAAATCCAACGGAAGGAAATCTCATTTCCTTTCACAAAGCCCGAAACAAGTGTGTGTCCACCCTCAGGAGAGCTAGGAAACAATATCTCTCCATTCTCAAGACCGAACTCTCTTATCTGTCTCCCTCTTCCAAATCCTGGTGGCGTCTGGTCAAATCCGTTTCTGGTGTTTGTTCCCCCTCCATCCCCTCCCTTACCTCAAACGGCTACACAGCTGACTCCGCACGTGAAAAAGCTGAATGCCTCAACTCTGTGTTTGCCTCTAAATCTTGTGTCCCAAACCCATCCCTCTCTGTACCCACCTTACCCAGTCGTACCCTGCTGCTCCTGGACTCCGTGTCCTTTCCTCCTGACAAGGTGGAAAAGTTTCTGTCAACCCTCGACTCTGATTCTGCAACTGGACCCGACGGCATCAGCCCACGGGTCCTAAAATCCTGCTCTGCTGCTCTGTCTCACCCTCTCTCTGTTCTCTTCACCCTCTCTTTTGCTCAAGGTCAACTGCCATCTGCTTGGAAATCAGCCAACATCACCGCTTTGCACAAAAAAGGTGCAAAAACAGATCCTAGCAACTACAGACCAATCAGCCTTCTCCCAATTATCAGCAAAGTCATGGAATCCATCATTGCTTCGGATATGAAATCTTTCCTCTTCTCCAATGGCTTGATCTCTGATCATCAATTTGGTTTCAGACCAGGTCACTCTACTCTGGACATGCTGCTTCTGCTGTCTCAACAATGGATGGAGGTCCTCAATGCCAAACAGGAAATTAGAGCTGTCTCCCTCGACATATCACGTGCCTTCGACACGGTCTGGCACCCCGCTCTGCTCACCAAACTCTCCTCCTTTGGTATCCATGGAAATCTCCACGCATGGCTGGCGGACTTCCTCTCTAGTCGTCGTCAACGTGTGGCCCTGAATGGGTTTCTCTCATCTCCTCTTCCTGTTCAGGCTGGAGTTCCCCAAGGCAGTGTTCTGGGCCCCGTGCTTTTTCTGGTCTTCATCAATGATCTCTCTGACTCTCTCGAAAATCCTCTCTATCTCTTTGCTGATGACTCCACTCTCTGCCGCTCCATTCCTCTTCCCTCAGATCGGCAGTCTGCTGCCTCCTCACTCTCTGAAGACCTGGACAAAATCACAGACTGGTCAAACAAGTGGAACATGTCTTTCAATCCTGACAAATCTCACACTCTTACTATGTCTCTCCGAAAAGATCGACTGGACAACCCTCCCATCTACTTTCTCAACAATCCTCTCCAAGAAGTTCTGTCGCTCAAGATTTTGGGTCTCACTATCTGCCATGATCTTTCTTGGGAAAACCACATTTCCAAGCTGGCCTCCAAAGCCAGTCGCCGACTGGGCATCCTCCGTCGTGCGAAGTCCTTCCTCGGCACACCTGAGCTCCTCACCACATACAAGGCTTTCATCCGCAGCTCAATGGAATACTGTTCTCCCCTATGGGCCGGTGCTCCTGCCTCACACCTAGCTCGGCTTCAAGCTGTTGAAACCAAAGCTTTCAGAATTATTGGAATCTCCCGCGATGAAGCTATCTCTGAGGGCCTTTCACTCACTCACCGCAGGCAGGTAGGTGGTCTTTCTGTCTTCTACCGACTCCTCTCCGGCCTTGCACCCCCAGCTCTCTCTGTGCTCTGTCCCC
The DNA here is from genome assembly GCF_964187855.1 of Myxine glutinosa. NCBI lineage: Eukaryota > Metazoa > Chordata > Myxini > Myxiniformes > Myxinidae > Myxine > Myxine glutinosa. The sequence goes on along the minus strand of NC_136269.1, from coordinate 115,230,110 downwards.
CAAATATTCCTACAGGTCGCACAAGATCTGCCAGCAACCCTCTGATGGTTAAACTGCCGAAATCTCGGCTCTCTGCTCACCTTCACTCTTTCATTCCTCTTTTCTCCCGCCTCTGGAACAAACTCCCTCACTCCCTTCAATCCCACTCCTCCCTCCAGGTCTTTAAAACAGCTGTTCACCACCATCTCTTATCTTCCCCCATCCAAAACCTTGATCTTTTCTACCCCCGCTAATTCACCCCAGATCCACCTTGTTTGAAATTCCAACTTCTTTCCTGGAAGTCCTGGCAGTGTCCATATGTTTTATACCTCTCCCACCGCCCCCTTCCCACGCCCCCCCCCCCCCCCCCCAAGCCCTCGCCCTCTCTCAGATCTCTCGATGTCTCCATGTCTCTCGGTCACTGCTCTCAAATGTTGTGTTTGTGTCCTTCCCCCTCTCTCCCCATCTTGTCTACCGCTCCCTATGTTATATGTTTTATGTGTCGGTTTGTCTTTCTGTGTGATTAATGTTCGCTCTTTCACGAGCCTCGACCTTGTATACAAAAAAAAAAAAAAAAAAAAAAAAAAAAACAGGAAGGTGTGAGGAGGGAAAAGTGAGGAAACTCAGTAACCTAAAAAAGTATGGGTCGGCTCAGGGAAGGTTAATGAGAGTAGAAATGATCATAAATGAGCTCAGGGGGAGTTAAACCAATCTATAAATTAAACAAATCGGGAGACGACGATGGTTCACGAGCGAGCGGTATTCAATGACAAAGGACGGACTATAACCGAAACAGGCCCGGACTGGGGGGGTCGGGGGCCCACGTGGCAGGTGTCGGCCCCCAACATGCGGTGTACATGCCTATTTACAAGGGGCCCCAATGCGCTGCGTGCGCAGGCCTTTAAGAGCCAGCTGTATGTAATTGTGTGTGGTGCTGGCCTGGAAATGTCAAAACGAAGATTACTGACCTTGAAATGAGATAGAAAATAATGTATAATCAGTTATGAGGTTAGTTAGCTGCACAATACCGAAAATTCGGTTCGATTCCGACAACTTTGAAACTTTGACCTTTGTGACCTTCAAAGGTCAAAGGTCGAAGATTCTGAAATTTGTTGTAAAACTTGTATTTCATGATGTGTGCGATAATATAAGATCATGTACGACATTTCACCTTATCAGGAAGCGAACAATGTAATAAAACCATCAAAAATCGACTTTTCTAAATTTCGTGACCTTGTGACCTTGACACGAAAATGAAAAATCGAGCTCCGTGGGGCTAGACACATGACATTGGCCTAACCAAATACCGAAACCCCTGCCAGATTCCACCAAACCCCTTGGAGAAGATGTAGCTTGAACTCGATTACCCCCTAAAAAGACATCTTTTTTGGGCGTGGGTCCACCCACAATGGGCGCAATACGCCCACTCTAGGCAGGACAAAACTAGTTCATGATATCAACCTCCCACCCAAGTTTCATCAAGATCGGATATCCTTGGGTAGTTATGCTGCGGACAGACAGACAGACAGACACACACACATGACGAATATAGTGGTCACTCTGTTTGATAAGTCGTGAACCAATTAAATTACTTCATTGAGGTGCATTGGTAGCAGCTCTCCCTAGTGGACATCATAAGGTCAGCCTCACGACTGCAAAATATATCCTCATGCTTCCTGCGTTCATGATGAGTGTAACCATGTACATATTCTACATATGTTGAAATGGAAACTCCATTTTAAGGTGAATTTTCCGAGCACGGAAGAGGGAAGGAGGGGGTGGGGGTAGTGGGGGGGCCAATGTAGCAGATTGAAATGCCCGGTGAAATTGCTTGTTAATTTTTGGACACTGGTTGGGCTGTCTTTAGGGATGATATAAGTTCTAGAAAAAATATGTCTCCAATTGTTTCAAGTTCTTTATGGCGGCCATTTTGGATTTTCAAAATGGCGGATGTCGAAAACGTAAAATTCCATTATCTTGGCTTCTAAATGACCTAGAGTTTCGATTCTGGTGTCCAGTTGTACATTTTTGGGGATAGAGAATTGAATGAAACCTTCTTTAATAACCTACAAGGGATAAAAATAGGTTTTTATGGCACAGCCGAACCAGTGTCCAAAATCTAACTTAATGCACATCTATCTTAATTGTTATTTGTTATTTGTATGTTCCAGATTCGTGACCCTGAGCTATGATGGAGCCAAAAAGCAAGAAAACCAAGAAAGAAACTGATTTCACACTTTGCATTCAGTGCCAGGATCCCCAAGGTGCACTAGTGACTGAGCCAGCACTGGGCTCATATGCAAAGTTTCTCCAGTTCATCCAGGAGAGGGCACGATATGGTGATGCCGACTTCAAACAGATCAGCGAACGATTAAGCTGTTTCACTGCCACTGACTTGAGGAACAATAAAGCAAAGTGGCACCGGGCATGTTATGGATCTACATGCAACACTGCTCACCTGGAGCGTGCTAGAGTTCGCCACCAGAAAGCCTGCGAACATGGCGACACCCAGCATCTTCATAAGAGGTGTGGACGTCCTTCTTCTGCACCTGCCGCTGCAAGTACCTCAGGTTCTACGCAAGACGAGACTCTTCGCTTCACACGTTCATCATCAACTCCATTCAACAGAGACCTTTATTTCTTCTGTCAAGAGGTCACTAAGGAAAGTGTACATGTTGTATGCACGTTCAACGCAGGTAAACAGCTGAAGAAAGCTGTTGAAGAAGGCAGCAACCACAAGTGGAAAGTTCAGCTGAGTGCTGCCATCAGTGCACATGATGCTCATGCGATCGACGTCAAGTATCATCTCCCATGCTGGGTGCAGAATGTCCAACGTGCTCCCAAGAGTGGGACATCAAGTGATGACAAAGAACACATACTGCAAGAAACTAATGTTATCAAAATAGCCGCAGACATTGAGTTTGTCAGCCTTGTTCGCTCTCTACTCCAAGCTGATGAAATTCTCAACATGTCTGACCTGAAGTCGGTTTACTCCAGGATTCTTGACAATAATGGTGTGCACAATGTCCCATCACCTACTACCCAAGGCATGAAGGAGAAAATCAACTCTCACATTGATGACGTTCACTTCATGAAACCAAAACGTCGAAACGAGTCAGACTGTGTATTCTCCACTGCCGTGCGTGATGCAGCTGTCGAAGATGCAATGACGAAGACAAATGAAAAAAACATCGAACAACTGTTTGAGAGTGCCTCTGTTCTCCGCAGTGCCATTGCTTGTCAGAACAAGCACCCATGGCAATTTGAAGGAGAAATGAACACTGATGATGCTGAAAAGCATGTACCCAAAGTACTCTATGCTTTCCTCCGCTGGCTACTGGAAGGACCAGCCACGAGCATTGAGCCAGAGACTATGCGCTCAGCCACTATTCATCGAGATGTTATAACCATCAGTCAGAACATCATGTACGGCTACAAGTCAAAACGCCAAGTCACGTACAAGCCCAAAGAGCCAGATGCACCATTCCGCCATCGCTTAGAATGGCCACAGCAGCTTGCCGTTGCCATTGTAGTCCATCAGTCCACCAGAAACAAGAAGCTTCTGGATTTCCTGCATGGGTTCGGTCTGTCTGTTGATTATAGTCGGATCTTGCGGTTGGAGACACAGCTGGCCAACTCAGTCATAGAGTCTACGACAGAACAGGGTGTATACTTTCCAAGAACCATGCGCATAGGGACGTTTGTCTTCTTTGCAGTGGACAACAGTGACTTCAATGAAGACACACCTGATGGGAAGCGGACACTCCATGCTACAGCCTGGGCACTCTACCAACGACGGGAACATGCACCCTCCACAGATGAACATAGAACACTGACACTACATGACCGAAAGGCCAGACACCGCTCACTCAAGGTTCTGACTGCTCCAGACTTTGTTCCTTGCCAAGCACCAAACAAACAATCTGCCACAGGTACCACGTATAGCTTCAAGACACGGTCAAACCCAGATGTCACCAAGCCGTACTCTGCGACGGACACAGTATGGCTACTTTCACGCACAATCATGCGAACAGCTGAAGCTGAGGACGTACAAGACGACATCATCCCACCAGATGACCAGCTGCAAGCTGCAGAACCCCAGCATGCTGACCCTGTTGGGTCACTCGTCCACGATCCAAAACAACCACCTGGCAGTAGGATCAAGCATCACGATATCCCAACTTGGACAGCCTACAACTCACTGCTCTCCTCTTCGAAGCCTCTGACAGAGGTCAACGCCCTGCCATTGGTAGCAGCACCAGCCCATGAATGGCAAACACTGATAACAGTCTTGAAACAGACACAGCAAATCAACTGCATGGTCATGGGTCCCGATAGGAAGACAGTGATCACCTTAGACATGGCCCTGTATGAGCGAGCCAAACAGCTGGAGATGACCAGAGATGACTGCAAAGGCAAGTGGGTACTGCGACTAGGGGAGATGCACACTGTGATGGCTGCACTGAGGGCTGCTGGGAATGCCATAGAGGACAGTGGTCTTGACGAGGCTTGGTCTGAGGCTGATATCTATGGCCCAACAACGACCAGACAAATACTGGAAGCCAAGCACATGAAGAGGGCTTTGGAGGCCCACATCACCACTGTCCAAGCCCTCTTCGACCTCTATGTGGACGAATTCTTCCAAGAGCATCCCCATCTGAGGGGCCCATGTACCCAGTCAGCACAACAGGTTGCCCAGAGCTGTCATCTACACAACCGAGAGGAGATGACAAGCGCGCAGAACAACATGCTAGCTGTCCTCGAGTCAAACGAAGTCCTGGAGGCCATGGCAAAGTTTGATGAGAGGAAAGAAGCCAAGAGTCCACTGTTCAAGTTTGTGCGACGCTACATGCGGATGATAATGCTGATATACACATTCATCCGTGCCACCCGTGATGGACAATTTGAGCTTCACCTGTCTTCACTGGATGAGATGTGCATATACTTCTTTGCACATGACAAACAGAAATATGCCAGGCTGACTCCCCGGTACCTTGCAGAGATGAAGGCCCTGAAGATGACAGATCCAGGGATCTACCAAGAGTTCATGGATGGGAACTTCAGTGTCCATAAGAATGAAATCCCCTTCTGTGCTGTAGGTGTGGACCATGCACTGGAGCACATCAACAGGATCATGAAGGTGACAGGGGGTATTGTGGGCATTACCCAGAATGCCAGTGCCCGCGAAAGGTTCTTTCTGACAGCACCAGAGCTGAGTAGGCTTGCTGAAGAAGCCCGTCAGATGGCTGGCTCACAATCAGCTACACGCAAGGAGCACCACGACCTATCAACCACAGTCTGGGCTCGGCAGGAAGACAGCATTCGTCGACTGAAGAATGTGATCAGAGAGTCCATGAATCCCATGACGCATGAGGGTGAAGACCTGACGACTATCATCACCAAGGTGGTGATGCCAGCTGAAGTACAGAAGGATGTCTGCAACCAAGATGAGATTGGTCAGAAAGCGTATAACACGTTTGTTGCAGAGCGCATCAACACAAATGAAATCAACCTTTGGGCCAGAATGGGAAAGGTCAAACTGAAGATGTGGAAGAGTGCCAGGAAAGCTGTGAAGCACAAACTGGCAGACAAGGTTGTAGAGCTGAAAGACGACAGGTCACTGTTTGCGCGCATGCTGATCGTGGCCCGCTCACGACCAGAGATCAACTTGAAGGATGCCATAGGTCAATATGAATTCACCGCGCTTCCACGAACCCTCTTTGCAATGGCTGGGACACTACTACCATGCACAGACAAAAGCAAGCTCATGGGCATCCTAGAAGATCTACCCAAGAAGTCAACTGGCACTGGTCAGCAGCCAGACGACGACAATCCTGAACATACTCCACCCCCTCCCAAGAAGGTGACTGTCATAGACGGCATGGCATTAGTGCAAGCAATGGGTAAGCCACAATGGGTCAAAACATGTGCCCAGTGGGCTGGCCATTTCAATGCAACACTGGACTGCAAGACCAACGGGTATGATGAAGTCCACCTCGTGTTTGACCGATATGATCTGCCAAATTCACTGAAAGAGGCCACACGGGAGAGGCGCCAAGGTGGCAAGCCGCCCACTGCTTACCACGTTCAAGACAGCACCCCGATTGGGAAACTGACAGCAAAACAGTTCCTGTCGCACACCAACACCAAAGATGAGCTAACTGTCTATCTGGCAAAGAAAGCTCTGTGTCACTTTGAGGGGACTACCAAGGTCTTCATCGTCACTTCAAGGCAGGATGTCTTCTCCAACTGCATGGATGTACAGCATCTCCGTAGCTCCCAGGAGGAGGCTGATACGAGGATCTTTCTTCACAGTCTAGATGCCGTCCGAAGAGGTGCAACACAGCTGTACATTCAGTCACTTGATACTGATGTATTCATCCTAGCACTCCACCGGTACCATGAACTATGCAAAGACACATACTTCATCACGGGTGTGGGGAACAAGAAGAGGCAAATCTCACTGGAACCAATAGTACATGAACTTGGTGTCAGGAAGGCTGCAGCCCTACCAGGATTCCATGCATTCACGGGAGCAGACCAGACTGGTCGGTTTGCCGGCAAGGGAAAGCTCACATGTTGGCAAGCCCTCAATAGGTGCTCTGTTGAGGTGGTATCTGCGTTTCATGACCTTGGGGCCTCTGAGGAGCTGAGAGCTGACACAGAAAGTGACATTGAGGCATTTGTATGCCAGCTGTATGAGCCTCGTACTACAGTTGTGGATGTGGGCAAGCTGAGGTGGAGACTGTTTACCAAGAAACAGCTAGAGGCACAGAAGCTGCCACCAACACGGGGAGCTTTACATGAAGCCATTGCTCGTGCACATTTCCAGGCCATGGTGTGGCATCAGGCTGATGTACCGGACCCCCAGCTTCCACAACCAACAGAACATGGATGGAGAGCAGAAGGAGATCAGCTGGTGCCCATCACAACCAAGGACCCTCCAGCCCCAGCTGCCATCACACATCTAATCAAATGTAACTGCAAGAAGACCCAATGCATGTCTCACTGCTCATGCAGGTCTCAGCATCTCAACTGTTCTGAGATGTGTATGTGTGGGGCAGATGAAGAGGTGTGTGGTAACACGGGTCAGGAGCGCCCCATGGGAATCGATAACACTGATGATGAGGAGGATGGAGATCCTTCAATGTAACAATGAACACTGCCAACTAAAAATATTGCACAAAGACATTATAAGTGTACATTTGAACACTAAAGTCCAGCCTTTATGTGATTTAGAAGTGAAAATGATGGAAAAAAATATATATATGTGTTGGCATAAGTGCGTGAAAATCCAAGATGGCTGCCATAAGAACCCTTTTGATCATATGTAGGTGTATAAATGTGTGTTTATTGGATTAAGTATCCGCAAATATGTACATTTGGACACCAAAATTAACACTCTAGGTCATTTAGAAGCCAAGATAATGACAATTTCGGTTTTCAACAAACGCCATTTTGATAATCCAAAATGGCCGCTATAAAGAACTTGAAAAAAATGGAGACATATTTTTTCTACAACTTCTATCATCCCTAAAGACAACCCAACCAGTGTCCACAAATTAACATTTGAATTCAACGGGAAAACATTGGCCCCCCCACTAGGGGGAACGTTAACATTGAACCCTGCATCCCCATTAATCCTGCCCCAGATCAATTACTTTACTCCTTGTGTCCATCTGTGACCAGACTTCCCCACTGTCACTGTAGTGTTTTTTATCCTCTGTATACAAAATTGAGCCTCTTGGAAGAGCGAGGTGACAGACACACACTTATTAAGAAGAAAAAAATCACACCTGGGTCCGAACGAAGCGGTTCAGTTTGGCATTTGTATTATGAAATAGGCAAAGCCTAAAACGAACAAAACCCATTAGAATTACCCTTTACAACCCCTTATAACTACCCTTTAGAATCCCCATTAGAACCTTCTAGAATGATACTTCAGAACCCTTTAGAAATAAACATGGTGGGTTAGAGAGGTTCTTCTTCTTCATTTTTTTTTTTATAGATGGAAGGACATAGCCAAATATTGAAGTGTCTTCACCGCTTTAAAATGGTCCCATGTATATCATAGTAAATTACTGTCCTGTCCGTAACTAGTTAACACCAGCCGTAGACGAATCGCAGAAAGTTTTACCTCCTGAGGCGGCAGCTGGTAACGGCGGCTACTTTTACACACGCGGGAATGACGGGATGCGAGACGTTTAGCTGAATGATAAAACAACAACAAATATTAAAGAAGTAGAATAAATGTCACAACGGATAAATAAATTAAAATGTCATTATAAAATGTACAGGAAAAAAAACCAAAAAAAAAAAAACCTCCCGTGATGAAGCCGAATCTGAGGGCCTTTTACTATCTCACTGCAGGCAGGTTGGCGGGCTTTCTACCTTCTGATTGGCGGGCTCCTCTGCGGCCGAGCTCCCCCTGCTATGTGCCGCAAATATTCCTACAGGACGCACAAGATCTACCAGTAACACTCTCCTGGTGAAACTGCCAAAATCAAGACTCTCTGCTCACCTTCACTCTTTCATTCTTCTTTTTTTCTGCCTCTGCAACAAACTCCCTCACTCTCTTCAATCCCTCTCCTCCCTCCAGGTCTTTAGAACAGCTGTTCACCCCCAACCGGCCCTCTCTCTTCCACAGATCTACCGACGTCCCTGTTCTCTCCTGTTGTTGCGCTTGTATGTTTTCATCTCCCCCCCCCCCCCCCCCCTCTTGTCTCCCGCTCCCTTTATTTATTGTATGTTTATGGGTCCGTGCATGTTTTCGTGTGTAATGTGTTAGCTCTTAAACGAACCTTGACTCTATATACAAAAAAAAAAAAAAAACACCACAAAGAATTTCATTAAAATAAACCAAGGAGGTGCAAATGAAAGGTGAGGTAAAAACGAATGTCTACTTTGAGGATCCTCACACAATGACTCAAAGACGGACACACAGAGGAATATAAAATGAAAATAAAATCCCTTTTCATGCTGGCACTTATCTTTTGGCTCAAATGGCCCCTTTTGTGGAGAGTGGTGGCGATGGTCGATGCTCAAACGCCTCGCGCCGGAGTGCACAAGATGGCACCAGCTGATGAAAACCCACGCCTCCGAAGAGACTGGAGTGGTCAGCATGGCTTGTTTTAGGTCCCACGGCCTGGCGAGCACAACGTCGCCTCCAACTCCCCCGAAGAGCACCACAGCCACCAAGACCTCAAAATGCCGTCACGGACCAAAAGCTCCACCTGCCTCCCAAAAGCACGCACTTTTTTCAGCACCAAGAGAAAAGATGGCGAAACCTTCTTGTTCAATCGCAGAGAAGACGTGCTCTTCCCCTTCACTCAGGTGAGCCAATCATATCTTTACCTCCGCCACTAAAGGTGGATGGAGGTTATGTTTTCACCCCTGTCTGTATGTCTGTCTGTCTGTCTGTTTGTCTGTCTGTCCGTTCGTCAACAAAATATCTCAGAAAGTTGTAGACGGATTCTTACGAAATTTGGCAGAGATGTAGCGTATGTGACAAGGTCGAAATGATTAGATTTTGGTGAAGATCCGGATTCGGATCCGGCTACTAGAATTTTAAAGTGATTCTTCACCATTGGGAAATGGGGCCAAAAACGATACATAGCAGGATATCTCAAAATGTTGTGGACAGATTTGGACGAAACTTGGTGGACAAGTTGGGTGTCTGATGAGGACAAATAGATTCGATTTTGGTGAAGATCTGAATATGGATTCGGAAATATGAGAATTATTTAATTTCTTAAGTGATTCTTCACCATTGGGAGAAAGGGCCAAAAACAATACATAGCAGGATATCTCAAAAAGTTATGGATGGATTTGGACGAAACTTGTTGGACAGGTTGTGTGTGCGACAAGGAAGAATCGATTCAATTTTGGTGAAGATCCGGATCGAGATCTAGCTAGTAGAATTTTTGAACGATTCTTCACCATTGAGTGATATGGCCAACCAGGCGGAGGTCGAGAAGCGCTCTCCACCGAGTGCCGTTCTAGTTCGCCCCACCCACATCCCACGGTCGAATCATGTCCCTCTGGGCGTGGCCACACAGCTTTTCTTGACCGCCCAATTCTCCACCTCTCGTGGGCGGCCTTTCACCTAATAGGTCCTTTGGGCGGGGCTTAGTCTGTTCATGTCCTGCCTGCTTGTAGTTGGCGGTAAATGTTGTTTCAAGGTGGCCTTGCCTGGCCGGCCTTGTCAACAAAAACGTGAGCGGAGAATTACAGAGGGAAAGCACGCACTGGGGAAAACTATCCTGAAACCCTACCCGTAATTATCACAACACGAGCAAGCAGAACTTGTTCAAATCAGCATTATTCAATGCAGTGTTAAGCATGTAAGGGGTTTCCCTTAAATGAAGAGCAATGAAAGATGTAAGGGTCTTCTTTCATACGTAGCACATGGCTGTGGGTAGAATCATTTCCTGGGGCACAGCTGTGCCGCTGATGCAGTTCCCCTCGGTAGGTTAAGACAGACATTTGTAATTTGTTCATGGTGCCAATGATAGACCACCTACTCTTCGAGAAGGACACAATGGAATCTTTAAAGTGCACCAACTCATGCCGGCAGAAGGGCTGCCCAGTTTAACACACATCCGAGGGCGGCACACACATTGATTAATCTCCCTGCTTGTGGAACACCAGGATGACAGGTAATAGCTGCCTCGGGATTCAAACCCAGGCTAGACAGCTCAGACGCGAGTGTGCACACCTATAGTCTCGGCCACCCTGTCAGCCCGGATGTAAAGGTCAAAGTCAGAGGTGAAAATTTAATTATTTTTGCACTGTCATAAATTCAATCATGTCTCGTTCAAACTGACGAAATCTGTTTTTGTTAAACGTGTTTACATTTGTGTTTCCTTTGAATAAAACACCAGTGAGGCTGACCGAGTTGTTTGTGCAAGTGAATGGTTATTTCGAATCTTGTGGCAACAAATGGGAGCTGGAAAATAATCATTCTTACAAAATCGTTTGACTTTGACTGTATCCGAAAGCAACCACTCAGGCCTTAGTTTGTTAGATCAATTGAAAAACAATTTAAACAAAGTGGCTAACTGTTTTCTGGTACTGCGTATAATACTGTAACACATTTTTCAAAGTAAGGGTCTTCTTCTTCTTTTGTCTTTTCTCATTTTTACATGGGGTCACCATGCATTGCTGGTTGATAGCCCTTATCCATCTCCTCCTTTCAATCACCCATTCTTCTTCCAATCCCACAATTTCTAAATCTCGTGCCACCTCATTTTCCCATCTGGTTTTTGGCCTTCCCTCTTCTCCTTCCTGGCAGTCCCATCTCCATCACTCGCCTCACAACATACTCTCTCTCTTTCCTCATCATATGACAAAACTATTGTACACCGCTCCTTTCCTATTCCATCTCCAGGTGCTGCATGAGCACCGAAGGAGGCCCAGAGATAATGCGCGCTGAAAGGAAGTACTCAGTTTTCACTCCTGTTGTACACCGCTCCTTTCCTATGCCATCTCCAGGCATTGCAAATCGTCATTGCTGGGCACCGAAGGGGGCTCGGCAGTGACGCACGCTGAAAGAGAGTACTCAGTTTTCACTCTGGTTGTTTGTTTGTTTGTTTGTTTTCGTTCTTGCTTTCTTTCTTTCTTGTTTGTTTGTTTGTTTGTCCGGGCGATATCTCAGCCATCCTTTGAGCTAGGAAGCTGAAATTTCGGCACAATAGTGAGCAAATCCTTTGTCAAAAACGGTATTTTTTGTTTTTTGATTAATCAATAAATTGAGGAGTTATTTAATTATTAGCGATTAATTAAGTACTTATTTAATTAATCAAATTTCCTTTCTCTTCTGACCATTAACTCAGGCACCTTTTGAGTTAGGAAGCTGATATTTGGACATGCCAATGACCAGGTGATTTGGCTGCAAAGGATATTTTTGATTTATTAATTAATCAATTAATCGATTAATTATTTAATTATTCGATTAATGACAAAAAAAATTTTTTTTTTTAAGTTACAGATTCTGATGAAATAGTGGTAGTTTATGTGTTCTCTGACCAAATTGATTAATAATTTAATTTTTTTATGATTATTATTTTTTTATTTCCATTATTAATCACTTATTTATTTCCTTTCTCATCTGGGCAATATCTCAGGCACCTTTTGAGCTCGGAAGTTGATATTTGGACACGACAATGACCAAGTGATTTGGCTGTAAAAGGTATTTTTTATTTATTGATGAATCAATTCATCGATTAATTAATATATTCAATTAATGAGTTCAATAATAAAAAAATTTAAAGGTTACAGATTCGGATGAAACGGTGGTGGTTTCGGTATTCTATTAGCCAATTGATTAATAATTTAATTATTTTACGATTATTATTTATTTATTTTCGTTATTAATGACATTTATTTTCCTTCTCATGTGGGCCACATCTCAGGCACCTTTTGAGCGAGGAAGCTGATATTCGGACACACCAGTGACCAAGTGATGTGGCTATAAAGGATATTTTTTATTTGATTGATTTTAATTATTAAATTACTATTTATTTATTTTAATTGAGCAATTAATCAATGAATTATTGTACATCTCTCCATTCCAATACTGTCTATATGTGCTGGAGGATGTTATTTATTTATTTGGCATGGGGGTAAGGGGGTGTACTTTAAATGTATCTGTACTTATTTCAATCTCTTTTCGGCTACTTTATTGGATGCTTCCCCAATCTTCACTGTCCCCCTGATGTACTTGTTCCTGATCTTGTCCTTCTTGTCACTCCACACATCCATCTCAGCATTGACATCTCGTTTGCATCCAGTTTCTGTTCCCTTTTCTTTGACGTTGCCCAATTTTCCACACTATATAACAATGTCGGCCTCACAACTGTCTTGTAAATGCTTCCTTTCAGATTCAGCAGTACTTTTCCATCACACAACACCCCACTGTACTTCTACCAATTATTCTAATCCGTTCCTTAATTTCCATATTCTACCACCACTGACCCCAAATACTTGAAGCTACTCACTTTCTCCAGATCTTCACCCGTAATCTTTACACTTCCAGCTTCATCTTACCCAGGCTCAAACTGACAATCCATATATTGAGTCTTTGGTCTATTGATCTTCATATACCCCAAACATTTTCTCGGACATGTATGGATCGATTTTGTTTAAACTTGACACAAACAACGCGTGACGGTATACATAAGCACATCAATTTGTGTCGCGATGCGATCAAAGATGGCCGACTAGTGGCCATTTTAGTTGTAAACAAGACCAAAAGTCTAACAGCGGCGTAGCCAGGCTTATACAATATGATAAACCACAAACACAAATTCTTAGCTTTTTAAACAGTCGCTAATGCTGTTTATAACATTAAACAAAGAAATTTGGAGGAATCTCGACATCCGTGAGGTAAGTTTTACTTAAAGAACTGAGCGAAGATCTACTGCAATCTATATACCCCACAAGGGTTGAAGTGTGCTCATTTACCAAGCAGCTAGCTAGCGTTTGCCAAGCCAGCCATTCCTCAAGGGTTTTGAATTGAGTGCTTGTTCGAATGCTCAAACCACTTGGTGACCTCTCCACAATAAACTTGGTAAATGAACACACCCAATGTTCTTGAGACCCGGCCATATATCGACTGTAATCTATATACCCCAAAGAGGAATGACCTTTCCTGCAGCTCTCGAAGTGAGCTGGTGTTTACGCCATAAATAATGACATCATACACGTAATGACGTGGCATGACGGCCGGACACAATACTACCGCTACTTTAATATATATATATATATATATATATATATATATATATATATATATATATATATATTGTTGCGGTTCTGAAAGTGTACATATCTGATTAATAAAGGTTAAAGGTTTTGCCCCCATAGTTAGTCCACATGCAACACGTAGGCCACCTTAGAACGTTAGTTATTTCTTAGTACATGTGAGATAAGGCCATTTCCAATAGTTATCATCTGCGTTGTGTAAAACAAAGAAGAGTAGGCCCCGTTCATTCTGCAGCCCTCCCTCCAATCGACTCCATTGCACGCCATCCAGTCTGCGTCCCATGCCCCATTGCACCCATCCAGTCTGCACCCCATTGCCCCTCGCATTAGGATGCTCAAACCAGCCTAAATGCCACGAGGTAAGGCCTGAAAAGGGGGTGGAGCGCAAGGGTGGGGGTGTGGCCACGTCAAGCAGACATCAAGGGCAGAGCCGGTAAGACCCTAACAACCAACCAGGGCTCGAGTGGGCCTGGCTAAGGGGCGTGGTGAGTGCGCATCTACCAGATTCGAGAGGGTTCGCTAAGTGGCGCTATATAACCGCGAGCATAAAGCCCGTACACGGGACTCGCTGGGGGAACTTTGATGGTAAAAGGACTCGCAAGTGAAGAGCGTCAAAGGACTATTGGGAAAAGCACTTTATGAAAGGATCGTCACGTTGGCACTGGTGGAAGGACTCGATGGGTGTTTGGCTTTGGGGATTGCTGAGACCGCCAGTATAACCGCCTAGCCGGTTCGTTTATTACGTACGCGGCCATGAGCCATGGAATAACCGCCCAGCCTAGCTCACCCCCCCCCCCCCCCCCCCCCCCCATATAATTGTCCGATCCGCGCCAACGACACGCGGAGATCTTGCCTGCCGTCTACCATCTTCACCGCCGTACGAGTCAGGGACCGGAGCGAGCTGTGGACACCATCTGTGGACCCTCAACCCGACCATCTACAACCCCCGTGTGAGTCTGAGTGTGAACGGGCCCATGTCCAGGGATAAGTTAAGACTGTTATAAGGCTGCCCTGTGTATCTGCTTCTTCTTCTTCACTGTACATTGCTTGTTCTTCTTCTTCTTCATTGTACAAAGTGTGTAATAAATTACTTGTTCTTCCTGTTTTCCTCTTAATTCGACCGTCTTAGTGATTTCTCCATTGGGTAAACGTGGCACGATTAGGAACCACTCCAATCGGGTTAGTTCCTGTTAACAGCCCGAATCGCAGCTCGCTATCGCTCGGCGTGTCCACCAAAACCGTGGTTCGGGTGGGGTTATTTCCTTGCTTCCCGGGAGGCGCTGGTACTTAGGTAATAGGACTAATTCGACCTACCACCCTATTCAGCGCTGACCGGAAGGAACGTGATAGCCCCGGATCGCGTCGGCTAGTAAAAAGACAAGGGGATTAATCTCCCCTTGGTAAGGGGAAGGCCGACGTTAGAGATCCGCAACAATTTTTTTTTTTTTTTTTTTTTACCTCCAGTAACGTTGCAGTCACTACAAAGGGATTAGTGTTCCGATTAGATTTACTATAATAATAACGTTACATTGTTATTACGAAAATTATAGTATTTAAAAAAAAACCAAGGTGAATTCCTTACGTCCGCGGTTACACCGCTTCAACCCATAAACTTTCCATTCACGACATTGGGATTAAAGTGTTATGGTTATATTTACTCTAATATTATTATTACTATCCCTGGTGTTGGGCTAGCAGCTAGGGTGCCGGCTTGGGATTCTGGGATCCTGGGTTTGAATCCGGTCGATCGCTGAATTAACGCCAGGGGGGTTGACTCAGCTTGTCATCCTTCCCAGGTCGGCTAATTGAGTACCAGTTCACTGATAATTCCCTGTTTGTCGTAAAAGGCTACAAACAGGGTTGGCGGCAGGAAGGGCATCCGGCAGTAAAACGTTGCTTCAAAAAGGGGACCAGCAAAAACAACAACAACAACCACGGTGCCCGAAAAAGGCCAACCCCTGCTTTGCGGGGAAAAATGGCCTCTAAAGGTGGTTTTTATTATTATTACTACGAAAACGATACTACTGAAACGATATCACTGTATTAAGAAACCCGGGCTTAAGTTGTCCGAAGCGGAAGGGGAGTCATAACGCCTAAGGCCTATACGTACCGTTTTATTGGAAGAGACGCAACGCCGATGCTTTCGATATTTCATGACCATTTTAACAATCGATTTGTTTGTGTTTCACACTGAATGAAAATCGTATGGGTCGAGCATGGCGATTGTGATATATGACAGGTTCGACGATATGTTCGGCATGAACGGCATATAAATCAAAATGGTGGAGTGTGGAGTCAGCCGTTGTACGCCATAATGACATCAGACGTAATGACATCACCCTGTCATGTGACCAGATGCTCAGCTCTGATTGGTATACGTTTGAGGGGGCATACATACATACATATACATACATACATACATACATATTACATATGGACAAACACTGTTCTAGACGGCTCTGCCCGATGGGCTATGCCATAAAAACCCGATGCTGACCACGTCCTCAACCATTTCTCGGACACCCATTTACTGATCTTGTTCAAACATTGCACACAGATAACAAATGATGGTTTACATATGCAAGTCATTTTTTTCCAGGTCAGATCCAAGTTGGCTGACTGGTGGCCATTTTGTTACTTACATTTGTTACTTTAAAATGTCCCCAACCATTTCTTGACATATATGGACGATTTTGTTCAAACTTGGCACAAAGGCAATACATTAGGGTATGCATATGAAGAAGATTTTGTTTTGTAATCCGACAAAATATGTCTGACTGACGGCCTTCAACTCCGTCGAGCAAAATTACTAAAACCACAGGGGCTATGACATTTCATGTCTTTTTCTTCTTGTTCTGTTTTGAAATCTGACATTAGTTTCCCTTGAAGTGACCTAAAATAACAACCCAGTTGGGATCAAAAGATCTCTACTTACCTCCAACTCGACCAAAGCAGTAGTCACGGCAGATAGTGCACACACCCCTTCACGCAGTTCCGCCACAGCCTGTCACACAATAAAATAAGTGGTTTCGTTAGTTTTCATTCCAATTTGAAGTAAAAATCAATTAACAGCCCTATATTGTAACAGCTATGCAATGGATGTGATGTTAAGCTGTGGTACACTCTGCCATTGGTTGCCAAACTCTGCTACCACTTGTGGAGGCCAAATCCCAAAAAGTCTTTCACAGAGGATTAGGCGTTGGCCGTTGGGACCCTGGACAAATTGAAGATTTATGGCCGAACTACTTCCACTATAGTCAGGGCCCTTAGGGATATTTTGCGGCCGTTTGGTTCAAATTCTTCCAAAAGCACCAAATTTGGCCCAGATGTTGCCGATGCCATACTCTTTCTATTTTTGACGGGCGCCAAGACGGGCGCCCCCCCCCCCCCCGGGGGCCCCATATTGGCGAAATACTAAATGGCCGCCACCCGGATTAGAGGAAAATCAGTTAAATAACCAAAAGGGTTGGAATCATGTATGATACCACTTTTCAGGGGTTTTCGAGGTCGAGGAATCCAATTATGATGTTATTTTGATGATTCGAGGTCAAGGTAAACCCTCAAGGTCATCTTAAAGGTCATTTTTGAGTCAAACATGTCGGTTTTTGAGTTTTTTGTCATGACTTATGCGAGGTTCACTATTTTAAGTTTCTGGGTTGGGTAATCGAACTCTGACCTTATTTTTGACAAGTAGAGGAAATATTTACATGTCTATTTCCTAATTTTCAGGCATATGCAGTTCATCAGTCTAATTACAAAGGTACGGATTTTGATGTTTTATGAACTGTATGCCATATCCTTGTGTTTAATTTTTGTGCGATGATCCGGGTTCATGTATACATGATTGTATACATGTCATAAATATGACGTCATAGGTCATGTGACCTGGCGGCCATATTGGATTTTATGAAAACCTTAAAAATGGATCCCTGCCTTCATTTTTCGATCGATTCATTTTGAACTTTGACCACTTATAGTACGCCATGTGATTGGATGCATATCCTAATTATGACGTCATAGGTCAGGTGACATGGCGGGATGGACCGGTATGGTCCCCGGATCATACCGCCCTTGGCGCCCGTCAAAAATCGAAAGAGTATGGCATGGGCAACATCTGCGCCAAATTTGATGCTTTTGGAAGAATTTGAACCAAAATATCCCTAAGGGCCCTGACTACTATGAGGCATTGGCATCCCACCCAGTCTACTTCCCTTTTTTGGAAAGCTGCTTTAATAGTCCTAAATCCCCTTCAAAGGGTATCAGATGAATTCAAGAAAACCGCACATTTGCAACTTCCCAGGTCATCATCACCACTAAGTTTATCACGTTCTCCTGATTTATAAATGAATGAGGCAAAGAAAGGAAAACTTAAAAATAACAACAGGATTCAATATAAAAAAAGGAATTGATTTGAAGATACAACTGGGTGGTTACCTTTATACATGCTTTCCTGCATGCAGTTTTATACTCCTTTGCTTTGGACTCCGAGTGGAACCCCGCACCTGAAATCAAGAAATTGTTGATTTTGCTCAAAACAGTGCACTTATTGATATCAGAATGTACCACCCTCATGATTAAAATCCTTTGGCACCATGCATCTTAAAGGGAAATTTTATAATAACATAAATTGTAAATAAATTTATAACACCTCTGGTCATCTGGTATATATTTATTTATTATAATTGAAGGTTTACCCGACTGAAGTGCTTTGGGAAGCAGTGCTGGAAGGGGATGATGTTTGGAGAAATCACCAGAAGTCGGATACGACTTGACAGAACTGGCTGATTTGATAACTGCTGGAACATTTTTGAGCTGAATACTTAGTTCGGGCATCACATGCAATCCAGACCTTGAAGCTTCAATACGCTTTCCTAAGAGTCATTTATTTCTAGCAGGTTTATTCAACTGATACAAACCAAAGAAAATATTTCGCTACTTGAATGCCCATTGATGCTGCGGACTGGTCTGGTGGGGAAAGGTAGGGCGGCAAAAAGTAGGTTGATGCGTAATTCATCAAATCTTCACCACAGACATGTTGAGGGACATCATTGTATTAGGAGCTTCTCCATCACTTGCCTCTCCATCACACCCTTCCCTTCTCCCTTATTGTATTGGGAGCACAAATTTGGTGAATTTTTAGACCATTGAATCCTCACCTACACCCCTACCCCTTTCCTCCTCCCCTACTCTACCCTTTCCTCCTCCCCTACTCTACCCTTTCCTCCTCCCCTACTCTACCCTTTCCTCCTCCCCTACTCTACCCTTTCCTCCTCCCCTACTCTACCCTTTCCTCCTCCCCTACTCTACCCTTTCCTCCTCCCCTACTCTACCCTTTCCTCCTCCCCTCCCCTTCCCTCCTCTCCTACTCGACACTACCCTTCCCTCCTCCCCTACTCTTCCCTCCTTCCCTACTCTCCTCTTCTCTATCTACCACTCCTTCCTTCCTCCCCTACCCCAACTTCCTCTAACTAATCTACCCTTCTTTCCTCCCCTACCTTCCTCTAACTAATCTACCCTTCCTTCCTCCCCTACCTTACCCTCCTCTACCTTTCCCTCCTCCCCTATTCTACTCCACCCTACCCTATCTCTCTCTCCCTTGCTGCTTCAACCTTAGGCTTAAACTGAATAGACGTTTTAAGACCAACCTTTGCATTAGGAATACATTATGGTGAAGTACGCGGTACTACGCGCGTGACTTGCTACCAAGGAGGAAGCGGACAACGCGGTGAGTTTATAGTTCTTTATTCCAAAGAGGTCACTGTAGCACTGGCGCGCTCCGGGCTGCGCACCCGGTGTATATCCTGAGGCCACGCCTACCCCTCGGGCGTGGCCGCCGCCCACTTGGTGCGCGGAATGATGTCACCACGCCAGTGGGCTTTCGTGTCCGCCACACGCGCCCCCCCAGAATTCCCGCGCACCTGGAGGGCCAGTTTGCGGGGCAAACGGTGACCCGGCCGAAGCGCCCTCTGGCGACCGGCGGCGACCGGCGGCGTCCGGGGTGCAGGGATGTCAGGTGGGATGCCCCCGGCTGTACCCGGGATGGGTGTCGGACCGGGGGGCGGCGTGCCTGCGGGGCTGGGCGGTGCCGGGGGTCCGCCCGCAGGGGGGCGGCCCCGGCGCGGGGGCCGAGCCACCGGCGGTGGGTGGTCCACGTCGAGGTGGGCCGGCTTGAGGAGGTCTATGGAGACCCGGTCAGGAGTGCCGCCGATGTCCAGGGTGAAATGTTTCACCCCCGTCTCCAGCACGCGGAAAGGCCCGTCGTACGGGGGCCGCAGTGGTGTCCGGTGGGCGTCGTGCCGGACGAAGACGTACTCCGCGGTGCGAAGCTCCGGGGCGACGTGTGTAGGAGGGTGCCCGTGGTGCGCCGTCGGCACCGGGGCGAACCTCCGGGCGGTCTCCTGCAGCGCAGAACGCTCCTGCACTGTGGACCAAGGTGCCGTGGAGGAACTCGCCTGGCACCCGCAGCGGTTGTCCAAAGACCAACTCCGCCGCGGTTGCGCGCAGGTCCTCCTTGGGCGCCGTCCGGAGGCCCAGCAGGACCCAGGGGAGCCTGTCGACCCAGCCGCCGTCGCGGAGGGTGGCCCGGAGCGCGGCCTTCAACGAGCGGTGAAATCGCTCGCACAGGCCGTTGGCCTGGGGGTGGTAGGCCGTGGTTCGGTGCAGCTGGACCCCGAACCCCCGCGCGACCGCGGCCCAGAGCTCCGAGGTGAACTGGGGGCCGCGGTCGGACGAGATGTCCGAGGGGGCGCCGAACCGGGCGACCCAGGTGGCGATGAACGCCTGCGCGACGTCTGCCGTCGTCGTCGCCGCCAAAGGCACGGCCTCCGGCCACCGGGTGGTGCGGTCCACCATGGTGAGGACATGGGTGAAACCCCGCGAGGAGGGCAGAGGTCCCACCAGGTCCACGTGAACGTGGTCGAACCGACGTTCCGGCACCGTAAACGGGGCCAAGGGGGCCTGGGTGTGTCGGTGCACCTTTGCGCGCTGGCACGCGAGGCACGTCCTGGCCCAGCCGCGGACGGCCTTCCGAAGGCCATGCCAGACAAACATGTCGGCGACCAACCGCTGGGAGGCCCTCGTGCCCGGGTGGGACAGGCCGTGGATGGCGTCAAAAACCTGGCGCTGCCAGCCTGCGGGCACGATGGGGCGAGGCCGCCCGAGGGAGACGTCGCAAACAAGGGCCGTGCCCGCGCCGTCGAAGGGCACCTTGGTGACGCGGAGGCCCGTGACGGCGGTCCGCAGGGCCTGGACCCCGGGGTCGGCGGCCTGGTCCGCTGCCATCCGGGCATAGTCGATGCCAAGGTGGACTGCGTGGGTGACGGCCCGGGAAAGGCAATCGGCCACCGGGTTGTCCTTTCCCGCGACGTGCCGGATGTCCGTCGTGTACTCGGACACGGCCGCGTGGTGATGCTGTTGCCGGGCCGACCACGGCTCGGCGACCTTGCCCATCACGAAAACCAGCGGCTTGTGGTCGACGAAGGCCGTGAACGCACGGCCCTCGAGCAGATGGCGAAAGTGCCTGACCGCCAGGTGAAGCCCAAGCAACTCGCGGTCGAAGGTGCTGTAACGGCGTTCGGGCGGGCGAAGCTGCCGGCTGAAGAACGCCAGCGGTTGCCAAGCTCCATGCACCCATTGCTCGTACACCGCGCCCACAGCGTAGTCCGAGGCGTCGGAGGTGAGGGCGATCGGTGCATCGAGCGCCGGGTGCGCGAGCATGGTGGCGTTGGCCAAGGCGAGCTTCGCGCCCGAGAACGCCGCGTCCATCTGCTCGGTCCAGGTAATGTCACCTTTGCCCGGCTTCCCTCGAAGGGCCTCGTGTAAGGGGCACAGGAGCTGGGCGATGCGGGGCAGGAACCGATGGTAAAAGTTTACCATGCCCAGGAACTCCTGGAGCCCCTTGATCGTGCGGGGGCGCGGAAACCCCTTCACCGCCTCCACCTTGGCCGGTAGGGGGACGGCCCCGTGCCTGGTGATGCGGTGCCCCAAAAAGTCGATTTCAGCAACACCGAACCGGCACTTGGCGGGGTTCACGATCAGGCCGTGCTGGCCCAGACGTTCGAAGAGCGTGCGGAGATGGTGTAGGTGCTCTTCGCGGGACGCGCTGGCGACGAGGATGTCGTCCAGGTAGACGTACAAAAAATCCAAGCCGCGCAAGACGCTGTCCATGAGGCGCTGGAACGCCTGAGCTGCATTTTTCAAACCGAAGGGCATCCGAAGAAATTCGAAAAGCCCGAATGGCGTGATGACAGCCGTCTTCGGGATGTCCTCCGGCCTGACCGGGACCTGATGGAAGCCGCGCACGAGGTCCACCTTTGAAAAGAAGGACATATTCGCCAAGCGGGCGGAAAAGTCCTGAATGTGGGGGACAGGGTAGCGGTCGGGGGTGGTGGCGTCGTTTAGGCGCCGGTAGTCCCCGCACGGTCGCCATCCCCCGCCGGGCTTGGGCACGATGTGGAGCGGGGACGCCCACGCGCTCTCGGAGCGCCGCACGATGCCGAGCCGCTCCAGCGTAGCGAACTCCGCTTTAGCTACGGCGAGCTTCGTCGGCTCGAGGCGGCGTGCCCGGGCGTAGACCGGTGGCCCGGCGGTGGGGATGTGGTGTTCCACCCCGTGCTTGACGGTCCCCGCCGAGAAGGTCGGCCGCGTGAGGGCCGGAAAACCTGCGAGGAGGCGGGCGAATTCGTCCGCTGCCGGAAGCGTACAGATGAACCTGGCCGGAACGGAACCGCTCTGTGAGCTGCTCAACAAGCCGGGCAGCGCACACGCGAGCGAGCTGAACGTCTCAGCCTGGACAAGCCTTCTGCGCTTTACATCGACCAGTAATCCATTAGCACATAAGAAGTCCGCGCCGAGCAGTGCCATGGGCACGTCGGCCAAAACGAACGACCAACGGAAAACCTGACCTCCGAACCGCAGGGAGAGACAGCGTTTTCCGTACATGCGTATAGACGTACCATTGGCCGCAAGCAGCGCGGGGCCCCGGCCCGCGGTGTGCTTGTCGGACGTACCGGCAGGAACGACACTCACCTGCGCTCCCGTATCGCACAGGTAACGGTGCCCGGACAAGGTGTCCGTTATGTACAGCAGGCTGTTGGAATTGGCGACGCTCACCGTTGCCACCGAGCGCCGGCTCGCCCGTTTCCCGACCTGCCGAATGAGCACGGCAGGCGACACTGCCGAGCCTCGTGGCCGAACTTGGTGTGGAAGGTACACCAGGCGGGCAGCTGCGGCGTTTTCTTCGCGGCGGCGGCGGTGGTGGTGGTGGTGGGCGGGGCGTGACGGCGAACACGAGGTGCCGTGCATCGGGGAAAGCTTCGGGAGCCTCGGGAGTGGCAACCGCGCCAAGACTCGCCTGCGTGTCCAAAGCCGCCTAGTATTTGTCGGCCTCAGCAGCGAGCGCACGGGGTTCCGTTAACGCGGAACCAGCCAAAGCGAGGCGGACTTGTGCTGGCAGCTGGCGTCGAAACAACGCCCGGAATAGAGCGTTCGGGGTTTCGTCGCCCATGAGCGCCAGCATATGGTCCATACGGACCGACGGTCGCGTGTCCCCGATCTCGGGGAGGTCCAAGAGGCGATCGGCTCGTGCGTCCACCGTAAGGCCGAACGTGGCGAGGAGGAGACGCTCGACCGCCTCATACTTGCCGTCGGCAGGTGGATTCCTTAGGACCGATACGACGCGGGTGGCCGTGCCGGGCCTGAGGGCGGAGACCACGTGGCAGTACATCGTCTCGTCCACCGTGATGCCTCGAAGTCGGAACTGGGCTTCCGCCTGCAGGAACCAAACTTCGGCTTGTGATTCCCAGAATACGGGGAGCTTGATGGAGACCGCGTTGGTAGCCATTGTTGCGGCGGTTTCGGGGAGTCAGCGACGGCTGACTCGAATGTCGGAGGTCACCAATGAAGCACGCGGTACTACGCGCGTGACTTGCTACCAAGGAGGAAGCGGACAACGCGGTGAGTTTATAGTTCTTTATTCCAAAGAGGTCACGGTAGCACTGGCGTGCTCCGGGCTGCGCGCCCGGTGTATATCCTGAGGCCACGCCTACCCCTTGGGCGTGGCCGCCGCCCACTTGGTGCGCGGAATGATGTCACCACGCCAGTGGGCTTTCGTGTCCGCCACAATGGTATAGATTCAGTGGATTTTTGCACCATGTTTACATTGACCATCTGCCCAACTCTGTTCTGTTGTCCCTCATCACTTCCCTACCGGTCACCACATTGCACATACTGGATATATAATATATATTATATATATATATATATATATATATATATATATATATATATATATATATATATATATATATATATATATATATATATATATATATATATATATAAACACACACACAATATACATACTCCACCCCTAGCGCTGTCCTCTGCTCCTCATTCACCCATCCGATCATCCCTTATTTTGTGCCTTTCTCCATTTCTTCCTTCCCCCAAAGAGTACGGAATAAGTATATGGTAATTTTTACATCATCAACTCGGATGTTTTTCGTGTGAAGCCCTCGATTATTATTTTCATTTATGGCCGTGTTTGTTTTTTGTAATCATTTGTTCGATGCTCCGGTGACAGTTCAGTTGGAGAGAGTAAAAGAGCGGTGTATGTGTAATGGTGCATGCGAAGCACTGTTTCCTCAATCAGCGTCTCACCTTTTACATCACGACAATAACAAACAAAATATTCCAATCATTTTAATTATGTGCACCGTTACCTTTTGGACAGACAGGTGATTATTCCAATGTATTAACACCATTTAAATGAGCAAATACTGCACATGCCGAAAGAACGTGAAGTTACAAAGCAAGGATTTGCGGAAGTGGAGTAAAGCAAGGTGTCGCATTGTGATGGACACCTCTGACATAATTATACACACACACACACACACACACACACACACACACACACACACACACACACACACACACACACGACGGCGCATTTCCAGCATTGGTAGAATACAGACCCAACGTACCTGCATGCACAAGTACAAAACCCTGGGCGCTGTTTTTTAAGGGCACCCCAGTACCGCTGTGCTCTCTTGGCTGGTTGTCAAAGTAACGGGGAGGCTCCACCACCGAACTCGGGTCCACACGGTCCTCAATCACTGAACTCGGGTCCACACGGTCCTCAATCACCGAACTCGGGTCCACACGGTCCCCAATCACTGAACTCGGGTCCACACGGTCCTCAATCACTGAACTCGGGTCCACACGGTCCTCAATCACCAAACTAGGGTCCACATGGTCCTCCATCACCGACCCAGGAAGCACGCACCTCCCTCACCAACCTCGGGGTCCGAGATCTGTGGCTCCAAGAGTCCAAGACACTCGTGACTCGTTCACAGCGCCGGGGATATTTAGTAATTTACATTTAAATCTGATACCCAACGCCCTCAGCCTCCTTTAACGAAGACCCCCGCCGGCAGATTATTCTTCTCAAATCTATTTGGCCTTTTTGTCGCCTTATTATTCACTGATCACTCACTGTACGATCCAATTTGGGAGTTTTGAAGTGTCGCAGATCTACTATGCTCTATATGCTCCACACTATTTAATTATTACCAAGTACCAACCGATCTTTTATACGATCGAATTACGAAGGAAGGACCTACACGGTGTGCGGAACATTTATATCCAGATGATGATTCTAGTGGACCTGCCAACATTCAAAAAGTGCTCCAGGAAAGAGAGCACACCTTTTTTCCTGCGAATAGAGGGCTAATCCATGTGTTTGATAAGGGGCACGAATGCCGAAAATGATGTGCGCGGATGCAGCCATCCTTGCATTTGTCCTCAAAAAATGTAATTTTCAAGATCAAAACGGTCAAATTTAACATTTCATCATTAATGCATTAACACATGTTCAATTTTTTATTTAACACACATGTTGAATGAATTTGTTGAACACACATTGTTGAAGTTGAACACACATTTATTTAACACACATGTTGAACGGAGAGAATGAAGGATTATGAGGGGGGAGAGAAGTTAGGGTGTCGTCTGGGGATTATAGGGAGGGGGAGAAGGGTTAGGTTGTGTGGGGGTTAGAGGGAAGGGGGGAGTGGTTAGGAAAGATGGGTTAGGGTGTGTGGGGGTTATGGGGAAGGGGAGAGGGACCTACCTGCCTGCGACCACCTGCGACCAAAGACCACCTACCTGCCTGCGGTGAGTGACTGAAAGGCCCTCACAATCAGCTTCATCGCGGGAGATTCCAATGATTCTGAAAGCTTTGGTTTCAACAGCGTGACGCTGAGCTAGGTGTGAGGCAGGAGCACCAGCCCAGAGGGGAGAGCAGTATTCCATTGAGCTGAGGATGAAAGCCTTGTATGTGGTGAGGAGCTCAGGTGTGCCAATGAAGGACTACGCACGACGGAGGATGCCCAATCGGCTTGGAAATGTGTTTATCCCAGGAAAGATCACGGCAGATGGTGAGACCCAAAATCTTGAGTGACAGAACTTCATGGAGAGGATTGTTCAGAAAGTAGATGGGAGGTTTTTCCAGTCGGTCTTTTCGGAGAGACATTGTAAGAGTGTGAGATTTGTCAGGATTGAAAGACATGTTCCACTTGTTTGACAAATCTGTGATTTTGTCCAGGTCTGCAGAGAGTGAGGAGGCTGCAGCCTGCCGATCTGAGGGATGAGGAATGGAGCGGCAGAGAGTGGAGTCATCAGCAAAGAGATAGAGAGGATTTTCCAGAGAGTCGGAGAGATCATTGATTAAGACCAGAAAAAGCACAGGGCCCAGAACACTACCTTGGGGAACTCCAGCCAGAACAGGAAGGGGAGATGAGAGAATTCCATTCAGGACCACACGTTGACTACGACCAGAAAGGAAGTTCGCAAGCCATGAGTGGAGACTTCCATGGATACCACAGGAGGAGAGTTTGGTGAACAGAGCTGGGTGCCAGACCGTATCGAAGGCACGTGATATGTCAAGGGAGACAGCTCTGATTTCCTGTTTGGCATTGAGGACCTCCATCCATTGTTGATACAGCAGAAGCAGCATGTCCAGAGTAGAGTGACCTGGTCTGAAACCAAATTGATGATCAGCGATGAAGCCATTGGTGAAGAGGAAGGATTTGATATCCAAAGCAAAGATGGATTCCATGACTTTGCTGATAATTGGGAGCAGGCTGATTGGTCTGTTGTTGCTAGGATCTGTTTTTGCACCTTTTTTGTGTAAAGCGGTGATGTTTGCTGATTTCCAAACTGATGGCAGATGACCTTGAGCAAAAGAGAGGGTGAAAAGAACAGAGAGAGGGTGTGAAAGAGCGACAGAGCAGGATTTTAGGACCTGTGGTCTGATGCCATCTGGTCCAGTTGTTGAATCAGAGTCGAGGTTTGACATAAACTTCTCCACCTTGTCAGGAGAGAAGGACACAGATTCCAGGAGAAGCTGGGTTCGACTGGGTAAGGTGGGTACAGAGAGAGATGGCTTTGGTACACAAGATTTTGAGGCAAACAAAGGTTTGAGTTAAGGCATTCGGCTTTGTCACGTGCGGTGTCAACTGTGCAGCCATTTAAGGTAACAAAGGGGATGGAGGGGGAACAAACACCAGAAACAGATTTGACCAGATGCCACCAGGATTTGGAGGAAGGAGACAGGTTTGAGAGTTAATTCTTGAGAGTGGAGAGATAGTGCTTCCTGGCACTCCTGAGGGTAGACACACACTTGTTCCGAGCTTGGTGGAAGGAACTGAGATTGCCCTCAGTTGGATTAGCCTTCCAAGAGGCAAAGGCAAGTTGTTTCAGGGCAACTGCCTCACCACAAGCTTCAGTGTACCATGGACGGGAGGAAGGGTAAGACAACTGAAGACGAGATGGGATAAATCTGTGAATGAGAGAGAGCAGTTTGCTTTGGAAGAATTCCCAGGAAGAATTGATGTCAGAGGCAGTAGAGATGGGAGACCAGTCCAGAAGATTGATAGCTGCTTGAAGAACATGCCAGTCGGCCTGAGTGAAATGCCAGACTCGTCAACGCTTAGGAAGCTCTCTGAGAATGGCCAGAGAGATGTCCACTTTAACAAGCATATAGTCAGATGAACCGATTGGAGCAGAAGAAGAGCAGCAGACATTTGCAGGGAAGTTTGTCATAACCAAGTCTATAATAGAAGATGCTCAGTTGACTGAGATCCGGGTAGGGAAATTGACAGATTGTGTCAGTCCCAATGAGTCACAGAAGTCCTTTGCTGAGGTGGCATGGCTGGTGAGAGAGGTACCCACACCCAGCCAGCTGGCATGATGACAGTTGAAGTCGCCACATATGAGGAAGAGAGAGTTGGGATGAGTAGATAGAAGTTGGTCCATGTTGTCAGACAGCGAAATGTAAATGGAGTCATCACTGTTTGGAGGACGGTACAGAACACATATGAACAAAAGGTGGGAGCGGAGAGGAAGCCATAGCCAGAGGGGGTGAGGTGGAGAGAGGGCAGTGCAAGGAGTGTTACGGATTCGTCACTTTCGTTGTTGTGGTTTTCATCCACGGTAAACATTTTTGATTCCATGTACTATTATTGTTGTCGTTTAAGGGAGATAGAGATTACTATTTTCAAAAGGTAAAAAAGTTAATGTTTTAAATGAAACCGGAACCGGACGACGACGAGGAGGAAGAGAATGCGAAGCGAGTGAGGCGGACAAGAAGCCGAGCTGCTTCAAGGTCTGGAGCAAACGATTGGTGAACGAGGGTCACGAATGAAATTTGGGTTTCCTTGGAAAGGGATTCCTGCGACAGAGTTATTATCGCTGTGACAGATAAAC
Organism: Myxine glutinosa; assembly: GCF_964187855.1. Classification (NCBI taxonomy): domain Eukaryota; kingdom Metazoa; phylum Chordata; class Myxini; order Myxiniformes; family Myxinidae; genus Myxine; species Myxine glutinosa. The sequence goes on along the minus strand of NC_136269.1, from coordinate 115,201,601 downwards.
CTGCGTGACAGGTTTTGCGGTCGATTCCGAAGAGAATCGTTGGAGTGCCGTTACGGCTCGAGAACGGGCCGTCGGCCATTTTGACTCGCGCGCTTTGCGCATCGCTCAAGGTTTCTCACTTCGCTTCAACCCTTTTCACCGCATTCAGACGTTAATCTGGTGTGCATGTGTCACGTGGCTTTTGAGTGGGAAATCTGCGGTTCGCCGATTTGGAGCCGTGGAACGTCCATACCCGAGGGTGTGATTTCCCAGTCGCCTTGAGGGCACCTTTGCACAGCTTTGGAAGCGGGACTGTGACTGTCATCCGAACGGGATTCTGGTCTCGATTAGCCATCGTTCTGACGATCGCTGGAGCGGATCGACTTTGGCTTGATGCCGGAATAGAGACATTGGGGAATGTTCTTCTTTTCGCTCACTTGGAGCAGTGAGTTATATTGTACGAACCTGATGGTACCATCATAGGGAATATATATATATATTGGTTGTACAATAATTGATTACTATTGTTGTTGTACTGTTATTCTTGTGTGATCTTAATACAATATTTGTTTGTTGGTAACAATTGGTGTGGCTTCACCATTGATCTTTGACATACAGAATAACACATATTTCTGCCGTGACTCCTCTCGGGGCTCGGAGGTACACCGTGACCGGGGTTTGGGGAGGAGCACGTAACAGGAGAGGAAGAGAGTTTTTGACAAAGATAGCAACCCCACCACCACGATGAGGCTCAGGTATATCATACCAGAGGAGGGAGTGACCAGGAAGAGATATTAAGGAATCAGAGACGTCTTGAAGGAGGAAAGTTTCTGTTAAGCAGATTACGTCTGGTTTTTCAAAAACAACCTGTATGGAGAGATCAATCAGGTTTGAGTGAAGGCCCCGGATGTTTGAGGTCCATACCGTTAAGGAAGAGGGAGGGGGAGCATCGGGTGCATGACAGGGGAGGGGAGGGTTCGGGTAAGATGAGGGTTGAGAGGAGGAGGTAGGGGAAGCTGTTGATAGTGTGTCAGAGATTGCAGAAGAGCTAGGAGAAATGGAAGGATGAGGAGGACAAAAAGTTTGATGGTGATGGGATGAGGAACAGTGAGGGGTTGTTTGAGGGGGGTGGGGGCAGAGCAAAGTAGAAGGTTGGAGGAGGTGGAGTTATGAGATAGAAGGGAGACGAAGTGGGGTGGAGGCAGCTTTGAGGAGGGGGGAGAATTGGAGAAAGATGGTCAGGGGGGAGTTTTGAAGGGGAGGGGCAAGTGGGGAGCTTTGAAGGGTAGGGGGGAGTGGGGACTGGTTCATTTTTTTTTTTTCGTTGACTGGTTCGTTTTTCTATCCAAGATGGCTGCCAAACCACGTGACCTGACATCATTTTCCAACTATATGCAACGGTGCTGTTAGATTATATTTGTAAAATTTTGCATCGATAGGGTGAGCGGTTTCAGAGATATAATGATTTCATATTATCCTTCAATCCAATATGGCTGCCAAACCATGTGACCTATCATGTCATAAATGTAATATTTCAATACAAATCGGTCATACATCATGTGCATGCAATTTCAGATTTTTAGGATGAGGAATTCGATTAAAACATTTTGGCTGGTATACCACTTCACCTATGATGTCATCATTATCATACTTTTGTTCCCCATTGGGAGTACTTGACAATGTGCCAAGTTTCAAATCGTTCCATTCAGCGGTTTCCTAGAAATATTTTTTAAATTATTTGCTTTTAATCCAAGATGGCTGCCATAACACATGACCTATGACGTCGCAATTATCATAAAAACATTCTGCGTGGGTGTCACTCCTTCCCTGAAAGTTTTGTTTCAATCGGACATATGGTTGCTGAGAAAAACGAGGTTTAGCCTGGATGGACAACCCGAAAACATACTACCTGTTTTACTGTATAGTAGATGAGCCTGCGGAACTTTACCGCAACAGACGTTGAGGATTAGAGGTGGGGGAGCACTTTATCAAGAGACAATACAGCTCCATGGGATAAATAGAATTGTACCCCTGTAGTTAAAGTGTGTGTGAATCCTCCTGTTATGACAATAGGATGTGCAGCGAAATGTTGTTCATGTTTGAAGTAAACATTGACTGTCAAATTGTATATCTCGCATTCTACTTTATCTCCAGGTTACCCACAAAAATACCAAGGCGCCCCATGGACGCCCGACATAGGTCTCTAAGTATCTTGTAATTACACATAGTGGTATTCCATCTGGGCCACATGGATCAAAAAACTCCGAAAAAAACCCTGAGACCAGTCCCAAAATATGCATACATGATGAACTGTTTTCCATCTCAGGTTGGCATGAGTGAACTGATCACCCGCCACCAATAAAGCGAGACTTGAAAATAAATACACATGTCGTCGGACCTCATGTGTATATCCTGCCAGGATAGCTCCCCAGTGCCACCCAATTTCCCCAAGGGAATTTCCAAGGCTGGCGAGGCTATTTCCCCTGGTCCGAATCTTGAAGCTCTGGAACAAAGTCCCTCCAAGGCTGCTTTGGATTTAATTTAAATTTCCCGGCCTCGAGTACCCAAATCCGGCTGTGGGCTAATACCCAATGGACTTCGGGACCTTGCTTCTTCCTGCAGCTGCTGCTGGCCTTGAGCAGGAGAGGGTAGGGGGAGAGGGAGAGAGAGAAAGAGAGAGGAAAGCACAACAGTAGAGAGCAGGGACATTGGGAGATCTATGGAAAGGAGAGGGCTGGGTCGGGGCACGGTTTAAAACAAGATGGACACTTTCAGGATTTTCAGGAAAGAAATATTCGTGGGGGAGGTGAATATAATTTTTTTTTTTTAAAGATACTAAACACGGGGTTATAGCGGGAGGATTTGAAGTATAACAAGCGTTACGCCTAGGTCCCCCGTCGGTGAAGTGATGTGTTGACAAAGTGTAAGACGCACGGCGGCCATCTTGGATTTTGACGTGGCGACTCAATTTTCAATAGCGTTCTCCCTTATGTGTAGATAAACCCACACACCAGATTAGAAGTTAGTAGTTCGTTTATTTTTCAAGATATTTCACTCACAAGGTTCAGACATATATATGGCGGCGGCCATCTTGGATTTGGACGTGGCGACCCAATTTTCAATAGCCTTCTTCCTTATGCCTAGATACACCCACACACCAGATCAGAAGTTGGTACTTCACTTATTTTTCAAGATATTCCGCTCACAAGGTTCAGACATACATGGCGTCAGACATACATGGCAGCGGCCATCTTGGATTTTGACGTGGGTTGCACCCACACACCAAATTATAATTCGGTCCTTCGCTTACGCACGCACGCACGGACGGACAGACGGACACACGAACGGAGGGGAAAACCATAGTCCACCTTTCGCTCCGCGGTGCGACGGGGGACAAATAAGGAGACTGGAGAGAAAACCAAAAGGCTGACGGTAGTACGAAGAAAACACAATTTAAAAAACAATTGTGGACTCCAACTAGGAAAATGTAGGCCTCAAAAACCTGGCATGAAAAGTCTGACGAATACTTACAAATGTGTACAAGTTTTAAAACAAAAACCAAACTAGAAGCATACAGTAAACACAGAGAGAAAAATAAACAGCAAAAACCCAACAAAACTACCGGGAGTACTTATCTTTGAGGAATTTGGCAGAGTCCGAAAACGGCTAACCGAGCTCAAGGAATTGGAAACCGGAAGTCAGAAATTAGCTTGTGACTCAACACAAAACCCATTTTAAAGCCAATTGGGGCTCTAACCAACACTTTTTCACAATGGGCTATCTCTTTCTAAGTCTACTTCTTTTTCTTCTTCCCCACCACACGGCCGTTGGCACAAAGACTGTGGGTGGCGGTTCAACGACTCCAGGTGAGTATCCGACTCCCACAGGGTCCGTCTCGAACACCCAATCCTGGCACGACCCTTTCAGATGCCAGCTCGCACGCATTGATGGGTGCAGCCTCACTCACCAGCATTCTGACCTCACTCCCAGTCAGTCTCAGGCGTCTCAGGATCCCAGCTGAGTCTAACCACGTGCCCATGAGTGCTGTCCCACACACCACAGATTTTGCCTCCACACCATGGGGATAATTAAGTATTTTCTTCTCAATCCCCACTAATCCCTCTAATTTATTAGTCTCTGGGACGGTCTGTTCCTTCTGGCACAAAGTGACATCACCAATAACAAGATGTTGATCCAGGCCAATAGTCATCAAACAGGTCCCTTTGGCATTTTCCATTATCACTCCAAACTGAGCCCAAACAGCCATTAGACCTAATTTGTGCCCATGCCTGTGCCCCAAGAATTTCGGTGTTCTTGTTCATTTCCCCCTTCATGTTTATCATTTCCTTTTCCAAATCATCTTTATTTTTCATATCTGTTATTTGTGCTCCGAGATCATATATTTTATTCGTTTTGGACATAATCTCCTGGAGATTGCCCTGTAAGTCCATTTCACCAACCTCCTGGTTGGTATACTTAGGAGTGAGGGAGGTTCCTCACCTGAGCATATATTCAGTGTACTCTCACCTGAGCCCACCTCACTTGATCACATATTCAGGGTACTCTGCCATTTCATGGACATTGGCCATTTTGTCCATCGTTTCATGAGCGCCAAATATTTTGACTCTGCCAATCACACTGTTGCGCACAAGTTTAAATTTTGCAATTTATCCTGGGGGATATCGGGATGAACCACGTCAGAGGCCTGGCTAAGGAAGACGATCTGCGCCATGGGTCTTAAGACCTCTGGAAATGACCGAAATGAAGTACAAAGTTACTGCATTCAGAATTAACTATTTAGCAAGTTACAACCACCAAAGGATCATGCAAATAGAGCCGAGACAGGCGGCCGCTCACTTGCGGGAAGGCACAAGGTGGGAAGATGTTTCTTTATAAATAAAATGTTTATTATAAATGTATATTTTGCACCAGCAACCACGGTCCACCAACATACTGTTACGTTTGTGGGGGGTAGGCAAGAAATACCTCAAAGGAAAGTCAGAATTGTATAGATTAGCATGCTCCGAGTGTCACAAAGAAGAACCCATCTTGATGTACATAAGTAGGCCGTCTGTCCGGGTAAGAGCATTTGCATATCGACATAAGGAGGGTGGTTTTGTGCTAATTAATTTTAGGGTCTGTAAGGTTAAATTCCCCTGTACGTGATTGCCTCCCTGTGATTTTTCCAGAATGCTCTTATTACATTCGGCCAGCCAGGAAATAGAGGGCTCAGTAAAACAACTATAACAAATGGACTCATTCACTCACAGCGCCGCCAGAAACAGCATTTGCCGATCGGCACATAAATCCAGCCTCAAGACCGCCGACGTCATATGAACATTCCCGGACGACAAGACTCCACCCCCCCCCCCCCCCCCCCCGACGACTCGTAACGATGAGGCCACACCCCAGCCTTCGTGATTGGTGGAGGCACGATGAGATGATTGAGTAGCGGCCTCGATGATTGGAGAGAGTGTGACGTCAGCGTGGAACATTCGAGAGCTGAAGGAAAGAGAAGCTGTCTCGCCATTTTGGTCTTTGTCCTGGCGCTCATCGAAGGCAGTCGCATTTCACTTCCTCTCTTTTGGTGCTGGCAGTTGTTGGAGGCAGTCGCATTTTGCTCTCTCGGTCCTGGCGTTCATTGGAGGCGGTCACTTGGTTGTTTTGTGTGGGAGGACGACGGGCGCTTGTCTGTGTGTGTGTCTTGAGAGATCATTGGAGCCGTGTTGCATAGAAGGATCCTGCCTGCTTGCCTCACGCCGGTGGCTGGCTACGGGCACGATTCCACGCCATCTTGTGAGTTTTGCGCACGGTGGTTCGAGGCGACGACCAACAAGCCATTTGGGAACGCAAAGCAAAGTGCCGGCACTATATAAAAGGCCAATATTTTCTTTTACTTTAGTTTCCCCCTTGTTTGTATACGAGTCTGAGTGGAGATGTCTCAATTTAGGAATTTAGGGAGACAAGAGGAACAAGCTTCCACATTCTCTTCAATCTCATTCTTCCCTCCAGGTCTTCAAGAAAGAGTTCACCACCATCTGAGATCATCCCCCATCCAAAACCATGGCCTTTTCTGCACCCATTAAACCAACCCTCACCCCCCCTCCCAGATTTGCTTCTGTATCTACCTTGTCCACCCTTTGCATTCTTGTCCACCCCTTCTCTCCCCTCGTAGTACCCGCACTCCTGGTTGTCCAAGTCTGTCAATTTTCTCTTTTGGCCCTGCTGTTGGCATTCTCCCCTTCTCTTTCTGCTGTTCCTTTTGTTTTATTGCATCCTGATCCATTCTGTGTTCTAGCTCTTCCACGAGCCTCGACTCTGCATACAAAAAAATATTAGACGTCATTTTATTTCACGACGCCGACCGATATGCCTCCGCCTACATTATTACACATACTTGTACCAAGTTTGATTTAAATTCCATCAGCTAGTCTCAAGTATCACATTTTAAAATGAAATGACTTCTGACCTCTTGATGCCAAAATCAAATCACTTCATTTTTATATCATAATATATGGTTATACAACAGCAAGTTTAATCAAACTCCCATTACCTTGGTTCAGGAGTTAGCTTGGTAACAGAATTGTTAACTAATGGGACCTCTGGCCTTTGACAACACAATCGAATGGATTTATGCGAAAACAAACCTATCACGAACGTAGATAGCCGGACGGACGGACAACCTGAAAACGTAATGCATCCGGCAACTTCGTTATTGGAGGCATAAAATATTGGGATAAGGATGGGCGAGACAGGACAAATAATCCACGGAACAGATTCTGGTGGTTAACAGACACAGACAGGGATGAAAGGGGAGAAAAGAAACACGATCTTGTCTACAAGAGAAATAACAGCACTAATGGTGTTGTGGGAGCTGGTGGTTGCTTTATTAAACTTTTTCTCATTAGACTGCTGACAGGCTGAGAATGTATATCTCATGCTCTGTGATTTCTCTTGCATTTGCTTTTTCAACCACAAGATGGTCTGTGTTTCTCATCCTGCTTATCTAACAATGAAAGGAACTCCGTGGTTTCCTCCCTTTATACAAAACTCCTACATTCTGGGGAGTGCCCCTCAAGATTACGTGTGAGATGCATTGAGCATGAGACATGTTCTTGTGGGAAGCTCCCCTTGGAGATGGTTATCTTTGCTCCGCTGAAAGTGCCTCTGTGCTTATAACCGGAGTGCACGGTAAAAACTATTGAGAAGGGACTTGACATTATCTGGAGCCTACCCTTTTCCCGCATATGTGTGAATCCCATATTAAACGGCTTGTATCTTCAGTACGGTGTCTTTAGTGTCTCATCGGACATCGGACATCGCACTTCGACAATACAGTACCAGATTAAGACCACAGAGTGGGGACAGAACAGGCAAGGACTTGTGCTGGCATGAGTTGGTCATGCCTGTCGGTACATGGTGCAGGCTGGCGTGGGATAAAACGAAGCAGGAGAGGAGGTGATCTGATGATGGCAAGATGGCGTCCACGTCTTTCATGCGATTAAGTAGCCTCAGTGGTGTAATGATTAAAGCATCTGCTCTGAGTCTGGGAGGTCGGCTGTTCAAACCCCGACAGTCATACTAAAGACTTTAAAAATTGTACGTTGGTACATGCTGCTTCTTTTCTTCCATCAAACATCCCTCTCCCCCTCACAAAAAGGCAAAATACGATTTTATTTTTTATTGTTTTCAAGTCAAAAAAAGTTACTCAGAAATTAAAATTGAAAATGTCATTTCCTTTTTGGCCGTTTGCTGGCGTGATGCTGTTGGGCCTTGGCTTTCACAGATTTGACCAACAAGGCGAGTGAAGAGTCCGTATGCTTCTTGGTCACTTCAGAGGTTGTTCTTTCGAAGGTGGCATTTGCGCTGCAGCCCGGCTTTGGGATGACTGGTTGTTGTTCAAGGCAGCGCCTCCGAGCTTTTTCTTGTACAAGCGCCTCGGTGGCCTTTGTGCGCCGAAAGCTGGGATTTGTTGGGTCCAGGTTGAACAGATGTGAGGAATAGAGTGCAGAAAATCGTGGATCCTGCACATCAACCTGCAACAAAGAAAATTATTTTAGAATAAAATAAAAAGGTACATCCGTCTGATAGTATTCCGTCAAAAGCAACACACTGATTGCGAGTGCAAAATAAATGTGATAGCCAGTCTACGAGGGAACCTAAAATACCATAAGCTGACAGTTTTGAAATCAGGTGGCATAATGTTTAGTATTTGTTTGTTTTTACAGGGTTTCTGTTTTTCTTAGTTTTTCGGTTTTTCGAAGATGGCGGCCGAACCACGTGACCTATGACGTGACCTTCCAGAAAGAGCATAATAAGCTTGTTACATATACGTCAGGTGGGTCGACGACAACCGTTGACTACCTGATGGTGCATAGGCGAGATAGGGGGCACCTCCGGGACACAAAGGTGATCCTGGGGGAGGAGGCTGTTTCACAGCACCACTTGGTTGTCTGCGACATAAGGGTGGAAGGTGCGAGGAGAGCTCGGCGGGTGAAGTACCAACCGAGAATGAAGGTGTGGAGGTTGAAAGAGGTGACAGTAAGGGAGGCATTAAAAGAGAGGCTGAGTAGGGTAGAGGATGATGTGGTTGAGCTTGAAAGTGGTTGGATGTCAATGAAAGATAGTCTGTTGGGAGCTGTTGGTGAGGTATGTGGATTGTGGATGGACAAAAAGACCACCGAGGCACTCGTAAACATGGTGGTGGGATGATGAAGTTGGAAAGAGGATTGACGAGAAGAGGAAGAAGTTCAAGGCGTGGCAGAAGGCGAAGGGTACGGGAGCAGAAAAAGCAAAGCATGAAAGTTATAAGGCAGCCAAGAAGGCTGCAAAGAAAGAGGTAGCAAAGGCGCAGGAGGCATGTGGGAAAATGTTCGGAGAACCCTTGGATTCGGAAGGGGGTCAGAGAGCGGTATTCATGATAGCAAAGCAGATAGCGAAAGAGAGGTGTGATGTGATGGGGGTGAGTTGCTTGAAGGGTGAAGTGGGACAAATCGTTGTGGACCCAGATGGAATTAAAGGAAGATGGAAAAGATATATGGAAAGGCTGTTGAATACAGAGAATGAATGGGATGGCAACATAGAGAGTAACCTAGTTTTAGGACCGGCAGAGAAGATAACTGAGAAGGAAGTTGAGGAAGCGATAAAAGCAATGAAGAATAGAAAAGCGGGAGGGCCGACGGGAGTTGTGGGAGATATGTTGAAGGCAGCGGGAAATTGGGGTGTGAAGAGAATGACAGAGATCTGCAATCTGGTGGAGAAAGAAGGCTGCCTTCCAGTGGATTGGGAACTGAGTACCCTCGTCCCTCTATACAAAGAGAAAGGTGACCCTCTGGAGTGTGGCTCGTACTGAGCGATAAAGTTATTGGAGCATGGAATGAAGGTATTGGAAAGGGTGTTGGAGAGGATAAGGAAGAAGGTGAAGATCGATGAAATGCAGTTTGGATTTATGCCAGGAAGAGGAACGACAGACGCGCTCTTTATTGTGAGGCAGTTGCAGGAGAAGTACATGGAGAAGAGGAAGAAGTTGTTTCTTGGGTTTGTTGATCTGGAGAAAGCATTTGTAAGGGTTCCACGCGAAGTATTGACATGGGCATTGAGGAAGTTCGGAGTGGAGGAATGGTTGATCAGAGTAGTGATGGCAATGTACAAAAGAGCGCGCACAGCTGTAAGGGCGGAGGACGGGAACAGTGGTCAGTTTGAGGTGAAGGTGGGAGTGCATCAGGGGTCGGTACTAAGTCCACTACTATTTGTAGCTGTGATGGAGGTGCTGGCTCAGAATGTAAAGGAGGGTTTACGGTGGGAGTTGTTGTATGCAGATGATCTGGTGTTGATTGCGGAAAGTATGGATGGACTGAAGGAAAAGATGAACAAGTGGAAGGAATGTATGGAGACAAAAGGTCTGAAGGTGAATATCGGGAAGACGAAGGTGATGGCAAGTGGTAAAGTATGTGGTGAGGTGGAAAGAACTGGGAAGTGGCCGTGTGCTGTGTGCAGGAAGGGTGTCGGAGTGAACTCCATTCAATGTACAATGTGCGCTGAGTGGGTTCATCAAAAATGCAGTGCTCTGAGAGGGTCATTAACCAGTGTGGCAGCTACATTCAAATGTAAGGTGTGCACAGAGGGAGCTGCAGATGGAGGAAATGTTGAGTTGGATCTTGGAGACGGCATGAAGCTGGAAGGTGTGAAAACATTTTGCTACTTTGGAGACATGCTGAATGGAGAAGGTGGATCAGACTCGGCAACGGTTGCTGGAGTGAGATGTGCATGGAAGAAGTTTCGGGAACTGTGTTGTGATTTATGGGAGCGGGACATGGGTAATGAACGTCGAGCAGCAACGAAGGCTGGAAAGGGTGGAAATGCGAATGGTTTGTGGATGTGCGGAGTGTCGTTGAGAGAGAGGAAGACTAATGATGAATTGCGAAAGATGATGGGAATAGAGCCTGTGATTGATGCTGTGAAGAGGAACAGGTTGAGATGGTTTGGTCATGTGCTGAGGAAGGATGAAAGTGACTGGTTGAGAAGAGTGATGGAAATGAATGTAGAAGGAAGTAGAGGACGGGGAAGACCGAGAAAGACTTGGCTAAAGATGGTGGAAGAATAAATGCGGGCAAGGTGGTTAACAAGGAGAGATGCAGAAAATAGGGCAAAATGGAGAAGATTGTCATGGGGACCGCAAGGCTAATCCCTGCTCTAGCAGGGAAAATGGCCTTAAAATGCATGTTGTTGTGTTGTTGTTGTACATTATTATTATTAACGTTATTATTATTATTACAAAAAACGATATAACTGCACTTAAAAACCTGGGCTAATTTGTCGGAAGCGGCCTGAAGGTGAGCCATGAAGGCATGAAGCCAAAGACCTCTACATACGGTGTCATTGGAAGATCCTTAACGCCTATGCTTTCGATATTTCATGGTCATTTTAACAATCGGTTTGTTTCTGTTTCACACTGAATGAAAAACAAAGGCAGAGCATGCAGATTGTGATACATGACAGGTTCAACAATATGTTCAGCCAGAATGGCATAAAAATCAAAATGGTGGCATGTGGAGTGAGCCGTCGTACACCGTAATGACATCACAGACCTAACCACACCACATCACATCACCCCTGTCATGTGAATAGATCCTCAGCTCTGATTGGTGTACGTTTGTGAGGGACATACACACATACATACATACATACACCGTTCTAGATGGTTTTGCCCTACGGGCTACGCCATAAAAACAAAAAAACCTCCACATTCAAGTCCCATCAAGTAAACGTTGTATTTGCATTTGAAACAGTCATAGCTCAACTGGGCTCTACAGTATACTCCACTTCATGTAAAGTTTAAAATGGAGTTTGTAAATGTATAAAACGAATTATAGTGAAAAAGGGGAAAAAAATACCTGAAAATCATCTTCCATCAATTTATTGTTCTTTTTCAGGAGCATCTTTCTCTTTCTCTTGGTAAGATTTTGCTGGTTCACAATGCTGTCATAGTCGAAATGCGTCCGGTCATCCACTTCCTCATCCATCATCAGCAAAGAGAGCAAGGCCTGCAAAATAAATAAACAAACAATGTAAACGTACCCATACAGTGAGTTATTATTAAACAATGGCAGAAAATAAATCTCAAATCTTCATCAGATATTCATCAAACCCCACCATAAATGTGAAAGGGGGTTAAAGATATCCCAAATATATAAGAAAGATATACTTTGGTAAAATGGGTGAGCATAAAAATAACAGGTGGGTGAATGAAAAAAAAAAAACCCAACGTTTTGTTTGTCGTTTTCTGCTTGCTCTTCTAGAGTAACTCCAGAATCACATTCGTCCTTCTTCGTACTCTTCTCTTTCAAAGATTTCATTCCTGCAAAACGCAAGTGTCCAAAGATAAACAAAGAGCAAGATTTGAGGACAACATGTTCGAGAGAAATCCATTTTAAATTTTGCCACGATAACAATGCAGCCATTATATACCAAATGGATTTAGCTTGAACCACCTTTAGAGGCCATTTTTCCCTGCAGAGCAGGGGTTGGCCTTTTTCAGGCACCGCGGTCCCCATTTTGAAGCAATGTTTTATGGCCGGATGCCCTTCCTGCCGCCAACCCTGTTAGTCGCCTCTTGCGACACACAGGGAATTACCAGTGAGCTGGTACTCAATTTGCCGACATCAGAAGGATGACAGGCTGAATCAATCCCCCTGGCATTAATTCAGCGATTGACCGGGATTCGAACCCAGGATCCCAGGATCCCAAGCCGGCACCCTAACCGCTAAGCCAACACCAGGCTAAATGGATTTAGCTTAATGGCTCTTAATCCCTCAAGGACCAACTGTGGAAAGTTGAAAGGTGGCTGAGAGTTCCGTTAGTTTGATATATTCGTTGAAGATGTGGAAATTTTATTCCTCGCATCATGCCAGTCACAAAATATATCCTTGGTATGCCCAATGTGTCCTCGTGCATTTTATTGTGGTTCATCTGTAGACGGTGCTATCTATGCAGAATATTGATCAAATATTTCATTGGGGAAAAACAATAAATAAATTCTGCAAATAGAGAAGATTAAAAAAATTATTTTGTGAACAAAAAGGCCTAAAATGTTGTCCATGCGTTTGTCTCGTTTGAAAAGTTGCCGATTGGTTATTTTGCATTTCAATTCACTTTTATTGATGCAATATAGTCAGTCACTTTATTGTCCCTTCCAGTGACCTTTAAAATAAACATGAACATTTGGATTAAAGTAGATTTAAAACAGATCTTTATGGAGGATGGAGTAACAATTTAAAACGGATATATTTTGCCCTCTTTTAAGACAAATCTAACATCCGCCATCCGATGTTGCAACACCATTTCACGATGGGTGGTACAAGTACAGTGCCTTCAGAAAGTATTCACACCCCTTGCCCTTTTACATTTTGATGTGTTATAGTCTGAAATGAAAATGGAATAAATTGAGATTTTTTTTTGTCACTGATCTGCACATAGCAGATCACATAGCAGACCATAATGTCAATGTGGAATTTTTATTTTTAGAAAATTTTCAAAATAATTAAAAATTGAAAAGCTGAAATGTCTCGATTCAATAAGTATTCAAACCCTTTGCTATGACACTCCAAATTGAGCTCAGGTGCATCCAATTTCCTTTGATCATTCTTGAGATGCCTCTACAACTTGATTGGCGTCTACCTGTGGCCAATTCAATTGCTTGGACATGATATAGAAAGAAACACACCTTTCTATAGAAGGTCCCACAGTTGACGGTGCATGTCAGAGCAGAAACTCTACCATGAAGTCCAAGGAACTGTCCAAGGATCTCCGAGATAGAATTGTAAGGAGACATACATTTAGCTCTTTCACGAGCCTCGATTATGTATACACAAAAAAAAAAAAAAAAAATCTGGTGAAGGGTATAAAACAATTTCTAGTGTGTGAAAGAATGGGGAAAAACTCCCCAAATCCAGATGTGCAAAGCTGATACAGACATACCCAAGAAGACTCAAAGCTGTGATCGCTGCCAAAGGGACTTCTATGAAGTATTGACTCAGGGCGTTGAATACTTAATGTGAATTCAAATTTTCTGTATTTCATTTTTAATTATCTTGTAAAAATTTCATTTTCCATTTAAAAGTCAGGCTGTAACACAACAAAATGTGAAAAAGTCAAGGGGTGTGAATACTTTCTGAAGGCACTGTATATGTATTCACACTTGGTGATCTCCAGAGCATGTTAGATTTGCTGTAGAAATTTACGTACCCATGTGTACATAAGGGCATCAACACAGTCTATCGTCTATTCACTATTGTACAGGTGTACGCAAAATGTGTTACATTAAGTTGAACCCACGTGGGCGTGCCAATGGTTGCAGGTCCATGCCTTTCCTTGTTGATTTCAAGCCTGGTGTTGGCTTAGCGGTTATGGTGCAGGCTTGGGATTGAGTTCGAATCCCGGTCGATCGCTGAATTAACACCAGGGGGGGTTGACTCAGCCTGTCATCCTTCCGAGGTCGGCAAATTGAGTACCAGCTTGCTGGGATGAATGATCCCGGTGTGTACCCCGATTTAGAAAAAAAAAACTTTGCCTCAAACAGGGAACCATGGTCGTCATGGTCCCCGCTCTAGTGGGGAAAAATGGCCTAAAAAACGATCATTCATTCATTCATTAATTGAAATCCTTGTGGACTTATACCAATCTAAATTTAAATAAAGCCCTTATTAGATTGGCCTACATGATAAATTGAACAAAAGTCTGAGCTCGAACAAAAAGTACATTTTAAATTGAGGGGAAATAGTGATCCAGGAAGTGGTAGCATAGAATATATTGCAAATCATAATTTTCAAGTTTTGTTTTGGAGTCCATAACCCAGCACAAGTACAAAAGTGAGTTTCGTTTTTTTGAAAGCAGGTATTATCACAGCCCAGTGGAATTAATGTGAGTATTACAGATAGATCCCAAATGAGGCATTTAAACAAGCAATTATACTCAGGCACGACCTTCAGAATAAATAATTAATAATTGAAAACTCCACAAATAAATAATTACCATCACAATTCTGGCATTATCCCTTGCTCGAACACAGCAAGAGTTATTACATGTATAGCAAATTATAAAATGTTCAGTTGGAAAACACTACATTACAATACCCAGGAGGGCAGCTCACTTTAAGTGCCTTCCAAGCACCGCAGAGCTGTCTGTAAACAACCATCTGGCAGAATTTGATGTCAAACCTTCCTTCGTGTACACGAACACATATTTAATGCACAACTGACCGGCAGGATATGCAAGATGGAACAGCTTCTCATGGACCTGTGGGTTATTTTTTTTTTTTAGGATAATTATCTTGAGAACTCCTCTTGGCACAGAACAGTCTTATGGTTCTAAAAAAAAGTGTGCATGTATCACTGCCAATCAGCGACTGATTTCATTTTCCACCCTCATGGTGAAATTTCATTACCATGAGGGGAAACGGTGGGGGTGACTAGTTAGCAATGCCATGCTTCTCCTTTACTTTTAAAAGTCTATGCTTTTGATACACCAGTTCATATAGACAAGGGTTGAACGTTTATTCTGGAAATGCACATGTTGCTCCAATCACAGACCTTCAGATTTCACCTTCATCCTCCCTCCACATTGATAGAGAGGGATGCAGGACAAGGAAAGAAAAGACTTTGTATATATATATGTGTGTGTACGTATGTATGCATTAGGCCTGGGGAATAACAGAAAAACCTACATCACAATGATGCAACTCATTATCACGATTATCGTGATAATCTATCTATAATTCCAGTAATCTCTGTGTGTATGTATGTATGTATGTATGTATGTATGTATGTATGTATGTATGTATGTATGTATGTATGTATGTATGTCTGTGACCGCTGTTTCTCGACAACCACGGGTCCGATATACTTTAAACTTGCCAGGTATATTGCTGGGGACCCGAGGATGTGCCTTTTCAAGGTTTGAAATTAATCGGACAAGTAGTTACCGAGCTATGTCCAAAAAACGATTCAACCAATCAGAGAGCAGCGAGCTATCACGTGTGCCGAACGTGGCGAACAGACTCTGCCTCGGACGGCACATTTGAGAGCGTATTCATTTATTTCACGTTGGCAAACTATGTTGGCGTTAAACTATGTTTTAAAACTAATTAAAACTAATTTGCGATTCATCGTAACTGCGATTTGCGACCTTCCGGACAGTGAAGACTTCACTTCCGGCAGCCAATCACAGAACGAGCCGAGCCGAGCGCGTGCGCCATTACGGTTCGTAATTCGATTTCTTCCGGAGAAAATAATAATTTCTCGATTTCTTATGCGCATTATTTCTCTCAATTCAGTCAGAGCGAAGGGCGGAAGCGAAGAGCGTTGTTTTTTTTGTTTACGGGCGTACGGGCGGGGTAGAGCGTACGGGTAGCGTTTTTTTTTTTTTTGGCAAGGAACGGGCACCCACGTACGGGCATGCCCTAGTATAAATAATGTAATTAGCACCTTGGCTTGAGAACGTGTGGCATACAATAACAATCCACATAGGAACAAACTGAATAGTTATAGTTACATGTGTTTGGTCGTATTCATTATTTCATAATTCTGTTGCAATTTGTTTAAAGTCAAACCTCATTTTGCCTGGACGAAATCGCTTTGCTCCATTTGCCGAGTGACTGGATGAGCAGTTTGCAAAACGGTCGATACTGAACGTCTGGCTTGGCAAGCGATGGCAAGCTGCTTACTAACTGAACACACCAAGCAAGCTGGTTGCTAACAGAACACACCAAGCAAGCTGGTTGCTAACAGAACACACCAAGCAGGCTGGTTGCTAACAGAACACACCAAGCAAGCTGGTTGCTAACAGAACACACCAAGCAAGCTGGTTGCTAACAGAACACACCAAGCAAGCTGGTTGCTAACAGAACACACCAAGCAAGCTGGTTGCTAACAGAACACACCAAGCAAGCTGGTTGCTAACAGAACACACTGAGCATGCTAACGGAACACACTGAGCATGCTAACGGAACACACTGAGCATGCTAACAGAACACACCAAGCAAGCTGCATGCTAACGGAACACACTGAGCATGCTAACAGGACACACCAAGCAAGCTGCATGCTAACGGAACACGCCGAGCAAACTGCTTGCTAACAGAACACACCAAGCAAGCTGGTTGCTAACAGAACACACTGAGCAAGCTGCATGCTAACGGAACACACTGAGCATGCTAACAGGACACACCAAGCAAGCTGCATGCTAATGGAACACACTGAGCATGCTAACAGAACACACCAAGCAAGCTGCATGCTAACGGAACACACTGAGCATGCTAACAGGACACACCAAGCAAGCTGCATGCTAACGGAACACACTGAGCATGCTAACAGGACACACCAAGCAAGCTGCATGCTATCGGAACACACTGAGCATGCTAACAGAACACACCAAGCAAGCTGCATGCTAACGGAACACACTGAGCATGCTAACAGAACACACCAAACAAGCTGCATGCTAACGGAACACACTGAGCATGCTAACAGGACACACCAAGCAAGCTGCATGCTATCGGAACACACTGAGCATGCTAACAGAACACACCAAGCAAGCTGCTTGCTAACAGAACACACTGAGCATGCTAACGGAACACACTGAGCAAGCTGCTTGCTAACAGAACACACTGAGCATGCTAACGGAACACACTGAGCAAGCTGCTTGCTAACAGAACACACTGAGCATGCTAACGGAACACACTGAGCAAGCTGCTTGCTAACAGAACAAACCAAGCAAGCTGGTTGCTAACAGAACACACTGAGCATGCTAACGGAACACACTGAGCATGCTAACGGAACACACTGAGCATGCTAACGAAACACACTGAGCAAGCTGCTTGCTAACAGAACACACTGAGCATGCTAACGGAACACGCCGAGCAAACTGCTTGCCAACAGAACACACCAAGCAAGCTGGTTGCTAACAGAACACACTGAGCATGCTAACAGAACACACTGAGCATGCTAACAGAACACACTGAGCATGCTAACAGAACACACTGAGCATGCTAACAGAACACACTGAGCATGCTAACAGAACACACCAAGCAAGCTGCATGCTAACGGAACACACTGAGCATGCTAACAGGACACACCAAGCAAGCTGCATGCTAACGGAACACACTGAGTATGCTAACAGAACACACGAAGCAAGCTGCGTGCTAACGGAACACACTGAGCATGCTAACAGAACACACCAAGCAAGCTGCATGCTAACGGAACACACTGAGCAAGCTGCTTGCTAACAGAACACACTGAGCATGCTAACGGAACACACTGAGCAAGCTGCTTGCTAACAGAACACACTGAGCATGCTGACGGAACACACTGAGCAAGCTGCTTGCTAACAGAACACACTGAGCAAGCTGGTTGCTAACAGAACACACTGAGCATGCTAACGGAACACACTGAGCATGCTAACAGAACACACCAAGCAAGCTGCATGCCAACGGAACACACTGAGCATGCTAACAGAACACACGAAGCAAGCTGCTGCGTGCTAACGGAACACACTGAGCATGTTAACAGAACACACCAAGCAAGCTGCATGCTAACGGAACACACTGAGCAAGCTGCTTGCTAACAGAACACACTGAGCATGTTGACGGAACACACTGAGCAAGCTGCTTGCTAACAGAACACACTGAGCAAGCTGCTTGCTAACTGAACACACCAAGCAAGCTGCATGCTAACGGAACACACTGAGCAAGCTGCATGCTAACATAACACACCAAGCAAGCTGCTTGCTAACAGAACACAATGAGCAAGCTGCCTGCTAATGGAACACACTGAGCAAGCTGCTTGCTAACAGAACACACTGAGCAAGCTGCTTGCTAACTGAACACACCAAGCAAGCTGCATGCTAACATAACACACCAAGCAAGCTGCTTGCTAACAGAACACAATGAGCAAGCTGCCTGCTAATGGAACACACTGAGCAAGCTGCTTGCTAACAGAACACACTGAGCAAGCTGCTTGCTAACGGAACACACTGAGCAAGCTGCATGCTAACATAACACACCAAGCAAGCTGCTTGCTAACAGAACACAATGAACAAGCTGCTTGCTAATGGAACACACTTAGCAAGCTGCTTGCTAACAGAACACACTGAGCAAGCTGCATGCTAACATAACACACCAAGCAAGCTGCTTGCTAACAGAACACAATGAACAAGCTGCTTGCTAATGGAACACACTGAGCAAGCTGCTTGCTAACGGAACACACTGAGCAAGCTGCATGCTAACATAACACACCAAGCAAGCTGCTTGCTAACAGAACACAATGAGCAAGCTGCTTGCTAACAGAACACAATGAGCAAGCTGCTTGCTAACAGAACACACTGAGCAAGCTGCTTGCTAACAGAACACACTGAGCAAGCTGCTTGCTAACGGAACACACTGAGCAAGCTGCATGCTAACATAACACACCAAGCAAGCTGCTTGCTAACAGAACACAATGAGCAAGCTGCTTGCTAACTGAACACAATGAGCAAGATGCTTGCTAACTGAACACACCAAGCAAGCTGCATGCTAACGGAACACACCAAGCAAGCTGCTTGTTAACAGAACACAATGAACAAGCTGTTTGCTAACTGAACACACCAAGCAAGCTGCATGCTAACGGAACACACTGAGCAAGCTGCATGCTAACATAACACACCAAGCAAGCTTCTTGCTAACAGAACACAATGAACAAGATGCTTGCTAACTGAACACACCAAGCAAGCTGCATGCTTACAGAACACACTGAGCATGCTGCTTGCTAACGGAACACACTGAGCATGCTAACGGAACACACTGAGCACACTAACGGAACACACCAAGCAAGCTGCATGCTAGTGGAACACACCAAGCAAGCTGCATGCTAGCGGAACACACTGAGCATGCTGCCGGAACACACTGAGCACACTAACGGAACACATCAAGCAAGCTGCATGCTAGCGGAACACACCAAGCAAGCTGCATGCTAGCGGAACACACTGAGCATGCTAACGGAACACACTGAGCACACTAACGGAACACACCAAGCAAGCTGCATGCTAGCGGAACACACTGAGCATGCTGCTTGCTAACGGAACACACTGAGCACACTAAAGGAACACACCAAGCAAGCTGCATGCTAGCGGAACACACTGAGCATGCCAATGGAACACACTGAGCACACAAACGGAACACACTGAGCACACAAACGGAACACACTGAGCACACTAACGAAACACACCAAGCAAGCTGCTTGCTAACGGAACACAATGAGCATGCTAACGGAACACACCGAGCAAACTACATGGTAAATGAACACACTGACCAAACTGCTTGCTAATGGGGACATTTGTGAAGAAAGTCATCTTTGAATATCTTCAGGCATTTAAAATAACACCTTTGTTGCGGTACTTCGCGAATAATAAATGCCAAGCAATCCCATGTCATGACAAAAATGGGACAAACAACTGACTCTTCAACTAAAGTATCAAACAAGCCCAGCTGCGCTGTTGTTAGACCATCAGGCGTGTTTGTTTGCTACAGCCTCAATTGAATTATAAACTTCAACACTGTAGAATACAAATCATCTTCTTGTACATTAAAAAAAAAAACCATTTGTGGCGTACTTGGACAAAATATTACACCATTTCTCCACATTGGGGAATATTGAGATTCAGATAAAATTGCGGCTCATAGGAAATATAGATCACCTACGGAAATGCAATAAGCAAGAGTTTAAAAGACCTTTCCCAAGTCCTCTTTTCTCAATACTGTGTGGGGTAAGGTGTTCTATGTACTTTCGAGTAAGTTAGCTCATCCCCCACGCAGTGGGATATTTTTTATGTTTTGCAATCACTTCTGTGTATCTATCTGTCTGTGCGTGTCTGCTCAGCCATAACTTTACCATTTAAGCTTTTATCATCAAATTTTCAACAAAGCTTTATAATGAGAACATGAAGAATTTCAAAAATAATTTAGTCAAAATGTCAAAGGTCAGTATCTTACTATAATTCACCAAATGTCCATCTGGCTGTCTGTCTGTTCGAAGGTACCGTAAAAACTGCTGGACCGATCGCAAAGATATTTTCGGTGGGTAATCCTGGGACCCCCAGGCGTAAAATAGGCTATTTAGTTTTCCCAATTTCAGCTTTAGTCTCCAGCATTCTCAGGTTTGGACTCCCGCATAACATTCGCGTTTGCATGACGTTCATTGTGACGTCTTCTTCCGTCGAGCATCGGTACCCGCCCTACGGGCGGGGCTTCAATTGGGAGGCCCAAACGAAAAGGCTAAATATCGGAAATTGAAGGCTTTTTTATTTTATGCTTCAGTTAATGTGTGGTAAAACGAAGCAATTCACCAAGAACTCCAAAGCTGTGAGCTTTTATTCACTTGAATGCAACTGATCTACAAAGAGAACACAAAAGCTATTTAGCAAGCATCTGCCACGGACCCACGATCGATGTTTCTCTACGTGAACGTACCCGTTTGTTTACGAACGGGTACGTTTTTCATGGAAGTCCTTCACGAACTTGCTGTCCATGTCTGACGTGCGACTGAAGGTGCTACAGGAATGTGGAATTTATTGGTTTCATGCTTTAGCATTCACCGTATCTGCATTGCCTGTTTGCTTCAGGCCTCCCACCCGTGCGTAGCACGGGTATTTCTCTAGTCACATAAAATCGTCAATTTTCATCCAATTGACCTGAAATTTTAAGAATTTAACATATTGGTCCACTGAATTGGTTCACCAATCAAAAGCTAGAAGCCGATAGTTTTTAGATAAAAAGGTCAACGTTGCATAAGATTGTCATCTTTCAATCGAAAACTTGAAATTTGAGCAGAGTTTGCATATTGGGTCGCTGAACTCTATTGCTTTTGAGGTCAAGGTCAAGGTAGCCTAAAATTGTCAATTTTTGTATATATATATATATATATATATACTGTATATATATTTTTGCTATTTTCGACATGCTCAGCATACGGAAGAAGAAGTCTGAATACAAAACGGAGGCGGGCGGGCTTTGCATTTTCAGATGCTTTCTAGTTTTACCTTTATTACCCTTGCCAGAGGAGAGGGTATTGCATTTGGGTCCGTTTGTTTGTCTGTTTGTTTGTGTGTCTGTCTGTACAAAGCGTGAGAGTTGTGTATTAATTATATTAGACCCTTTAGAACCCCAAGACCCGTTACAGACCCCTAAGACTCTTTCAAACCTTTACAACCATGAGAACCATGAAGACCCAAAGGACCACGAATATCCACAATGATCCTAAGACCCTTAAAACTCTTAGGACTCCTAACACCCCGAAGACCCTTTAAGACACCTGAAACACTTTTAGAGCCTATAGAACCCTAATACCCTTTTAAACCCAAGACCCCAAGACCCATTATAACCCCAAGATAATTTCAGACCCCAAAGACCCTTTCAAACTCCAAGACCTTTTAAGACCCTTTGGAACCTTAAAACCCCTTACAACCCCGAAGATCCTTGAAGATCCATAAGACCCAGAAGACCCCCCAACACCATTTAAGAGCCCTAAGAGCCTTTAAGACCTAAATTACCCCGAGGACCTTTAAATAGCCAGGGAAACCAAAATACCCCGAAGACCCTTATACAGTCAGGGGGAAAAAGTAAGTACACCCCATGTAAAGTTTTGACTTTTTCAACTTATTTCAACATACATCTATTTGATCTTCATTTCAACAATATTGATCGATAAAGGTGATATAATGCAACAAATATCATGAATCATTTACATTTTGTAGTCCATTGAATAATATAAATAAACATAAATGCAAATTTCACATGTGGAAAAAGTAAGTACACCCTTGGCTCTAATAGGTGGTATTGCCCCTTTTGGCAGAAACAACCTAAAGTAGGCGTTTCTTATAACTGTCTACCAGTCTCTGACATCGACTGGGAGAAATTTTTGCCCACTCCTCCATGCAGAATTATTTCAGCTGTGCGATGTTTGAGGGTTTTCTTGCATGCACAGCTCGTTTCAAATCCCCCCACAACATCTCGATGGGATTTAGATCCGGGCTTTGCCTTGCCATTCCAGAACCCTCCATTTCTTTCTTTTCAGCCATTCCTTGGTGGATTTACTGGTATGTTTAGGGTCATGTTGTCATGTTGTCATGTTGCAAGGTCCACCTTCGGTTGAGCTTCAACTTTCCGACAGATGGCCTCACATTATCCTCAAGCACCGTCTGGTACAATGAAGAATTCATAGTGGATTCTATGATGGTGAGCTGCCCAGGCCCTGATGCAGCAAAGCTGCCCCAAACCATAATATTTCCACCACCATGCTTCACAGTTGGTATCAGGTTCTTGTGGTCAAATGCTGTCTTTGGTTTTCGCCAAACATGCCTTCTGGTACTGTGGCCAAATAGCTCTACCTTTGACTCATTTGTCCAGAGCACATTGTTCCAGAAGTGCTGGTCTTTGCCGAGGTGTTCATTGGCAAACTTTAGTCTTGCCCTGATGTTCTTTCTGGACAGCATGAAGGTTTCCTCCTGGCACACCTCCCATGTACATCAAATTTGTGCAGCCTCTTTCTAATGGTAGACTCGTGCACTTTGACATCAACAGTGGCAAGAGCTACCTGTAGGTCCCGTGATGACATTCTGGGGTTCTTAGAGACTTCTTTCAGCATCTTGAGGTCTGCTCTCGGGCTGAACTTGCTGGGGCGGCCTGGCCTGAACAAGTTGGCAGTTGTTTGGAATCTTCTCCACTTGTAGATGATCTTCCGGACAGTCGAATGATTGATTTCAAATTGTTTGGAGATCTTTTTAAATCCCTTCCCAGACTCGTAGGCATATATAACCTTCTTACTGAAGGCCTCAGAGAGCTCTTTCGATCTAGGCATGGTGACGCCACACACTTCAACAACAAAGAGCAAACCAAACTAAATGTCTGAGGTTCAAATAAGACAGGCTCCTCCAAGATCCTCTCTAACGATGTTCTAATCATTTGCACCTGAGCTGGTGCACCTGATTCAAATTTTAGGTATTTGAAGTAGTGATAAATGTAGGGGTGTACTTACTTTTGCCACATGCGAATTTATGTTTATTTAAATTATACAATGGATGACAAAATTTAAATGTTTCATGATATTTGTTACATTATATCACCTTTATCTATCAATATTGTTGAAATGAAGATCAAATAGCTGTATGTTGAAATATGTTGAAAAAGTCAAAACTTTACATGGGGTGTACTTACTTTTTCACGTGACTGTATACCCCGAAGACCTAAAATGTCCATTGCACCCAATAGACCCCAAATATCCCAAAGACACAAAAGACCTAGAGGACCAAAAATACAAAACCACACATGTCCCGGTGAGGGTCTGCAATCTCTCATTGTTTTTTTTGTTGTTGCATATTGTTTAGTTACGCTTTCAAGGTCATATCTGGTTGGAGTTTTTAATATATATTTTTCACCTTTCTCAACTTGATTATTCTGCGTCAGCAGCAATTAAGGAAGCTATTGAGTTACTCAATTCTAAGTTATGCTGTTTTTGCAATAACATTTAACAATTTATTTTATATTTTCCAAAAAAAAATTCAAAAACAAAAGCAACAACACATACACGACACATCACCAACCAGTTTTTTGTTGTTCTTCTGCATGAAATTCATCGTTTAAGTCAACTCCAAGAGGAAGATCATCATCACTACCAACTTCCACTTGTGTACCCTGTGTTCACGCAATACAAACGATCCAGGATACTTCACAATGGCCAGGGCCAGAAAAATTATCGAGAAAGTAAAACAGCTTTGGTTATTATTGGGGTTTTCCCCTCTATAAAGTCCTTAGAAATAAAAGACTTCAGATGAAATCCTCACTGAAACCTCATGAAATATTGGAGACCTTTGAGATATGAAGTATTTTATTTTCATTAACACTCAATGAATGAATGAATGAATGATCGTTTTTAAGGCCATTTTCCCCGCTAGAGCGGGGGTTAGCCTTGTGGGCCCCATGACAATCATGGTTCCCTGTTTGAGGCAATGTTTTATGGCCGGATGCCCTTCCTGACGCCAACCCTTGGTCACGCTCTAACGATGCGCAGGGATACGGTGTACACACCGTGATCATTCATCCCAGCAAGCTGGTACTCAATTTGCTGACCTCGGAAGGATGACAGGCTGAGTCAACCCCCCTGGCATTAGTTCAGCGATCGACCGGGATTCAAACCAAGGATCCTAGGATCCTAAGCCGGCACCCTAACCGCTAAGCCAACACCAGGCTATACTCAATGTGATATACTAATGGACTTGTCATCAGAAGAACAACATTGGAGAAAAGAATGAATGGTCAAACCTACTTTAGCCATTTTCTTTTTTTCCTTGACCCTCTGTTTGCGTTCCTGCTTTTGCTTCTCAAGGTACTTCAACTGGGGAATAACTTTTTTCTTTGCTTCCATGTTTTTCTTCACCATCTCTTTGGCATTCTCTTTCAAGCCTAAAGACAAATGCATGTTTTACATCAAGCCATAACATGTTATTATATAGTGTGTACTTTTACACACATGTGGGCTCTGCTATAGTGCTTAATACAATTTATTGATTTTATTTGTAGAAGGTAGGGAAATTACTCTACAAGCATTCTTAACTTTCTCCATGCCATCCATTCATCCATACATTAATTATATGAGACAAATATATTATTAATCAAATAATCTGCTCAAATGTTCTTGAAAATGCAGCAAAGAAACGTTAGAAATCCAGAGGAAGTGTGAAGCTAAATTAATTCCGTACATGATATGACTAAACAAAAACATGAATCAAAAAAGGGGAACATATGGAGTTGGGAAAGCGAAACAAACGTACTTTATAAGGAAATAAAAAGACAAGTTTACATATAATCCATTTATCATATTCTAGAGTGAGAAATACCTGGCACCCATGTGATTTCCATCTCCATGTCATTCTGCCCCTTTTTTTCATCTTCTTCTTGTATACTCTTTAGCAGCTCCCTGTACTTGTTGATAACATCTGCTTCGCACATCTTCGTTTCCACTGAACTTTGAGTCCCCTCCTCATGCACAACGTTATCTTTTACCATTAAATCTTCTGCTAAATCTGCCAAAACCAAAAGAAAGAAAAAAGAAGAAAAATTTGAGAAAACAATAGGCAAGGGAAAAACCACGTTTATAACTGTAAGGATTCCATTAGTCATGTGAGAGAGCGTATTCTTCTCACCATCCTCTTCACTCGAACTCGATGCCAAGTATGCTTTTACATCCATATCCAATATTTCATCTTGGCTAAATTTTTTTCGTGTTAACGCTTGGACACGATCATGATCCCCTTCATCCCACGTCAATTCTACCTGTTCAGTGGGGATAAATAAAACAATATCATTCCTGTACGATGCAAAGATTACCAAAAGCCTTGCAATGGCAATCCAGCATACAATTTACCCTAGACTGACGTAGTGCTGCCGTTGTGAAATATTTGGGTTTAAAAGATGCAGCATCCACCTCCTCAGACACATCTGTAGGTTCATCATCGAATGTCATCTCATCGGGCACAAATCTGAGAATTGGCAGACCGAGGTTACTGCACTGACACATAAGACATGAAAACAAAACTAACAAAAATGTACTTTAAAAGATTGTGGAAACAAGAAAGAAAAAGACATGTACAACACAGATAGCGTCTCGACTATAATGTCCTCCGGCCCCACTCCAAGTTAATTGTGTTAAGAGTATCAAGTCAGATGTCACACGTTGGTACTGTTTGAAGCAATACTTTGAGAGATGCTGTGTGGAAAGCCAAAAGAACAACATTAAGCACCAAGCTCGCCAAATTGTTCAACTGGAAGGGAAAAAAATTTGAGGATCTTCTACTTTAAGGTTTGGTGAAAACAAGTACAACAAGAAAGAGCAATCAGAGATTGCAGACCCTCACCAGGATGTGTTTTCAGTGGTTTTTAAGGCTTTTGTGTTCAAACAAATATGGGGGCCGAACCACGTGACCGATGACGTCATCATTTTTTTCTTCTCTCCACCAATTGATCCCTAGATTATGCTCAGGAAATTTCATTTTTATCAGATGAAGTTTTGTACTTGTCGAATTATGACGTCGTAATGGAGGCACCCATCATCATTAACAGATGTTATTCTACATGGAGAGTTCTTTGCAATGAGCCATGTCTCAAGTTTTTCTATGTTGCGCATTCAGAGATAGAGAGGTGCAATTTTTTTCGGTTTTTCCAAGATGGCGGCCGAACCACGTGACCGATGGTCATCATTATATTTTTTTCTCCACCAATTTATGCCGACATAACGCTCAAGAAATTTCATCTTGATTGGATGAAGTTTTGTACTTTCGATTTATGATGTCATTAAGGATGCACCTATGACATCATCATTAAAAAAAAAAAAACACCTTTAGAGGCCATTTTTCCCCGCAAGCGGGGGTTGGCCTTTTTCGGGAACTGTGGTTGTTGTTGTTTTTCGGTCCCCTTTTTGAAGCAATGTTTTACGGCCGGATGCCCTTCCTGACGCCAACCCTTTTTGCCGCCTTTAACGACAAGCAGGGAATTACCAGTGGAATTACAAGCAGGGAAGCAGGGAATTACCTATGACATCATCATTAACATATTTTATTCCCCATGGAGAGTTCTTCACGAGCCATGTCTCAATTTTTCTATTCAGCGCTTTCGGAGATATAGAGGTGCAAAGTTTTTCGGTTTTTCCAAGATTGCGGCCGAACCATGTGACCTATGACATCATAATTATCATAAAAAAATTATACAGGTGGAGTTGCAACTATGGTGAAAATTTCCTGTCAATCGGACCAACGGTTGCAGAGAAAATCATATTTATTCTGTGCGGACAAACAAACAAACAAAGGGACTCAAATGCAATACCCTCTCCTCGGGCAAGGGTAACTCGAATGGCACTCAGTGGAGGCAATATCTCCGCCAAGCTGAACAGTTTACGTTTTGTATCCCACTGATAGGCCGTATCTGGATCTGGACATGAACCAAAATCTAATCGGCCTGTTCTCGTCACCTAACCAACTCTTACACATAGTTTTGTTATAAGTCGTCCAAAACTTTTTGGAACATCGTGCTATATATCGTTTTTGGCCCGATCTACTATATAAGAGAGCTGTTGGTCTGTGTGTCGCCATTTTTCTCAGAAATTGCTGAACGGATCTTCTTAAAACTTTCAGAGGTTCATCAGTGAGTGCCTGAGAGTGTTTTAGGCAAAAAAAAGAGGTCATTTTTTGGATTTAAAAAAAAAATCGCTCTAAAGTGCCTAAGCCTTTTTGATTAATGACAGTTATATACAAGTGCACATTCACATAAATAAATACAAAACAATCACCTGACATTTGAACACAAATGATAAATCAAACGACATCGGAAGCGGTCGAAGTTGGTGGTAAGGCTTCTTCTTCTTCCTGGCGTCATCATACTTGACTCAGAAACGTGATCAATGGTACATTCACCAGCATATACAACAACACAACAGGCATTTTAAGGCCATTTTCCCTGCAAGAGTGGGGGTTAGCCTTGCGGTCCCCATGACAATCTTCTCCATTTTGCCCTATTTTCTGCATCTCCCCTTGTTAACCCCCTTGTCCGCATTTCTTCTTCGACCATCCCGAGCCAAGTCTTTCTCGGTCTTCCCCGTCTTCTACTTCCTTCTACATTCATTTCCATCACTCTTCTCAACATTCACCATTCACAACATTCACTCAACATTCACCAGCATATATTAAACGAAAACGTAAAATGATGATTTGACATTTGTGATGGATTCTCATTTGGATGTAATTGCTTTTCCATTATATTTGCACTCATTTCAAATATGTTAATGTTTCTTTTTAGCCGCGTCGCAGACGCTGCTCATAGAGTGCCCTCTGCTGTTGTTGTTGTTGTTCTTCTTGTTCTTGCAGAGAAGACAAAACCTCAAAGCTCCACCCATTCTGGGAACCATAGCTCCACCCATTCTGGGAGAGCCTTCATATAAACAAATATCCACCATTTTATTAACTCGCATAGCTTTGAGGCCTGTTTTGTAGGCCCGTGGTGTCTTCCTCTCTCACACAGTTTTATTTCAAATCAAATTCGATATATCATTTCATTTTTCACAGTCGCTAACATCGTTTTGGACTCGGTTGAAAAAAAACGGGAAGAAAATCTGATGAAAGTTGCCCTTTATAGAACGAAATGAATTCTCAAAGGCCTGTAACTTCAAGTCCATTGAGATATTTTTTTTTTAAATCGCGGCATGGTCAGTCATACACCGCCCGAAATAAGAGACGGGAAAATGCCGAGATATATATATTTTGTTTAAATCGCGGCATGGTCAGTCATACACCGCCCGAAATAACAGACGGGAAAATGCCGAGATATATTAAAAGTTCGTCCATTTGATGACAATCGTCACGATGAAATATTTAATTTATACGTCGTCACAATAATGTGGAGAGAGGAGCATAGCTTCGTTCACGTGTCGCCACACACGGGAAATTGCCGAGATATATATCTATCTATAATTCCAGTAATCTCTGTGTGTATGTATGTATGTATGTATGTATGTATGTATGTATGTATGTATGTCTGTATGTCTGTATGTCTGTGACCGCTGTTTCTCGACAACCACGGGTCCGATATACTTTAAACTTGCCAGGTATATTGCTGGGGACCCGAGGATGTGCCTTTTCAAGGTTTCATATTAATCGGAGAAGTAGTTACCGAGCTATGTCCAAAAAACGATTCAACCAATCAGAGAGCAGCGAGCTATCACGTGTGCCGAACGTGGCGAACAGACTCTGCCTCGGACGGCACATTTGAGAGCGTATTCATTTATTTCACGTTGGCAAACTATGTTGGCGTTAAACTATGTTTTAAAACTAATTAAAACTAATTTGCGATTCATCGTAACTGCGATTTGCGACCTTCCGGACAGTGAAGACTTCACTTCCGGCAGCCAATCACAGAACGCGTTGTTGCGTAGGCGTGGCCGATGTGAGAGCGAGCCGAGCCGAGCGCGTGCGCCATTACGGTTCGTAATTCGATTTCTTCCGGAGAAAATAATAATTTCTCGATTTCTTATGCGCATTATTTCTCCCAATTCAGTCAGAGCGAAGGGCGGAAGCGAAGAGCGTTGTTTTTTTTGTTTACGGGCGTACGGGCGGGGTAGAGCGTACGGGTAGCGTTTTTTTTTTTTTTTGGCAAGGAACGGGCACCCACGTACGGGCATGCCCTAGTTTTTTAAATCGCGGCATGGTCAGTCATACACCGCCTGAAATAACAGATGGGAAAATGCCGAGATATATTAAAAATTCGTCGCCACACACGGGAAATTGCCGAGATATATTTTCACTTTGCACAAAAATAACATCAAGTAATCGAATCAATAGGAATGTCCTGTGCCTATAACATCGACGTTATAGGCACAGCTGCATCTAGGCATTGTGTAACATCGACGCAGCTTTTGTTTTAATTAAAACTTTTTGTACTTGTTCGCTTGAGCAATGCCGGGTACTCCAGCTATAAATGCTTTTACACTTTACTCGGGGTACAAATACAAATACAACTTTGTCTGGGGGGTAACATGGGCTTTGTGGCCGTGGCCTTATGCGGGGGTGTGGAAGATCGGGGGAGAGGTGTAAATTCTCTATGCAAATGTGTACCATGCAGCGCCACCTGGTGATGGTGGCAGAGGGTATTACAATTTCCTTTTTTAGCTGTGCAAAACTGAGGTTAAAGCACTCTTTGCACGGGTACATTTTTCCTCCTCCCCTTCCCATTCCCTCCTCCCCTTCTTCCCCCAAAACGGAGGGGCCTGTGAAAGCCCCCACTCTGCCCCCCCAAACATGTGTATGTCGTATACCTTTCTCCTCACCCCCCCTCCCCTATCCCCACCTCTTCCTCACCCCTCCCCTCTCCTGCCTCCTCCCACCCTCCCTCCCCAGCAAAGCCAGGTACTCCTGCTCGTAAATAAATAAATGCAATGAATAAACAAACATGTTAAACGTTTTTTAAGAGCACGGTGGTGTTTTAGGTACAATGTTTATATTGACAATTCCCTGATACACTAACCTCGAGAAGCATCTTTATTCCCGTTTAACCTTTCCTGCTCTTTTAAAGAACATGAAGCCCTGGTAGAGGTTGCTGTGCCAGGCAAGACTTGTCCTGCCCATCAAAAGTGTACTACATGTAGTTACGTACTTTAAACGTTTAAATTTATGGAAGCTGTAAAGACACATGCATCCAGCCTGATTAGCAATGACGGGGTGTCTAAAATTAGCACCAACTGTTTCATCGGATCAATGAAGCGTGATGGGCGATGCAAATAAGAAAGGACACAAAACCGGATAAGCTGATTGTTGAGACAATATCTGCAAAAAATGTTTTTTAAATAATCATAATAATAAACACACCCAACCTTTTGCCTTTGTATATTGAAAGAGAAAATGCAGATATTGCAATGGGAGTGGTGGGAGAGGTGGGAATCATGAAGACATTGTTACCTGAGATCGACAAAGGAACCACTGGATTCAAACTCGAATCCATCACAACCCTCATAAATGGCGCTCGCAGTTTCCACTGAGTCACAGTCGATGAGAGCGAAATGATACTTCAGTCGATTCATTTGGTATTGACGCATTGTTTCTCTGAACATTCTGCAACAAAGGGAGAACATTTGATCACATGACCGAGATAAACCATAATGGGGTGGGGAGAGGTGGTGGGGTAATGATCAGAGAAAAAAACGAGATGTTGAAGCAAGTCAAAAAACAAACTGTTGAAATGAAGCATTTTAAAGCAATATAATGCTGAAAATAAATATTTATATGGTTGCTACCGGCATACGCATGAAAACGGTCGACTCACTTTGTGACACATTTTTGTTTCTCTGGATTGTTCTCATCAATGTTGAATTTGTCATTTTTCAACTCTTGTGGACCATGCAGCTCGTCCTCCTTCATTCTTTTCTTGCCAAACTCAGACGGTAAGATCTAAAACAATAAAACTAATAAAATCAAACGTATTCAAGTTTCCACGAGGGGACAATTATTTCGAAGCAATCTGCACAAATACCACATCACCACTAAACTCGGCGGCATAATGGATAGAGAGTTTGCTCTGAGTCTGGGACGACAACAGCTCAAACACTTTAAAATTGGTGCGTGCTGCTTCCTTACTTGATGCTCAGCATTTAGAGAACTAGGGCATTGCCCGTACTATATCTATATCTAAAATTATATCCCCCCCCTCTATTTACATGAAATGGTTTGGTCCAAAGCGAACGGCTTGCGAGTACGGTGACAATCCCCCCCCTCTATTTACATGCAATGGTTTGGTCCAAAGCGAACGGCTTCCGGAGTTTGGTAAAGAAATCGCCATCGCGTGCACAAACGCGCAGGAAAGCGAATGAATCGCAAATTCGGTTTTATTAGTTTTAAAACATAGTTTAACGCCAACATAGTTTGCAAACGTGAAATAAATGAATACGCTCTCAAATGTGCCATCCGAGGCAGAGTGTGTCCTCCACGTTCGGCACACGCGATCGTTCGCTGCTCTCTGATTGGTTGAATCGTTTTTTGGACATAGCTCGGTAAGTAATTGTCCGATTAATATGAAACCTTGAAAAGGCACATCCTCGGGTCCCCAGCAATATACCTGGCAAGTTAAAAGTATATCGGACCCGTGGTTGTCGAGAAACAGCGGTCACAGACAAACAGACGTACAAACGTACAGACGTACAAACAGAGATTACTGGAATTATAGATAGATACAGCATGGACAAATAACCATAGGTTTGCAATACCAGCACAGGCTTCGATTGGCGCAATGACAACCTCCTGCATTGAAGTTCCTTGCAATGGAACATCTATTATGTTTAAGGTACAAAGTACAAAATGTTCGACTTCAAATGTATCCTTGAACACTGAAAATACAGTACAAGGAGTAAACTTGCAGGAAAAGGCTTTTTCAGGGACCAACCATATTGTCAGCATTACATCAATGAGAAACTTCACAAATGATGAGTCCTACCAGTGCCTGGTGTGACCTACCAGAAGCCTGACACATGTGTAAATAAACAAGGTTTAAAAAAAAAAAATAGAGTGTTTTGTACTACATTCTTCAAACATTAAGCAACCAATGTTGAGGCAAGTATTACTCGTATTTTTATGGTACGTTCAAATGTGTTAATATTCACCCGCACATTGATCTGTACCCTCCATAAGCAAAGAATCCGAAGCCTGGCAGGATAGTAGCCTTTACGTAATTGTACCCCACTGATGGGCCGTATCTGGATCCAGGCCTTTACTAAAACCAAATGGACTTGTTCTTGTGACCTAACCAACTCATCCAACAAGTTTAGTCATAATCAGTCCATGACTTATTGAGATATCTTGCTATATGTCGGTTTTGGCCACATTTCTCAATTGTGAAAAATCACTTTATAATTTAATTAATTGTAGTATCCAGATCTTCACCAAAATCTAATCAATTCTTCCTTGTCACACACCCAACCTGTCCACCAAGTTTCTTCCGAATCCTTCAATATTTTTTTGAGATATCATGCTCATAGACAGACAGACAGGGTTGAAAATAACCTCTGTCCACCTTCAGTGGCAGATGTAATGATCACAGACAACTGCACATTGGCAAAATTACTTTAATAACAAACAAGACTACGAGATTTCAAAAAAGGCTAATCCAGCCCTCCTCCTATAATATATTGCACCATTATTTGACGAGGACCACTTTATTTTCAGGAGACTGGACGGACTTCGTGAACACAAACTGCTGCTCTAGGATATTGCAAACATGGCCCAAATAAAGCATCCAACTTTACACACTGCACATCCTATTTACGAAATGCGATTTTTAAAAAATAGAATGTCCCCAAGGGTTGCATACACATAACTATGGAATATACAAACCAACAAGCCATAGTTTGTTTTACAGTTTAAATGTGGTTGCTTTTTGTGTAGAGTATATAATGCCTTAATAAGAACAGCAAGTCATTGGTATACGTTAGCAGGAATTTCATCGAGCATATCAAGAGTTAAACAAGCTGTAATCAATATTTCAGTGACATGTGAACCTCGTTTTTCTTATATTTCAGCACAAATTATTCCCAACTTGTGGGGTCAGGGGAAGATTCTGGTCTGAGTATTTCTGGAACCAGCTGGTTAGGCCTCACTTTTGATGTGGCAGGAATTTGACCAAAATTGACTACTCTAAATATACCATAGGGCCTTCAACATCCACAAATGCCCCCAGTGCTGGCAGACGTCTTCCAACTTAATATCCTTCCTAGGCACACATGTCGATTCATGACTGTGCATGAGAAACACCAGGATGACAGTTTATAGCTGGGTAGAGATTCAAATCCAGGCTAGACGGCTCAAAGGCGAGTGCACACAGCAAAGAGCTATCCTGCCAGCCCTAGTGATATGCGAACAGCAACTCCAAACGAGGCTGACATAATTGTTTAGATCAAGGAGTAAGTGCATCCTGTTCAGAACAAGGTAATGTTGGAGTAGATCAAACTTGTGCAGAGATGCCATGGTACAAAAAGTCAATAACAATGATAAGCTATGAGCACTTGCATGGCACAATCTCAAGCTCATCTCATAATAGAGACCCAGTACAAAAGCCTTACAGGATTTTAAGTGCTTGACGAGGCCGTGGAAGGTCATTGCTCGGATTTTGTGAAGTAAAATCAACAGAATGTGATATGTCTGCAGCCTGGCTGATAATGGCTTTGGTAATAAGTGTGGTTATAAGGTGTAGTCATCTGCAAAGTGATACAGAATGATTCAGACGTATTATAAACCAAGGGGAGATGACAAATCTCAGTAGGCAAATGAGGTAGAGAGATGGATAAAATGACAAATGAGGTAGAGAGAAAAAGACACCATCAAGAGGAACGCTTCTTGCATGTACAAGCAATTCCTTCCACTCAACTCTGTTGTAGCGACGCAGATGGAAATCTGGGCATGGTGAAAACACATGGAACTATAACGGCACTCGGTAGAGCGCACACCTCTGCCAGGCTGAAAAGTTTACGTTTGGTATCCCACTGATAGGCCAGATGTGCATTCATACTTTACCCAAAATCTAATCAGGTTGTTCTTGTAAACTGCCCAACTCATCCACCAAGTTTTGTCATAATCAATCCACAACGTTTTCAAAATATCATGCTAAATGTCATTTTTGGCCCCATCTCTCTCAATGGTGAAAAATAACGGATCCGGATCTTCACAAGAATCTAATCAATTTGGCCTTGTCACACACCCAACCTGTCCACAAAGTTTCATCTAAATCTGTCGATAACTTGATGACCTGACAGACATACAGGGGTGAAATCATAACCTACGTCCACCTTTGGTGACGGAGGTAAACCTCTGAGCATGGTGAAAACAATTGGAAAAATCTGGGCATCGTGATACCAAAGCCACAAAATATTTCTCAGGAACTGATCTGTAGCTCGAGGTTCAGTTCTTCTTGTGCTGGAGGTTCAAACCTTATTCTGAATGTAAACATCTAAGAGATTGAAAGAAAAGTCAAAATGGTTATCCGTCACCCTGGAGTTGGAAAATAGGAATGATTTCATAACAGCTGCAATTTCGAATCCCATCAAATTTGAAAACAATTATTGTTCTTTCCTGAACATTTATGAACATTAAACAAACAGAATAAATAAACATTCAATTCGTAACATTAAATTAGTTTCTCATGCCTTCCCAGATGATCACGCCTCGTGTTGGAAATAATTAGCGCCAAGTTTTATTATTTCACCAAGTGCTCCGAAATGAGAGCATTTCCGTGATGCTTGGCTGCCATTGGGGAACAAAACGTGCTTCACATAATTAGTCTTATGCTACTTGGTATTTACATTCATTGAAATATAAACTTGAGAACGCAAGATCGTGAAGCACAGGCCATGGACATCATGAAGAAATAGAAACATAAGAATGCAAGATCACGATTTGTTTTCAATAAACATGCATTCTCACTCAACATAATTTGCTGCACATCACCCCCCCCCCCCCCCCGATTCTTAAAAGTGATTATTGCAATTTAAGGCTCTATTTTCATGATGAGCCAAAGACGTTTTAGTATTTGAACACATTTGAAAATGCTTTGAGGCATCGCACATGTGACATAATAAAAGCCTCCACTTCATCGGAATAGAAATGTCAAAAAGGACAGTTCTCAACATGTGGAAAGTAATTTTCATAAATAAAATATATTATATATTAAACATGCTCTCCATAAGTATTGGAAGAGTGAAGCCAAATTTGTTATTATTGCTATATACTCAAGAAATTTGGATTTCACATCAGAAGATGAATATGAGGCAAGAGTACAGGTCAGTTTTTATTTCTCAGTATGTATATATATATATATATATATATATATATATATATATATATATATATATATATATATATATATATATATATATATATATATATATATATATACACACACACACACACATATATATACAGTGCGTATCAAAAAAAAGGCAATCCGAATTCAAGCGGTTAATATGCAAAGGTTATTTAGTTTGACAATTTACATGTGGTTTACCAATTATGAGGAGATCCTCAGCTTTCCATTGATGCCTTTCATGCATCATTGCTGTCACACATGACCGAGTACATGTTCATTGAAAATGACAAGTTCAAATCGCATTTTTACAAGTTTGGCTAATCGGTGCAAGACAGTTTGAAATGGACGCATTACTTGTCGACTGCCAAGTTGATTGTGTAAAATTGTTAAGCTGGTCTGGTAATCGTCGGTTTCGTCATCCTTTGTTTAAGATGGGTATTTAAGATGGGCCTACAGTGTATGGGTTTAGAGACAGTCTGAGTCATTGAAAAGATAGTTCAACTTACGATTGAACAGCGGATCTTCGTGGTTACAACCTTTCACCAAACTGGAAGTTTGCAGTGAACTCGTGATGCGTTCCGGGAACGTTTCCCAGAACGGGAGCCTCCAGCAGCCAAAACCATCTGGGCGAATGTTAGAAAATACCAAGAGTATGGTAATAAGAAAATACCATCCACACCAGCCTCAACCGCAACAAGGAGAATTCTGGTAGGAGGAGCACTGGCGATCGGAAATGAACATTGCAGCAGTAATGAAGCATCGACGAAGCATCAAAAGACCATTATATAGGCCACACCCTCGAGCCTACGCGAACGTTCTCTCCACGCCCTCTCAAAGCCAAACCCCTCATTCTTGGTTGGTCGGCAAGGGCTCTCCTGGCTCCACCTTTCGATGACGAGGTGGAGACACGCTTCTTCCTCGACCGCGTGCTCAATGGAGGCAAATGCAGCAAACCTGGAACTTTGAAGGTGCCATGGGGGCGTCGGAGGGACCTATCTTATTTAATTGATGCAACGCAATGAATTTAGTGGACCACAGAGCCTTATACTGACATATATTAAGGACATAACTACCGAGGGGAAATCTATGATTGGCTACGTGTGTGCGATGGATTAACTAAGGGCGACCTCTGATCTTTACAATTAGAGGGTGATATTTACAGGGAATATTTACAACACACAAAAGGGTATATTTTACAACAAATTACACACAGGATTCTCAAATCCTCAACAATATGTTTATTATTGATATGTTATTATTGATATGCTTGTATAATCAATAAAATACGTTTTGTGCGCACGTTTTGTTTTTCATTACTGTATACCTACTTTTGCAGCCCCCTGTATATACAGTCACGTGAAAAAGTGAGTACACCCCATGTAAAGTTTTGACTTTTTCAACATAAAGCTATTTGATCTTCATTTCAACAATATTGAAAGATAAAGGTGATATAATATAACAAATATCATGAAACATTTACATTTTGTAGTCCATTGTATAATTTAAATAAACACAAATGCAAATTTCGCATGTGGAAAAAGTAAGTACACCCTTGTCTCTAATAGGTGGTATTGCCCCCTTTGGCAGAAACAACCTCAAGTAGGCGTTTCTTATAACTGTCTACCAGTCTCTGAGATCGACTGGGAGAAATTTTTGCCCACTCCTCCATGCAGAATTCTTTCAGCTGTGCGATGTTCGATGGGTTTCTTGCATGCACAGCTCGTTTCAAATCCCCCCACAACATCTCGATGGGATTTAGATCTGGGCTTTGACTTGGCCATTCCAGAACCCTCCATTTATTTCTTTTCAGCCATTCCTTGGTGGATTTACTGGTATGTTTAGGGTCATTATCATGTTGTAAGGTCCACCTTCGGTTGAGCTTCAACTTTCCGACAGATGGCCTCACATTATCCTCAAGCACCCTCTGGTACAATGAAGAATTCATCGTGGATTCTATGATGGTGAGCTGCCCAGGCCCTCATGCAGCAAAGCTGCCCCAAACCATAATATTTCCACCACCATGCTTTACAGTTGGTATCAGGTTCTTGTGGTCAAATGCTGTCTTTGGTTTTCGTCCAAACATGTCTTCTGGTACTGTGGCCAAATAGCTCTACCTTTGACTCACCTGAAAAGAGCACATTGTTCCAGATGTGCTGGACTTTGCCTATGTGTTCATTGGCAAACATTCGTCTTGCCCAGATGTTCTTTCTGGACAGCAAAGGTTTCCTCCTGGCACACCTCCCATGTAGATCAAATTTGTGCAGCCTCTTTATAATGGTAGACTCGTGCACTTTGACATCAACAGTGGCAAGAGCTACCTGTAGGTCCCGTGATGACATTCTGGGGTTCTTAGAGACTTCTTTCAGCATCTTGCGGTCTGCTCTCGGGCTGAACTTGCTGGGGCTGCCTGGCCTGAACAAGTTGGCAGTTGTTTGGAATCTTCTCCACTTGTAGATGGTTATTCCGGACAGTCAAATGATTGATTTCAAATTGTTTGGAGATCTTTTTAAATCCCTTCCCAGACTCGTAGGCATCGATAACCTTCTTCCTGAAGGCCTCAGAGAGCTCTTTTGATCTAGGCATGGTGACGCCGCACACTTCAACAACAAAGAGCAAACCAAACTAAATGTCTGAGGTTTAAATAAGACAGGTTCCTCCAAGATCCTCTCTAACGATGTTCTAATCATTTGCACCTGAGCTGGTGCACCTGATTCTAATTTTAGGTATTTGAAGTAGTGATAAATGTCAGGGTGTACTTACTTTTTCCACATGCAAAATTTGCATTTATGTTTATTTAAATTATACAATGGACTACAAAATGTAAATGTTTCATGATATTTGTTATATTATATCACCTTTATCTATCAATATTGTTGAAATGAAGATCAAATACCTGTATGTTGAAATATATTGAAAAAGTCAAAACTTTACACGGGGTGAACTTACTTTTTTATGTGACTACATACATACATACATATATATATATATATATATATATATATATATATATATATATATATATATATATATATATATATATATATACATACATACATACATACATTTGTGTATGTGTGTACATACATACATTTTCAAACACACAAGAACATCCATATATATATATATATATATATATATATATATATATATAATATATACACCAAATATGAAAGCAATCTGATTTTATTTAGGGGTGCCACATCAGCCTTCAAACTAAAGGTGTCTACAAAACTTTTCTATATATGGATCGAAAGCAAAACCAGAAGTTTGTTTTTTGAAAATCCACCCTCCACTCACTTTCTTTGTATTCCAGCAAACACAAGTTACAATAGCTGCACAAATAGCACTATATTGCTATGAAAACTCAAATTCAATGATAACAATCCAAATGTTCAGTTCATAAAATGAAGAGACACCATATCACATAATATTAAAAAACCCAAATATAATGAGAAATGTAACTCCTATTTCTGGGCCTGTTTCACCACTGTTGCCTTCTTGGCATCGGGGTACATCTTCCTGTGAGCAGCAACAACTTGGAGCAGAGCTTGCTTTTGCTCTTCATCCTTTGTAAGGAGCTTATTGTAGTCTTGTATCAATGCGACACCCCTTTCTGCCCTGTCGTTCACCACGACTAAGCCACTGGCGGCTTTCTTTGCTTCCTGAAAGCTGGTTTCTTGCTCCCATGAACCAGGATCCTTATCCATCCAATCAGTTGGGGTCCCTAGGATGCTGAAGAAATGCTTGGTGTGTTTTGTTATGAGGCCAGCGATTGACAGGGCGGTTCCTCGTTTGATAGCTGGTCTCTTTGGAGAGGGGTTTTCACCGTCATTTTTCAATGCTTCAATCATATTGATCTTGCTTTCTTTGTCAATTCTGGTGTCAAAGAATGCAAATGCCACTAGTACTGGGCTCATGTACCACGTGTGGCGGCCAAGTGCCTTCAAGGCTGCCTGAGCCATCTTCTGATTGATTAGTTCAAACTTTTCCAACTTCTTGAAGAGGTTAATGTCATTCAGGGGAGCCTCAATAGCTTGTGGAGCCCGAAACCAAGCCTGTACATACACAAGGCAGACAAAAATGTTGAAGGCTCGGAGTTCTCTCGCCTCTCGAAGTGTCAAGTGGAACTCTGACCGAAACATGAACACCTGTAGTGAATATAGTGCTTTTGCCATCCATCTGGCTCTGTGCATTGCTCCTGGAGCCATGATCCGGATTCCACGAGGTGGGATTCCTCCCATGTAGATGACAGTCAGTTCTAGGAGTTCACGATAATCATCTCGTGGCTGCTGATCTTTCAAACACACAAGAACGTTTTTGCTTCCAACACAGTGTCTACAGATCCCATTGAAGCCTTCTTCTCTGAGAATTGATCGTGAAGAAACTTCCTGTCCTCGGGGTTGGTGATTATGGCCTCCGAATCTGCATGCCTAAGATCAAACGTCTTCTCCAAGGAGGCCTTGAAGGATGCTTCCTTTTTCTCTTGGGTTGCACCACCCCGCTTTGCACCTTTTTGGAGGCTCCTCCATTCTTCATATAGCCTCTCCAAACGATGGATGCAGTGCCGCTTCGTCGTTGTAGGTAGGTGAGCTTTTTCCCAGAACTTCACAACCTCTTCAATGGTGAGGGTTGCACTCTCACGGGCAGTGCGATTCTCCTTCTTCAGGTGATGGAAAAACAGGACA
This sequence comes from Myxine glutinosa, assembly GCF_964187855.1. Lineage (NCBI taxonomy): Eukaryota > Metazoa > Chordata > Myxini > Myxiniformes > Myxinidae > Myxine > Myxine glutinosa. The sequence goes on along the minus strand of NC_136269.1, from coordinate 115,161,038 downwards.
AGAGATTGATGCACAGTCGGGAGCTTGGCACCTTTGATGGCATCTCCAGAAGTGGACCCAATGAGATACACATTATCCTGAGCCCGAGTTTTCAATGAAACACTGGTACTAGCACATGCCATATCTGCAAAATAAGCAAGAATGTGGGTAAAATCCTGTTAATTCTTACTCCACAGGGTCACTCTCTACAAAAGAGCCACAGTCAATAAGTTAGGCCTACATATTACACACTAAAAAAGCATACCCCTGACCCCGGGAACCTGTACAAAACATGCATGAAAATTGCCCAGATAGTGATCATAGGAAGTCTCAAAACTGTATGTATAATATATTGTATATATATAATGTATAATGTGTATTTATGTATATTTATTATTTAATGTATATTTACTATATATTTATTTTTAATATTATATTTAATGTATATATATAATTATGTATTTATTTTGTGTATATACAGCCTAAAAAATGGGAATTCCTATTTTTTGCATGGGGGAAAATTCATCACCGATGTGGCACCCCTAAATATTATTGGATTCCATTCAAATTTGGTGTGGTTTCCTTTGACACCAAAAGGAACAAAAATAGACCATGTCCCGGAGAAAATCTGCATTTTGCTTTTTTGAAGCCCACCCTAATATATATATATATATATATATATATATATATATATATATATATAGTTACGGTCCGCGGTTAAGGATGTTGTTTGCCGAGCGGAGGCACCGCGGCCTAACAGTTTCCCCGATTCACCCGATTCACCCGACATTGGCCGTATCGCGCCACAGCTATTCAATATGGAAAAGACTAAAACGACGGATGTGAAGAAAAGGAAGGAGAAGAAGACAAAAGGTTGAAAATACTACTAAATTTATTTACTATGTACAGGCTCAAAGAAACCAAGGAGAAGGAAAGATAATAAAATAATATACAGAAGCTTTTAGAGACACAGTGAAAATCGCTAGCTTATCTAAACAGACTTAATTATACCCAGGACAGAACAAACGAAGACGACTCACACGGGGAATGATGATAGGAATGGCAGGTGGATGTTTTGAGGGAGAGGGAGGTCCAACGGGTCCTGCAGCACGATCGGCGCGTTGGGCAGCCGCCGTTCCTTCGCGGCCCTGCTCCAAACTGCCGTCCAGGCCCCACGCTGCTGTTGAGTGTTCTTGCTGCTGTGGACGCTGCTGCTGGCGAGCAAGGCGACGAATAGCAGGCTTTGTGCTTCCCTGGATGATCTCCTTTGAACAAGAATCGCTGCTGGCTGATCTCTTCTCTTGGACAAGAATCGCTGCTGGATGATCTCCCTTCTCTCTCTTGGACCTCACAACCCAGCTCTCTCTGACGACTTCCTTTTGCGCGCGCGCTTTTATAACGCCCCCGGCGATTAAGCCGCCGGCCTTCAGGACACGCCCATTGGTGTGCTCACCTCGGCCATGGTTGGTCGCGCGACCCTCTGGCTCCGCCCTTGATGACGACGGGCGGGCACGCCTTTCTTCCCCAACCCAAGCACATGTTCAATGGCGGCAATTGTAGTTGGCAATGCGAATGGCAATTGACGAAAGGGGAAATGGAGGTTTTTGGGAATGGGAATGAAGGGAATCTATCTATTTCACTTGGTGCAATGGAGTGTCATGTTAATGGAAGACAAGGCCTTAATCTAAAACACATAATAAGGATATAAACTACTGAACAAGGGTTTTATCGTGTCCTTCAATGTGTGCTTTTATGGAATTAACTACCGGGACGCCCTTTGACCTTTACACAACACTGGAGGCAGGAGGGGCCAGAATCAAACAATGTTACACAGCAATTTACCACAATACAACACAATAAAAAAATACAATCCTCATATCCGCAACAATATAATATATATATATATATATATATATATATATATATATATATATATATATATATATATATATATATATATATATATATATATTGTTACGTTTATGGGGGAGAGGTTAGAGATTACCTTAGAAGAGATAGAACTGCATAGAGTAGCATGATCCGTGTGCGAGTCGGAAGCAATCTCGATGTATGGAAGTATGGTCCTGTCAGCTTAAAGATTGTGTTTGATTGTGCATGATATGGAGAGTCATGCTTGTGATAGATATTGAGGGATTAAAGTTAATTGACCATGTGTAAAACCTCCCTGTAACCATCCGCCAGGGTTAGAGTTCGCATAAGCCCAGAAGAACGAAGTGGAAAGTAATGGGACTCTGGCAGGCAGCGAGAGAGGGGGCATAGCTATGATTGTTTCATGAAAGGGGGTGGAACCCGATGCCTGGAGGGTGAAGCGTTGTTAAGGGAGGAGCCAGCAGTTTCTAGGTTGGTACTCGGAGGAGCGGGAATGGATCTGAGGAGCTCGTGTTTTGTGAGGAAGATTGCATGAGTTCTGAGGAGATTGGAGAGCGCCAAAGTATAATTAAGGGTCGCGCTCTGAGAGGCAAACAAGGGAGTGTTGTTCTGAGGAGAAGTGGGAGGAGCCTGGATCGAGCGGGTACAGTGCGCGCTGGGGAACTCACAGTTGGTGAGGAGAAGAGAGAGTTCTGAGGAGAATTGAGAGATGGAAAGCTTTAAAGAGGTCATCCTGCCTGCCTGCCTGCCTAGGCCCTGGTGCTGTTCTTGTCTTCCCCCATTACCTGTTCATCGTCCTGCTCATCTCATCGGCATCCTGGTTGTCTCATCACCCTGCCCATCTCATCATCTGCTCCGTACCGATCCTCCCCTCCCCGACTGCCACAAGTGATGTCACCCAGTATTATCCTCCATCCTGTTTGTGCTTGTGACTGGAAAGAGGAACCGTAGTTTTTTAAAGATTTTTTAAAAACCATTGTATACCTCATTGTATATAGTTATTATTGAATTCATTTTCCCTGATTATTTTTTTTTGCATTTTGTAAACATTTTTTTGCAAACATTTTTGCTACCTCGGAGACATCCTGAATGGAGAAGGTGGATCAGACTCGGCAACGGTTGCTAGAGTGAGATGTGCATGGAAGAAGTTTCGGGAACTGAGTGGTGTGCTGACGAGGAGGAGAGTGTCGTTGAAGGTGAAGGGGGGGAAAGGTGTATGCTGCATGTGTGAGAAGTGTTATGATGTATGGGTGCGAGACATGGGTAATGAACGTAGAGCAGCAACGAAGGCTGGAAAGGGTGGAATGCGAATGGTTCGGTGGATGTGTGGAGTATCGATGAGAGAGAGGAAGACAAATGATGAATTGTGAAAGATGATGGGAATAGAGACTGTGATGGATGCTGTGAAGAGAAACAGGTTGAGATGGTTTGGTCATGTGTTGAGGAAGGATGAAAGTGACTGGTTGAGAAGAGTGATGGAAATGAACGAAGAAGGAAGTAGAGGACGGGGAAGACCGAGAAAGACTTGGCTAAAGATGGTGGAAGAAGAAATGCGGGCAAGGGGGTTAAGAAGGGGAGATGCAGAAAATAGGGCAAAATGGAGAAGATTGTCATGGGGACGGCAAGGTTAACCCCCACTCTAGCAGGGAAAATGGCCTTAAAATGCCTGTTGTTGTGTTTCGTTGTTGATTGCTATTTGTTCGGGAACAAACATATTTGGTGATAAAAGCTACAAGTTACTCAAGATTCTCCCCAACCCGTGCGCGAGAGCATAATCGACCGCCATAAACTGTATATATATATCTATATAGTGTTGCGGATTTGAGAATCCTGCGTTTTTTTTTTATTGTTGTAAGTGTCATGAATCTTGTTGTAAATATCACCCTCCGTAGTGTAAAGGTCAGAGGTCGTCCTCCTAGTTAATCCATATACATGCACGTAGCAAATCATATATCCTTCTAAATAGTTATCTCCTTATTCTATGTAGTTTAAGGCTCTGTTCCCACTAGTTGACACTGCATTGCATCAGATGACATAAGATAGTTCCCTTCCATATCCCAAAGCCTCCATTGTCAACTGCATTGGGCGGTTTTCTGCATTTGCCGCCATTGCCATGTGCTGTACCTCGGAGAAGAAAGGCGTGTCTCCACCTCGTCATCGGAGGGTGGAGCCAGGAGAGCCCTTGCCCACCAACCAAGCACGAGGGGTTTGGCTTGAGAGGGCGGAGAGCGAACGATCGGGGAGGTTCGCTAAGGTTCGAGGGTGTGGCCTATATAACCCGCGGCGGGACGCCCCCACCAGAGATGAGTCCTTGGAGAGCATGCGACGCACCCCCCCCCCCCCCCCCTGAGACGAGTGGAGGAAGGAAATGATTGAGAGAGAGAGAAGCACGCATGAGCTTTGAAACCATCGCAGCTTTGAACCACCGCAGCTTGAACCACTGCAGCTTTAACCACCGCAGCTTTGGGCTTTGACGGCAGTTTCGACCGTGGCCGCGAAGGAATGCGCCGTGCGAAACCGATCGAGAAGGGGCGGCGGCTGCTCACTCCCGGCCCGACCGTGCTCCGGTTCCAGTTGAACCTTCCTCTCCTTCCAGCCATTCGTTCCTGCCTTCATCCCCCCATGTAAGTCTGCTCGTCGTCCGTCTTTTATGTTGTCCTGGGGTGTAAATAAGTTTGTATAGGTAAGCTAATATTTGCACTGTCTCCTTACTCCTTTCTGTCTTTATTTTCGTATTTTTCCTCCTTCCTTGGTTTCTTTTGACTTGTAAATAGTAGTAATAAATTATATTTGTATTTCCTACCTTCGTTCTTCTTCTTCATGCTCGTCCGGTCGTCTTTGTGATTTCCCCATTGAAAACCTGTGGCGCGATTTTGGCCAACGTTCAGGATCGGGTTAGTCTCTGCTAATGGTTCGTGCCGCGGTTGCTAAACCGCTCGGCAATTAACATCTGTCCGTGGTCGCGAACGAGGTTGCGCACCTGCCTCTCCGGAGGGAGCTTGTGCAACTTCAGGACTCACGTCAGGTCAGTCATATGCAAGGGGATTAATCCCCCCTTCTTAAAGGGAAAGGCCGACGTAGAGATCCGCAACAAATTGGTGCCAGGAGCGAGATTCGGACCTGAAGTGCGCTTAGCGCGCTCAAATTACGAGTGAGCCACAATTTTTATTTATAACATCCAAATTAAAATCGTGCCATGGGTGGTCAAGGCGATCGGATGCTGGTGGGTGAGTCAGAAGAGGGGTTAGAATCAACCCAGGACCCCAGGGGAATGTATATGGGGGAAAGGCAGGAGGAGAGAAATGAGGATGTGGTTGAGGGGGTATCAGGTACATGAAATGGCGCCTCGCACATGGCAGCGAGGGCCGTGCCCGCTGCGCAAATGGCTGCGCAAATGGACGCCCTCATGACGCGATTATTAGCGAGGATGGGGGTGTCAAGACAGGAACTGAACGAAGAGATGGATCGAATGGCCAGATTGAAAAAGGCGGGGGAGAACATTGACCGCAGATTGGGCGAGCAGGTCCCAGGGGTGCACGACGAGGTAAAGCGGGTCGAGAAGCGCTGGTTGAGCGAGGCAGAGGAAAGCACAGGTAACTGGACCGGGGTAGACATCGCGACCCGGGGTATGAAAAAGCCGGCGACCGCTGAGGTAGAGGGAATTTTAATAAAGCCAGCGGTCGTCAAAGAAAAAGTGCTGGGAATTGAAATTGGAGAGACCGGGGACTTAGAAAAGCACTCGCGGCAGGGAAAGATGGAAAATGTGCAAAGTCCCTGCTCACATCACGATGCTGTGCTTAATAACACCAATGAAAGTTTGCAGGTGGTGTTGGAGCGAAGGAGAAGAATCTCCCAGGTGAGTCGTGCTGTGTATTGTGCGGGGAGATTTTGCAGGAGGATGTTTGGCGACAAAAGAATTTTCGCGCGCTTGGGATCGAGAAAGCATCAGGCCGTTGGTGAAGGGTCCCCTGTGAGTGGAAATGGCGCGCTTGTGGAAAAAAAGTGTTCAACGGGAAATGAGCGTGTTACAAAGCGCAAGTGTGAAACCGAGTGTGAACGGGAATGCACGTCGGAGTGTGACACGGAGAGTAAGGTGGTGGTGGAACGTGTGCGAGAGTGTACACCTGAGTTGGTTGTGGCGCGTGTGCGGCAGGGCACATCGGAGCGCGTGAGTGGGTGGATGCAAGAGTGCACCCCCTTGAGTGGTACGGAGTACGTACCGAGGGAGAGTGCGCAAGACGTGTTAAGGAAGTGTGCGAACGGAGAGTGTGCACAAGAGGATGCACGAAAAAGGTGTGTAACAGGGAGTGCAGTGGTGGAATGGACTGAGTGTGTGGGATGCACTGGAGGCACTGAGGACGCCGGGTTTGGTGAGTGTGAAAAGGGTCGCGTGGTGTGAGCATTGTGAGCATAATGAAGCATCGACAAGTGAAGCATCGACGTTAACCGGGTTAGCAGTTAGGGCGACGGATAGCCGAGGCGAGCACTCCATGCGCGGTGCGTTTTGTTTGCAGCGAGGACCGGCCGGGACCGTAAGCGCGTCGCTCTTCGGAGCGTCGCACACGAATCGGGCCGGGTCCCGCACTGAATGGTCGGTGCCCGCGTCAGAGCGGCGATCGGCGCGATTCCGGGGGGAGGGGGGCCAGGGTCGAAGGGATTGGAACGGTGCCCCCCTGGTGGCGGGGGCGGGGTTCCGACCCGGTGAGATTGAGCCATCGGGCCGGGCGACCGCAAGGTGCCGCGCTGAGATGGTGCGTGGAATCTCGGCCCAACGAAGCCTCCTCCCCAGAATCGTGAATGCCGGACGGACTCAACCTGCAGGCGACCAAACCACCCCAAATTCATTGCTCGGCTGTGCAGAGCCGAGCTGTGTAATAATGTAAAGACGCACCGAGGCTCCAGTGAAAGGACATTTGGTAGGGATAGGGAATTTGTGATTGGAAAATTTTTGATTGGTTGGAATTGGATGAGCCAAATTGATAATGGGAAATACCCGATGTGATGGGATGGCAACTCTGCCATCCCTCACATACGGGGCAAAGGAGCTATCGTTTTATGGGGTTTATGGCAGTGTAAGCTCGCCGAGGGAGGGTTTGGATCATGTATAGGGATCTAGAGAAGATGACCATAGGTAACTGGAGATTTAAGTAGCGACATTGGACAGGTAGTGGGGACATAGAGAGGGTAGTTGGATTATAATGACGAGGGAGCGCAATAATGTAAGGGGCGACGGGGAAGCGCGAGTGTTAGCAGGAAACCAGGTAGATCAGATGATGCCGTGTGTGTGAGAGTATTGACATCGAGCAAATGAGGAATTGCGGGGCAATGCTTGGGAGAGATGTGAGTTGTATTGAGCGTGAAAGTGTATGGAGCAGTGCGTGAGGAACAATTGTGGTTGTGCATTGTATTGAATGATTGAGGGGAGGAAGGAGGGTGCAGGTGGCACCAGGTGTGATTGCACAGGTGTGCAAGTGAACAGGTGTATGGAGCAGTGTATGACTGAGTAGTGGTGATTGAGCGTTGTGTTGAGCAAATGGTCCTGGAGGAAGGAGGGTGCAGGAAGCACCAAGTGTAGGAGTGGTTGCACAGGTGTGCAAATACAGGTGAGCATGGTTGAATGGAGAATGATTGTCTGGAATATATGGAGTATGGAATGGATGGTGTGGAGTGAGTATGGTGGAAACTATGGAGTGGAGTGGTTGGTGCGAAGGGAGTGGATGGGGAGGATGGACCCCATCACGAATACCCGGGGAGGGTAGTTTAAGAGTTAGGTGGAGGGAGTAGGTATATTGTGGTTGGATATTGGCATCTGTGGTGCGTGGTGGAAGAATGGTGTTTGGATGGGTGCATTAGTGACGTGGAAATGGCTGGGCGTGTGGCCTGTTAGTGTGTGTATAGTTAAATGGGCACTCCGCCACTGTTAGGATGTCGGCCAGGTGAGGCCGCAGGTGGGCTCTGGGAGCCGTTAGAGTTGTGGATGGGGCCCGAGGATCCGGAGAACGGAGAGGACGAAGAAGGGCGGCGGAGAACTAACAATATATATACACAAGCAAAAGTACCCGGCTTTGCCAGGTAACAATGAGTCGCTGCCTGACGGGAATATGAAGAGAGGAGGAAGGAGAGGATGGAGGGGGAGGGGAAGGGAAGGGGATGGGGAGGAGAGAGAGGCGAGGGGGAGGTGGAGGAGAAGAGGGAGAGAAAGGGGGAAGGGAAAAGGAAGAGGGGGAAGGGGGAGGGGAAACGAAGAGGGGGAAGAGGAAAGGGAGTGGGGGAGAGGAATGGGGGAGTGGAAATGGGGGAGGGAAAGGGTGAGGGGAAGAAGGAAGGGGAGGGGGTAAGGGAAGGGGAGGGGGAGGAGAGAGAGGGAAGTGGAGGCGGGAGGGAAGGGGAGGGGGGGGGGGAGAGAGAGAGGGAAGGGGAGCGGGAGGGAAGGGGAGGGGGAGGGAAGTGAGGGTTAGTACATCACACAAAAATGTTAAACAATAAAATAATTGGTATGTAAAAAGAAAAAGGGAGCTCTGTCTACTGTAACGCCATGGCTTGAAAAAGCAGCCTGAACAGCGTTCACCTAGTGGTGGTTAATCATATTCAAAAATATACGCAATCTCGGTCCATCATCTAGATTCCAAATGGAATTTTAAAAACAGATCGCAGGTACAGTGGAACAGTGGCGTATCGAGGACAAATGACGCTCGGGGCGAGATGTCAAATTGCCGCCCCTCGTAACTCATAAAGCGTTCAGAATCATTGGAATCTCCCGTGATAAAGCTACCTCCGAGGGCCTTCCACTTACTCACCGCAGGCAGGTTGGTGGTCTTTCTGTCATCTACCGACTCCTCTCCAGCCTTGCTCCTCCAGCTCTCTCTGGGCTCTGTCCCCCAAATATTCTTGAAGGTCGCACAAGATCTGCCTGTAACCCTCTTATGGTTAAACTGCCAAAATCAAGACTCTCTGCTCACCTTCACTCTTTCATTCCTCTTTTCTCCCACCTCTGGAACAAACTCCCCCACTCCCTTCAATCCCACTCCTCCCTCCAGGTCTTTAGAACAGCTGTTCACCACCATCTCTTATCTTCCCCCATCCAAAACCTTGATCTGTTCCACCCCGGCTAATTTCACCCCAAATCCTCTTTTTTGAAATACCAACTTCTTTCCTGGAAATCCTTGGTGTCCTTGTGTTTATACTTCTCCCACCCCCCCCCCCCCCAACGCCTTTCCCACGCCGCCTCCCCCCAAGCCCTCTCCCTCCCACACATTCCCGATGTCCCTCACAAATGTTGTGTTTATGTGCTTCCCCTTCTCTCCCCATCTTGTCTACCGCTCCCCTTTTTATACACTTTGTTTGTTTGTCTGTTTGATTTGTTTGTGTGATAAATGTTAGCTCTTTCACGAGCCTCGATTATGTATACAGAAAAAAAGAAAAGAAAAGAAAAAACTTCCCATAAGTCTTTGAATGCTGTGTGTGTGTGTGTGTGTGTGTGTCCCTGTGTGTGTGTCCCTGTGTGTGTGTGTGTGTGTGTGTGTGTGTGTGTGTGTGTGTGTGTGTGTGCCGTGTCTGTGTGTGTGTGTGCAGTGTCCGGTTTAGTAAATATGATCATAGAAGGTTGTATCAGATTGCCAAATAACTGCAGGTAAAGCTTCAAAACGCAGCAGGTTTAGTAAATATGATCATAGAAGGTTGTCTTAGATTGCCGAATAACTGCAGGCAAAGCTTCAAAACGCAGCAGTTTTAGTAAATTTTGGAGACTCACCGATCCTGTGACGCCCTCCAGTACCGGCCTTGCCGGGTGGGGGAAGGGAGACCCGTACATTCCCAACCCGTACATTCGCCCTCTCGACTCAAGCTCACTCGGACAAAAGCCTCGCACAAATTACACCGTGAAGGCCCAATGGCCATGTCTATGCCACAAATCAAGTACGTGAGCGAGTCGGGCGCACTGAATATATATAGAATATATAGAACGCTCATACAGTACACACCACAAACAGCCTGGTGTGTGTACAGTACATGCCGCTAACAGCCTGGTCCGTGTACAGTATGCACCACAAACAGCCTGGCCCGTGTACAGTATGCACCACAAACAGCCTGGCATGTGTACAGTATGCACCCCGCACAGCCTGGTGTGTGTACTAAAGATGAAAGAAAAAAAAACTATGTGGTGTGAATGGCAATGTTCCTCGCTGAAATGTGAAAAAACGCAATCGCTTTTCGCTCTGAAATACGTGCGAACGCGTAACTGAGTTAATGGCGGCAAGGAACATCACGTGATCGCTCTGAGCGAATCAGCGCGCTGCTCTGCCACCGGTCAGATTCGGTGCATAATATTCCTCGCTGAAATGCGCTGAGGTAAAAATATGGAAAAAAAATATTATGAAATAAATTTTTAGGTCGGCCATGTTCTTCCCAGGCTCAATGGCCATGTCTGTGCCAAATATCAAGTACGTGAGCCTCTCCGTTTAGGAGTCTACCGGTAACATTACACACACACACACACACACACACACACACACACACACACACACACACACACACACACACACACACACACACACACACACACACACACACAAACTGTGTTTTATATATATAGATATGGAGAAGGCAAATTAATAATTTTGTGAAAAGGTCAAAGGCCATGTCATCACATCACATAAAATGTCATCACATCACATCACATCACATAAAATCATCAATTTTCATGCGATTGACGTGAAATTTTAAGAATTTGCATATTGGGTGAATTAATTAGTTCACCAATCAAAAGATAGAAGCAGATTGGTTTTTTAGATCTTAAGCTCAAAGGTCAAGGCTGCATAAAATCATCAATTTTCATTTTGTATTTTTTAAAACTATTTTCGTTATTTTGAGCATAAGGAAAAAGAAGAAGATGTCTGAATACAAACGGATGCGTGCGGCCTTTGCATTTTCAGCTGCTTCCTGGTTTAGCAGTTGGAACTGCAGTTAAACTCAATTCTGCAGTTTAAATTTTGAAAATCGGTTCAGATTAAGAGTTTGGAGAGCATATCACATTTTAGTGTCTAACCGTGTGTGGAAATAAAATCAAGGCACTAACACCGCCATGTCGGGACTCTTTGTTCAGGGACCGACATCCTCCTACCCTCCCCCCCCCCCCCCCCCACCCACCACTCCACCCTAATACAACTCTCCCTCCAACCCCACTCTCCCTCCCACACAACTCTCCCTTAATCCCCTCTACCTCCTCCCACTCTTCCCTCTACCCTCATACAACTCTCCGGACTTCACAGGGTAGTGCTCTTACCTTTGTTTCTTTTCTGCACACGGTTAAAAACTAAAATGTGATACGCTCTATAAACTCTTAATCTCAACCGATTTTCAAAATTTTAATTGCAGAATTGAGCTTAATAGCAGTAGTGTATATATGTTGCTTCTGGGACACTCTCATTTTCCCATTGACTTACATGTTAATTTTTCCCCTCCCTCATTGCCCCTAAACACCTCTATTTCTCTCACCCTGTTCTTTACGAACCTTCTAACCTTTTGACATGTTATCCTTATTCATTAGACCACTTAAACAATGGTCCTTCTGTGTGAACCTGTGATCCTTCTGACCTTATGGACCTTTTAACCTTTTACTCTTAATATCATCTGGTGAATCATCTTTGGCCCACTCAAACAACGACCCTACAAATATTTGTTTATGCGTGGGAAATAATTTAATTCTCTTGCCACTCTCTTCACCATCTAATATATTAACAAAAAATATGTTTGAGTTTGGTTCTTTATTAAGATATTTTAACTGAGCTAAGATAAAATGGTAAACCTCCCTCAATGTTCTTGTTTGAGCGCCTTCAGTGCCACACACTTTTTGGTAGGCTCTGTCCACCTTTTGTTAAGCTCCGTCCACTTTTTGGTAAGCCCCGCCCCCTTTTGTTAAGCCCCGCCCACTTTTTGTGAGGCCCCGCCCACTTTTGTGAAGCCCACCCACTTTTGATAAACCCCGCCCACTTTTTGCTAAGCCCCGCCCACTTTTGCTAAGCCCCACCCATTTTTGCTAAGCCCCACCCACTTTATAAACTCTTTAGCATTGTATCATTTCCAGGTAATACATTACATCATTTTCAGGGAATTCCCATCACATCATTTCCAGTTAAGACACGCCCAGGGAATTTCCACAGGAAATGACACACCCAGTCCTTATAAAAGGCACCGACCACACAGGCTTTTTCAAACACGCTTTCTGCTTCACTTGAGAATGGACTACTATGCCGAAATGGAATGGGATAACTTTGCTATTCCTTGGAGTCCTACTACCTGTGTAGAACTCAACCTTCAGATTGATGAACTGGACTCGAACCTCTTATCAATGGAGGTAAGTTTGTTTATTTATTAATTTTTTTATTTAATTATTTAATTATTCATTTAATTATTTATTTTAATTTTTTTTTTTTTTAGATGAGACTCGTGTAAGAGTTAACAAAGTTTATTTTAATATTCATAGAGCTTGATTTATACAAATAAAAATATTGTATTAAATTAATACATTGTTATTTTCTTTCACAGGAAATTGTATCTGAGATACGAAATGAAAATTCTGCTTTTAACACAACTTGGGATGAAGTTATTTTTTTGTTTGAAGACATTTTGAACCACCAAGACCCCCAGAACGAGTTCTACCTTGATGACCCAGCCAAAGAGTTATACCTTGGAGATCCACAAAATCCTGAAAAAGAGTTTTACCATGATGATACTTGTTGTGAGTTATCAAAACAAAACCCACTGAACAAGTTCTACCTTGATGAGCCAGAATACAAGTCATACATTGGAGACCCACAAATTTCTGAAAATTGGGAAAGGGGAGTTCTCCCTGATGGTCCGCAGTTATACTATGTGAGACACATCATAGAAACCCTAAAAAATTGTGAAATGGGAATTCTCCCTGATGGTCCGCAGTTATACTATGTGAGACACATCATAGAAACCCTAAAAAATTGGGCAAGGAGAGTTCTCCCTGATGGTCCGCAGTTATACTATGTGAGACACATCATAGAAACCCTAAAAAATTGGGAAAGGGAAGTTTTCCCTGATGGTCCGCAGTTATACTATGTGAGAGTTATCACGGAAACCCCCAATATTTCTGAAAATTGTGGTTCTACCTTGGGGACTTGGAAAGATGGTTATATTTTTGGAGACTCGGAATGGGGGTTTTGTTTTGATGACTCGGAATGTGATACCTATCTTGGAGGCTCAACAGGAATGTGGTTATACCTTGGGAACTTGGAAAGTTGGTTTTATTTTGGAGACTCTACCTGTGGGGTTCCTCTTGGAGACTCTTTGGATTCTAAAGCAATGAACAATGTTCTTTATTTAATGACGCTTGATTTAAGCAATATCAAGAAAGTTCGAGGAAGAAAATGCTGGAAAATTCTTTCTTCCCATTTCTACTTCTTCAAACTTGAAAGCCTTGAAAGACAGAATTGGAGGGAAGAGGAAAAAAAGAAAAAAGAAATACGTATTTAAAAAAAGAAGAAAAGAAAGATTATGTTAGGGTTTGGGTGGGATTTTGAATGTGAGGGTTAGGGATGGGGTTGGGTTAGGGATGGGGTTGGGTTAGGGATGGGGTTGGGTTAGGGTTGGGATTTTGAATGTGAGGGTTAGGGTTGGGGTTGGGTTAGGGATGGGATTGGGTTAGGGTTGGGTTAGGGATGGGTTAGGGATGGGGTTGGGTTAGGGTTGGGTTAGGGATGGGGTTGGGTTAGGGATGGGATTGGGTATGGGATTGGGTTGGGTTAGGGATGGGGTTGGGTTAGGGATAGGGTTGGGTTAGGGATGGGGTTGGGTTAGGGATGGGTTGGGTTAGGGATGGGGTTGGGTTAGGGATGGGTTTGGGTTAGGGATGGGTTTGGGTTAGGGATGGGGTTGGGTTAGGGATGGGGTTGGGTTAGGGTTTGTATATTATTATGACTCACTCACACATACACACACACACAAAAGTTAAGCCCCAACTGGAAAGTTGAGGGATTCTGTGTTTGGGGTTCACAGATTTAAAAACGTATCCCCATTATACACACACAAAAGTTAAGCCCCAACTGAAACGTTGTGGGATTCTGTGTTTGGGGTTCACAGATTTAAAAACGTATCCCCATTATACACACACAAAAGTTAAGCCCCAACTAAAAAGTTGTGGGATTCTGTGTTTGGGGTTCACAGATTTAAAAACGTATCCCCATTATACACACACAAAAGTTAAGCCCCAACTAAAAAGTTGTGGGATTCTGTGTTTGGGGTTCACAGATTTAAAAACGTATCCCCATTACATTTTATTTATTTATTTATTATTTTCAAGGGCATTATCTGCTTACTTGTGTTTTTTGTAATTCGTGTGAGTAAAATGAACCCAAGATTTCTTCTCCAATTAAATCATATAATTTGTAGGTCCAAGGGTTTGTAGCCATTACATCAACGATTTTAAATAATTCATTAGTCCATCTCTTTATATAACCTTTCTCAAAATGGCTTTTCCATTTGTATATTCTTACAATATCACCAACTTTGAACTTGGGCTTTCTCAAATTAATCTCCTTTTCATATTCTAATTTTGTAAATGTTTCTGATGGTTTTGATTTTGTTGATGAATGAACTGTATTATTGTAATTATCTACAATATCCTGAATTAAATACACCCATTTTTGAGAACCGAGTTGTGTGAATTTTTTATATAATTTCTCTTTTAAAGTACGATTAAAACGCTCAATAACAACTGCCTTTCCTTCATTAAAGGTGCTGTATAATTTAATACCCTTCCCATTAAGAAATTTCATGAATATTTTGTTATAGAACTCTGTTCCCTCATCAGTCCATAACTTATTTGGTTTCCTTTTATCCCGATCAAATATTAGCTTAAAGGCTAACATTAAAGTATCACCCCTTTTATTTTTTAAAGGGACAACCCAGGCAAATCTACTCCTCAAATCAATAACGGTTAAAGCATACCTGTATCCCCTGTCATTATTCAATTCAATTAAATCAGCGGACCATATGTGGTCGGTGTATTTAGAATAAACCTTCCTTCTTTTAAACTTTGTGATTATAGGTTTGTGTAATTCTTCAGCCAAAAGCTCCTCAGTCTTGATGACATCATTAGAGCCTAATAGTTTTTTGAGGAATAACCAAGACCAAGTTTCAATTTAGCATTTATCAAATTTCTCACAATAAACCTATCAACTTTCTCTCTCAACGTTGGATTTTGTATCAAAGACAAATTATACAACATTTCGCTGTCGGCTTTATGTTTTTCAGTCAACGTAGTGGTTTTCCCATAAGCAATATCATGCTTCATACACACTTCGTCAACCCTATTTGTAGGTTTAGACCAAGGTTTAGGATTGTCAGCCTCATCTAATCTTTTATCCAAGTTTGTTCCTGGACCACAGAAAGAATACCCTGGAAGGTGTAATTCCCCTGGAATTCCAGTTGTTGTAAATTTACTTCCTGACAGAAACTTTTGTATGTCTCCTCCTCTTTTAGGAGAGATGAATTGGCACTTTTTAGAGCCACATACTTGACATATTCCTTTTTGATAAACTCTATTATTTTTAGCTTTAACATATGAGATATTTTTAGATTTAGTTTTCTTTTTACATTTGAGACAATAACTCATATTTATTTATCAGAAAAATTCCGACAGAGTATCAAAACCTTTTTGGTTTTCAACATATACATTTCAATCTTTATTTTTAAAACATAAAGAATCCTAAGGAATGCCTTCACTCTCTCCTCCATTTATTTACAAATAAAAACTAACTAAAGTCAATGACACCAACATCATCATTCATCAATCACATAATCTTTTCCTTCTTCTTCTTCTTCTTCACCACTTTCTCGTTTAAATCTCCTCCCTGAAATTGAAGACATTGACGTTGTTATTTTTGAAACCATTATCTTCATAAGAGTTGTTAATTCTTTAATTTCCTCTTCGGTGCGTTGAGATTGATTTATTTGCTGTAATACACTCAATCTTTTACGAATCTCACTGATTTCCATCTTTTTATATTTTTCCTCCCTCTCTCTTTGCTCCCTTTCCTCCCTCTCCTCCTTTTTCTCCCTCTCCTCCTCCTTTTTCTCCCTTTCCTCCTTCTCCTTTTTCTCTCTTTCCTCCTTCTCTTCTTTAACTCCTTCCTCATTTATCTTAGCAATTTTTGAAATCAATATTTTCACAGCATTCATTCTTTCTTTATTTTCCTCTTCGGTGAGTTGAGATTGATCTTCTTGCTGTAATACATCCACTCTTTTTTGAATCGCTCTGATTTCCATCTCCCTCTCCTCCCTCTCTCTTTGTTCCCTCTCCTCCTTCTCTCTTTTCTCTCTTTTCTCCTTCTCTTCTTCAACTCCTTCCTCATCCCTTGCTACCCTTGAGTTTAAACCCCAAATAATATTATCCATATACTCATCTGGATTTTGAGATATTCTTGTATCTATAATTATTTTTCTCATAATAGGATACCAATAAGATTTGTTGACGATTTCTAAAAGAGTTTTATATTTCATAACTTTGAGAAGTTCATTTTTATTTAATACTTTAAACAAGTCTCTATTTGTGGGTTTAACAATATCAGTATAAGGCCAGTTTTTTATGACAAAATTCCCATGTATATGCTCCAAATCATAAGGTATGTAATACCGAGCACCCTTTTCTTGTAGGTATCCTTGAATACAAAAATTATAATTCTCTTGTAGTCTTCTTCCTGCCATTTATGTATCAGAAATATATGTGAGATTAATATTATGACAGGTAATACCACCCCATCTTCCCACTACCAAATCGGTTTGTATTCCTCGGCTTTCTATCCTTATCTCATGACCTTCCTTCTTTGTCATGCTAACCATCGCTATACTATCATATATTTTTCTTTTCTTAAAACCATGTATTTGTTGTTTATTAATTGTACTTCCACATAAATCCATATCCTCACCAAGTGGATAATATTCTTCTTTACGAGACTGATTCAAATCATGTAGGTCTTCTATGTTTATTGAAAAAGACCAATTATACCCTAAATCAGGCATATCGTACCCCCATTTATTAATTCGCATATTAACTATATGTCCTTCTTTATAAAATTCAATTGTAAGCAGGTAGTTAAATTCAATGAGGAAAGGTGTATGGTCAGTATAACCAGGTGTTGTGGTTGTAAATTTTACTTGTTTAACAAAACGTGCTGTTTTCTTTAAAAATATATATTGTGATAAATCACTAAATCTAATTAAGTCATTTGCATCTGTAGGGTTTGGATAATTGATTAATTTATAAGTATTCTTCATATTAATATTTTTACTTACACTATATTTTTGTCGTTCAGCCTGTGCCTTTGTATAATAATTTGATAAATCAATATCCTGAGAGGATTTTCCAAAGATAGAACCATCTTTTCCAACATAAGTCATTTATATTAGATTAAAAATGATATCATAAAAATTTTCATTATTGTTGAGTTGAAATAATACATATAAACATAATTGACCACAACATTTAGAATTAATTTCTTGAACTTGAAATGTTTGATAAACACCATTCTGTAAGAATTGTATTACTTCAACAGGTGGTGGCATACCATAACTATCAAAATAATATTTATCCTGACTATTATGAATACAAACCCAATGAGAACCATTCTGTGTGTCTAAATTCATAATAATATTCTTTGTATTCTTATTTATATGTATTAATTCATCTCTCATACAAATAACCACATTATCAATTTTTAGTGTTTTACAATACTTAGTAAGTTCTATATTTGACGTTGTATTCTTTCCAAATTGTTTAAACCATTTATCCATTTCTTTATGAGAAAGATACAATCCATTACCCCGTTTAGTTAGTTTAACACCCGCTTGAGCGATAGAGGAAAGCATATCTCTAACCAACAATCTAGCTTTATCAGGTAGACTTTCAAGTTTTTGAGCAAAATCTACAATTACACCACTTCCACTAATTTGTTTCTCCAACTCCTTGTTATGTCTTTCCAATTCTTTTTGAGCTTTTAGTTGTGCCTTCCTTTCGTTAGCAGTTTTTACCGCTGCTGAAATACCACCAGTCAATGCTCCCGCCGCACTTAAACCAGCAAATAAAGGAATTAGAAACGGGAGAAATCCTCCTCTTGACTCGTCTATTGAATATTTCTTTAACATAGGTTTCGTCATTTTAATTTTAAGAGATCCAACATCATTTAGTGTTTTTACTTGTGTGTGTGTGAGTAAAACATCAATTCTTACAGCTCCTTTTCTTTGAATTGTATTAACATTAATAATACAAGGCTTTTGATTTTGAATACAAGATGTTAATTTATTAAGATTGATTTGATTAACATATACCCCAACCATTTATTTATGAGAAAAAACCTATGTGATATTAATCATAACACCATTATCTGTATTAATCTGTAATTCTGTTTCCTCCAAAAGCAAACAATATGCATTAACCTCTTCACTCTCCCCTCTTTCAATGTATAGAGAAGTATCCACTCGATTAGACTTTATAGTTTCCTTTTGAGAACTCAGGTCAATTGCGTAGATTGTATAAAGTTTTTGAAACGCAACCATATCCAAAATAGGATCATTATTACCATTACTTTCACACACCTTTTGGTAGGACTTGTAGGCTTCCGCATAATCATTTTTTTCCCAATCAATTTCCAATCTATCTCGCGGATAAAATGTGCCATCAAGAGAAACCCGAAGTTGTTTCACCTTAGCATTATCACTCAGCGCATTATTCTTATTAGTACCGTCCTCTCCATCTGGTTCTTTAAAAATGAGCCAGAGGTATCGTGGCTTTCCTTGAAGAACACCCAAATTCCAAGTGTAGGTAGTGTGTTCCAGTTTAACGTGTTGACATCTTCTTTTAAGGTATGATACATTTAGCGGTTTCTTTGAGTTAAGTCTTCTATTTAACATCTCTTCCGTTTTAAGATTAGGAGTATATTCACCGATATACCAACACAAATCATTAATAACAAATTTATTGTTGTCTCCAAAAGCATTTTCAACCCCAAAAAGCAACCTATTTACATTATCATTCCTTTGTAGTTGAAATCTAATTTTAAGACCATACAAAACTTTGTCATAATCACAAAATCCAAATATACCTTTCAGAGGTACTGCTACGGTAAAACTATTCTCTGGTTTTGTGTCATCATTATACATTGCCTTCCTTTGACTATAACCAGGGTCTGTGTTTGTACCCGTTGACATATCAGGAATAAACCCTTCAACAGCTCCCTTACCCATTCTATCACCAAACGAATATAGTGTAAATTTCATCATTTCAGATGTAGCAGAGACATAATCAACCGCTTCAACCTCTTGTGTTCCAATATACAGGCGAACACTATCAAACATTTTCCAGAAGAAATCATTTACGAGTGTAGCATTAGTATTATTCGCAGCCTTAGTGAATTTAAATTTACACAGCAAGAAACTATCAGCTATATTCAAGTAAGTTTGTTGATTATTTATTTCAAAACTTTTTGTTCCGTTTCAATTCCAGTCTGTTCCTGTTATAGCATTTACCTTAAAATAGTCTTCCTTTTTTGTGGAGTTTGAAATGATAATTGTATCATCCAAATCATAGATACTATCAATCGCTTCCATACTTGTATTTATATAGTATTAAAATCGTTGAAACCCTGACCCAAGTATTTTAATGATTTTTTGTCGTTCTTGTGAAGATAGTTGAGTTTTACCTTTTTTTATTTCTTTGATTGCTTGTAATTTATGAGACTCCTTTTGAGCATCTTTTATACTCTTTATAGCACCCGCAACGGAGCCCACGGCAGAAGCAGTTGAACCAATTAGGTCTTTATGTTTAAGGATGGTTGAACCAATACCCATTAGAGTATCAATTATCCCATCTCCTTTATTTCGAAATTGATGACCTACACCTCGTTGTCTCTTAGGTTTATAGTATCCTTTACCCACGTACCTTGTATAGTATGGTGAAAGGTACATGCCCTCCCCTGTAATTATTTTATATTTTCCCAACTCATGTTTTCTCACAATAACCATTATTTATTTATTGAAAAACTTCACGTAGGTGAATTCTGATGGATATAATTTCATCATTAAAGGATATCATACGATTATCTTGGTCGGTTATCCTAAAATTTACTCTGTATATGGTTTTTCCTGCCACAGGTAAATAGACAAGATTTTTTGGTTCCATATTAAATTTATAACCAATCGGGGTTGAGTATGCACTGAATGAAAATATTGTATTTGTTCTTATTCCATCGTTATAAGCACCATCAATCAAATCACAATGAATTAATACTGAATTTATACCGGAGGATATTTGGATAACATTATCACTGTAAAACGTCCCGTTATTTTCAATCTTTTTTGAAGAGAAACCCAATAGCTCTCTAAACGAATTTTCAATCGTGAAATCAACTTTATAATTATTTTTAAGTTTAATAGTTGATTTTGAAGTGTGTTTTTGAATATCTATTACAATATTTTTTGGTTCATCACCTTTTTCTTTCAGAAGGCGAGAGACTTCTGAAGATATTTGAGAAATCTCGTAAGCTCCAGGTGAAACGGTTATAGTTTTATATCCACTTCCTGGATTATAACTAAACTTGTTGTTTTTCTCTGTGATATTAAAAAGGGTATTGTAAGTTTCCATTGACAACAAAGATGCCTCATATGAGGTAAGGGGGTCAAGTTGTAGTGGGTAAGGGAATGAAGCTGTGTAATCGCTCGTTGTGAAATTAAAACTAAGAATTGTGCTTCTCATCTTATTTAATATCTAATAAAATATCTTTGTATTGACATTTATTAATTATTTTCATGTTCATCAACTGATCTAAAATGGCTGAGGATTCATTAAAACAATTGTTGTTTCCAGCCTTCTTACTACCTAACAACAATAATAGCCTATTAACTAATTGTGATGGGTCATTTGGAAGAAAACTAACACCCGAACCAAGCTTATTTAAAGCATCAATAATATGTTTCTCCTTCTCATTCTTCTTACTTTTACCAGCAACAGAAACTCCATAATCAAGTGCATTTAGCAACTCAATATATACCCTATCTTCCTCTCTTTCCATATCAAGTGGTTCCTCAAAATATTTTGCACCGCTGAATCCGGGGTTTGTTTGAAGAAACATTAATCTTGGAGTTAATTTAACATTTGGTTGAGTAGAACTCAAGAACATCAATTCATCATTAAATATCAATACCTTTTCTTCCACAAGATGAAACACTGCTGGTTCTTCTGTTGGAATGAGACCTGCTCTGGTTTTTGAACCCGCCGAATATTCATTGTTTTGAAGAGCTTCCACAACATAATTAGGTGGTTGATTTACCTCCTCAAGTTTCCGAAATAATCCTTCATCATCATATTGTAATTTTCCAAGTTCTTGTTTTGTTATCTGACTAAAATCTTTGAGCATTTGAAGTTTTTTCGGAGTAAATTCTACCGTGGGAACTGTAGGGTGTTGAGTTTTTAAAAGCGGTTTAAAAAATTTCTCTTGTTTTCTTTCAAAGGCTTCTTCACCAGTTAGTTTCTGTCTCCGTTTCTTCTTTATCTCTTCCTGTTGCTTTACAACTTTTGAAACGAACTCTTGATGTTCCTTAAACTTTCTTGCTCTTTCTTCAGCATTCATTTAGTATTGAAAAATATCATTTAATGAATTGTAAAGGTCAATGGGAAAATTTTCCTTTTCTTCATCATTATAGTAAATGTGTTGAAATAAATCTTTTTCTTTAAATATTTCATCAAATTATTTATTGGTATTAATACGAGTTGTTATTTCTTCTTCACTAATACTTGTATCTCTGCTTTTCATACGTTTGCGTTGAGTTTCCTCATCGATATCAAAACCGAATGATAAAATCTTAACTCCATCACCACACAATTGTTTAATAATTTGTCTCATTCCTTCAGGATTCGTTTCTAAAATCCCAAGACCATTAGATTTTACTTTATTTAACTCACTCTTACAATGTGAATATTTTGTAGAACCAAGAGAGACCTCCTCAAATATTTGACCTTCGTTCCTCAATCGCATATGTTCCTCCATTGAAATGTAGTAATAATCTTTCCCTTCTACTTCTCCTGGTCGCTTTGCTCTGGTTGTAGTACTCACAAAACGAATCATAGGGTGTTTTAAAAAAAAACTTACAATCTTTTCATTTTTACTATTCAAGAGTTTAGATTTATGAAAGTTCTTTCCAGAAGCAGATTTACCCACAAGGTTAATAATAATTGTTGTCATTTATATATGTAATTATGTTTAAAATAAAAATACATCCTTTAATATCTCATCTTGTTTCACAACAATATATTTATATTTTCCAATCGTGTGTTTCATATAATTTTCAAATTCTTTTTTACTACATAACGTAGAGCAATTATCTCTCCAAAAATTATTTACATCTATTGAATTTAACTTAAATAAAATAAAAGTATTAGCATTGTTTCTTATTGAGCGTCGAGGGAGTTGAAAATATGACTGACTAAGATAAATACAATTACAAGAAGAATGTCTCCCTCTTGTATAGTAGCTATCCATTACTGTTTGGTTTCTCTCATTAACACAATCATCAAAGATGACGAGGTTCTTTTTTGATTTATCTAAATCTTGAGGTGAAGGTATATCATCCATATTATCACTGAGAATACAAGTTATGGGTTTTGGTTTAGGTTTCTGTGTATCACAAAATAGTTGTATTATATCCTCAATGTTATAATCATTTAGTTTGTTTTGAAGTTTAAATAAACCGATAATGTCTTCCTTTTTAAGACCTGCATTAAAACCCTGTGATAGTAGTTGATACTCGGGTTGAAAACTTGACTTCGTAAAAATTATTAAATTATCATAATCTAAAAAGTTGGGGGTATGGAGCATCTTTAAAAGCAAACAGGTTTTTCCACATCCGCTTGAACCAACTATTAGACATCTCAATGAATTTGGAATGTTTTTATGGTTATTAAATTTTATCTTATTTTCCCAAACGGGTAAAAAAATCATTCATTTATATATTTGGAAAACAAGTCATCCAACTTTTTTTGAGCTATTTTAGAAACTATATTTTATCCTGAGTTCGGGTTTAATTTCAAAATAATTCATTATTTTATTTATGTAGTATCTTGTATTAACATTTCCATTAAAATTATTTTGAATAATAAATATCATTAAACCCTTATACATTTCCTCAATACAAAGAGTCTCTTTCCTTGTAAGAAATGGTGTATTATCACCATAATGCTTAACATTCATCTCTCTTATTAATCTTGTAAAGTAATTCATTTTTGGTTCTAATTTAAAAGAGTTATATGTTTTTTTATATTTCTTATTATCATTAATTAGAATATAATCACAGAATAAACATTGTTTATATGAATCCTCATCATTAAGCCCCACTCTATCACAAGCCGGACAATTCTCTAATTTATCATATGGAGAGTCTGGAAATTCTAAATATCCTTCAGAACTTATCATATTTATGTGGTAAATTTTTACTTAAACTAAATGCAAGTTTATTCATTAATAAATACAATGTTTCAAAGCACAAAAGACAAATTTCAATCAATCTCTACTTCGGTGAAAGATATAGAAAAATATGTCAAAGATGTTAAATTGAACAAAGATAAATATGGAAATTTTTGGGTAAAACCAGTTATGGAAAATAACATGAGCCCCTCTATTTCATTTAAAGGAAGAGCTCTAACTATACCTGGAAAGACATCCATTAAAGTAAATCTAACAAAAGTTTCTCCTCTACTCCTGGCAATTTATTCAAAGCTTGAAAAAGTGATTGACCACGATACTTTGAAAAAGAATGATAAGACCATCAACAATACTCGTGGAGAAATTTGTATTTACTTTAATAATCCAAAGGGTGTAGATCTAAGTAAAATGAATGATGTTAATATTTCTGGTGAAATGTCATTTCGTTCTATGATAGTTAGAGATTATTTAAAGATAACTTTTGATATTAAAAATGTAGAGATTGAATCCGTTAATGAAAGAAAGTATATTGGTATAGATGGAAAGGTTTTTTCTGCTAATTAAATATGAGTCATTACAGCAGTGAAGATTTTACTATTTCATTGAACTCGGACGATAGTGATGATAGTATTTCATTGAACTCGGACGATGGTGATGATAGTATTTCATTGAACACAGATGATAGTTATAATACTAATAGTTTGTGCTCAAATGATAGTTATGAGAGTAGCTTTATTGATGACTCTGAGTATGATTCTGAGTATTCATGTGATAGTTATGACTTCGATGATTCTGAGTGAAAAAGTGTTTTAGTTTAAGCACAGCGATATATATAAAACGGAGCTGTAAAGCTCAAAAGTGTTTTATTTTAAGCACAGTGATATATATAAAACACCACGTTTTCTCACGCTATAAATATGGTTTATTGTGATACTTGCGAGAAGGAAGTAAAATATTATAAACAACATATTCTCACCGCAAAACATACATACAACATTCTTAACAAACTTTCCCCTCTTCCACCTAAAACAAAACATTGTAAGGTCTGTAAAACAACCATCCTCAAGAAGGGGTTTAAAGCCCATCTTAAAACTAACAAACACTTGTCAAAATTGTTTACTATTAAAAATACTGATGGTGCTTTCAAAAGACATATCAGGATTCGAATCTTTAACTTCAAACCTCCCGAACCAAAGTCTATAGTTGATGCTGTAGAAATAGTCAAACCTGCTGTTCAAACATTGATTGAAAAAACACTAAAAGAAATGAAACCACTTAAATTTTATATGGGGGTAAAATTAGAAATGACAAAGGATAAAGGAGTTATAGATACACCATACATGAGAACTGAGCCACACTTTATATCTTCATATCAAGATTTTAAAACATCAGGAGTCTATGATGAACTTATTAAACAAGAGCAAGATGTGGATAATTCAATCGTAGGAAGTGGATTCAATATAGGAAAAATTATTTACATAGACATTCATATTCTTAAATCAGATCCTCTAAAAGCTTCTTCTTACAATGATTTACCCAGTGTTATCAAAAATAGAAAAGCAGTTATCAATATCAAAAATAAAGACAATAAATGTTTTCTCTGGTCTATTTTAGCACACTTACATCCTCCACATTTTCATGATGAAAGAGTATCTCATTATAAAAAATATGAGAATACATTAAATACGAAAGATCTAAAGTTTCCGATGACTTTAAATGATATTCCTAAATTTGAAAAGATGAATAATTTATCAGTTAATGTTTATGGTCTAACAGAAACAAACAACATTCAGGTTTTAAAGCTTTCTGACAATTGTAAACAAACTCATATTAATCTTCTATATTTTAATTCAGAGGAAAATTCACATTATACATACATCAAAGATATTACAAAATTAATAAAACCACAAGTATGTAAAAGAACAAATAAAATATATATTTGTATGCGTTGTCTTAACTTCTTCCATAAACAAGAAAGATTAGATAAACATTCAAATCATTGTGGTGAACATAAATCAACGGTAATCAACATGCCTAAAAAAGGCTCAAAGATCACATTCAAAGATGAAAAGAAAACAATAAAACATCCATTTGTTATATATGCTGATTTTGAAAGTATTTTAGAAAAAATTGATACTGCTTCTCCAGATCCAAAAGAATCATACACAAATAAATATCAAAAACATACTCCTTGTGGTTTTTGTTATTATATCAAATCATCCGTTGGTGATAAATATAACAAGTTAGAGATGTATAGAGGCTCAAATACCCCAGAGGAGTTTGTGAAACGACTAGAAAAAGACTGTGTTCGATTAACCAAGATAATGAGAGAAACCAATAAACCAATGTCCTTAACAAGTAAAGAAAAAAGGGAATTTATAAAAAACAATGTCTGTCATATTTGTGAGGAGAAAATTGGTAAAGGTCTAAAGGTTAGAGACCATTGTCATCTCACTGGTAAATATAGAGGTCCGGCTCATCAAAGTTGTAATATTAATTATCAACTCCCCTCTTTCATTCCTGTCTTTCTTCATAACAACGCTCATTATGATACACATCTATTTATCAAGGAACTCTCAAAGACTTCTGGAAGTATCTCAGCAATTCCAAACACGGATCAGAAATACATTTCATTCACAAAAACAATTCACACATCTCCTATTACTCATATCAGATTTCTTGATACATTTAAATTCATGGCAAGTCCATTGGCTAACTTGGTTCAAAATCTAAAAGAGTTTCCATGTCTTTCAGAGTATTTTTTAGATAAAGATTTTCTAACACAAAAGGGAATTTACCCCTATGACTATATGGACTCATTTGAGAGATTCAATGAAACACAACTTCCTTTAAAAGAAAATTTCTATAACAAATTAAATAATAGTCATATATCTGATAAAGATTATGTACACGCACAAAATGTTTGGAAAAAATATAACATTAAGAATCTTGGTGAGTATCACGATTTGTACCTCAAAACTGATGTGCTTTTGTTGGCTGATGTGTTTGAGGCTTTCAGAACAATCTGTCATTCTGGATATGGATTGGATCCTGCTCACTATTACACTGCTCCTGGATTGGCTTGGAGCGCGATGTTAAAAATGACAAAACAAGCTTTGGATTTGATAACCGATGTTGATATGCTTTTGATGATTGAAAAGGCAAAGAGAGGAGGAATTTCACAAGTCTGTTCAAAGAGATATGCTAAAGCAAATAACAAGTACATTCCAAATTATGATCCATCGGTAGAGAGCTCCTACTTGATGTATTATGATGCGAACAACCTGTATGGCTGGGCAATGTCTCAGGCTCTTCCTTATGGAAAACTTAGATGGGTAAAGGAAAAAGATTACAAAAAGGTTTTACAAGATGTATGTATCTCTACACAAAAAGAATTGGATGATTCAAAGGTTGGTTATTATTTTGAGGTCAATTTGAAATATCCAGAGGAACTTCATAACCTACACAAAGATCTCCCATTTGCTTGTGAAAAGGAAAGTCCAAAGAAGGAGTGGTTAAGTAATTATCAACAATCATTTAATATAGGTGAATCAACAGAAAAATTACTTACTACATTATATAACAAGAAAAATTATGTTCTACACCAAAGAAATTTGCGACAATATTTATCAAAAGGTCTAAGAATAGATCAAAGTCATTGGTTAAAGGGGTACATTGATTTTAATACACAAAGAAGAACAGAGTCAAAAACAGATTTTGAGAAAGACTTTTATAAATTGATGAATAATGCGGTCTTTGGTAAGACCATGGAGAATGTGAGGAAAAGACAAAATATCAGACTATCAACATCTTGGGAACAAGCATCAAAATTAATTAATAGACCGAGTTTTACTAGAGCTGAGGTCTTTACTGAGAACTTTTGTGCGATCCATTTGATTAAAGAGAGTATTGAAATGAACAAACCTATTTATATTGGAACATCAATTCTTGATTTATCAAAGTCATTAATGTATGATTACTTTTATAATAACTTGAGGAAGAAATATCAAAATGATGTTCATCGACTTTATATGGATACAGATAGTTTTATTTTGCAAATTAATACTGATGATGTTTATTCAGACATGAAAAAGGACATTAATATCTATGACACTAGTAATTACAGTCCAGAGAGTGAGTTGTTCTCTTCTAAAAATAAAAAGGTGATTGGAAAGTTTAAGGATGAATTAGGAGGAAATGTCATGAGTGAATTTGTGGGATTGAGGTCTAAGGCTTATGCTTATAAATACATTGTGAATAACGTCGAAAAGACTGATAAGAAGTTAAAAGGTGTAAAGAAAAATGTTATTAAAGAAACAATAAACTTTAAGGATTATTATAACTGTTTAACAACAAAGAAAGAAGAGTTTAGAAAGATTAATGGAATAAGAAGTTATAAACATAAATTATATTCAGAAGAGATGAATAAGAAAGCATTGGGGGCTTTTGATGATAAGAGGTTTATTTTAGAAAATGGAATTGATAGTCTCCCTTATGGTTATATAAGTATATAAGTGATAAGTTAAAAAGGGGGGTTAGGGATTTTAACGGGCTACCGCCGCCTTTTTTACTATTATATAAATGATAGAACCAAGTACCAACCAGACTAAAGAGTGGAGGTGTAATCAACCTTGGTATATAAATGGTAAACATAACGAATGTGAAAAATATCAAATAGGTATAATTGAAAAGACAACTGGTAAAACAATTTACAAAACAAATAAGAGAATTAATTTAAATACCGGTGAATTGGGTAAAAAAGATGGAAATATTTTTGAGTGGACGGAAAACTTTGATGGTTGTCAGGAAAATATATACTTTAATTTTAAAATGGTATGTGGCACTGGAGGCGCTCAAACAAGAACATTGAGGGAGGTTTACCATTTTATCTTAGCTCAGTTAAAATATCTTAATAAAGAACCAAACTCAAACATATTTTTTGTTAATATATTAGATGGTGAAGAGAGTGGCAAGAGAATTAAATTATTTCCCACGCATAAACAAATATTTGTAGGGTCGTTGTTTGAGTGGGCCAAAGATGATTCACCAGATGATATTAAGAGTAAAAGGTTAAAAGGTCCATAAGGTCAGAAGGATCACAGGTTCACACAGAAGGACCATTGTTTAAGTGGTCTAATGAATAAGGATAACATGTCAAAAGGTTAGAAGGTTCGTAAAGAACAGGGTGAGAGAAATAGAGGTGTTTAGGGGCAATGAGGGAGGGGAAAAATTAACATGTAAGTCAATGGGAAAATGAGAGTGTCCCAGAAGCAACATATATACACTACTAATAGCAGTTCCGACTGCTAAAAAAGTCTTAATTTGCTAAAAAAAAGTTTCATTCAAAAAACGCATCTCCAGGCAGTGTTGGTGGTGTTTGGCCGACCAAATGTGCCGCCCCACACAAAAGTGCTGCTTGGGATGGCTGCCACCTTCAGTGATATAGATATCAGCCCAGGAACACAGTTCACATGGATTTATTTGATTATTTATTTCAAATGTATACACTCAAGATCCTTAAAAGAGGAAATATTTAATGATTCCTGTGCAGATCGCCATGAAATGAAATCACAAATTCTAAGAAAAAAAATCACAAGAGTATAGACCAACCAGTCCAGTACCTTTACGGAGAAGATAACACCTCCTTTGGGTTTGAAAGAGTCAAATAGGAGGAGCAGATCCTTCGCCTTTATCCTGTCCCAGTCCATATTGCAAAGGGCCAGACGACGAGTGACCTAAAATAAATCAGTGTGGTATAGAAAATAAAGAAAACCATGCACAAGAAATGACCATTTTCACAGCATCATGAAAAACACAAAAATCTGTTCCTCACCGTGTCACCTCTTCGAGCATCATTTGCCAGCTCACCCCAAGCGTGTTCCACAGTCTCAGGTTCATTTTCAAACAATTCAAAAAACTCTTCTTCATCCGAGCTCGATTCCAATTCTCCGCCACCTCGAGCCAAGTCTGGCCCGCAATGATCAATGGCTTCCTCTTCCTCGGTTTCTGAACCACTCTCGTCATCATCCAAATCCTCCTCAATCTCCCCCAAACTCCCTTCGTCACCTTCCAAATCATCACCCTCTTCTTCAATCCGATCAACATCATCTTTACATCTTTTCTCAAATTCGTTTGGTTCATGTGGCAAGTGATCATCTTCAGAACCTGACAGATCACAAATTAATTTTAACATCTGCAATAAATGGACGAGGTGTGTGTGTGTGTGGCATGTTTTTTGTGGAGTCCTACTGGAGTGTGGCTTATTGTGGAGTCCTAGGCTAATTAACTTCAAATAATCTGGAAGAATTCCCATGTTTCTCAACCCGTGCAATGTTAAGGTGTATGGAGCAGGTTAATGGGTACTTCCATGGCATGGCATTCAAATTACAAAATATAACAAAAACAATGACAACATTGTAACAACAGGCATTTTAAGGCCATTTTCCCTGCAAGAGCAGGGGTTCGCCTTGCGGTCCCCATGACAATCTTCTCCATTTTGCCCTATTTTCTGCATCTCCCCTTGTTAACCCCCTTGCCCGCATTTCTTCTTCGACCATCTTTAGCCAAGTCTTTCTCGGTCTTCCCCGTCCTCTACTTCCTTCTAGATTCATTTCCATCACTCTTCTCAACCAGTCACTTTCATCCTTCCTCAACACATGACCAAACCATCTCAAACTGTTTCTCTTCACAGCATCAATCACAGGCT
The DNA here is from genome assembly GCF_964187855.1 of Myxine glutinosa. Taxonomy (NCBI): domain Eukaryota; kingdom Metazoa; phylum Chordata; class Myxini; order Myxiniformes; family Myxinidae; genus Myxine; species Myxine glutinosa. Next base: position 115,130,969 of record NC_136269.1, on the reverse strand, counting down.
CTATTCCCATCATCTTTCGCAATTCATCATTTGTCTTCCTCTCTCTCAACGATACTCCGCACATCCATCGAACCATTCACATTTCCACCCTTTCCAGCCTTCGTTGCTGCTCTTCGTTCATTACCCATGTCTCGCTCCCATAAATCATAACACTTCTCACACATGCAGCATACTCCTTTCCCCTTCAGCTTCAACGATTGACAACATTGTAACAAAGCATATATTAATTAATACTATTAATATTAACAACAATAATATTCGTATCATTTGGCAAAAATAATAATGTCTCATAGTTATCTATGTCTCCGGGCAAAAATAATAATGTCAAAAATTTTTTTTTCCAACCGCACCCTGGCCCAAGCATATTTGGGCTTGGTGAAAAGCAAGCTAAAGTATGACACAAGGTCGTGAAGTTGTTTCATACTTGTATGACACAAGGTCACGTGAAGTTGTATGACACAAGGTCACGGGCCCACTAGTGTGCAAAACAACTTGAAAATGCTTATCTGAAAGCACAAGACATTCCTGGAAATATTTAAACATACATTCCACTTTCAAGTTGGTCCAATACAATGAGGAAAGAGTGTTTAAAATCAATGCACAGTTAAAACCTTCCCTACTCTAATTAAAATAATGAAAATAAATGGTCAAGACATTATTGAAACTTCCCAGAAGACAATTTTTACAAACTATGTGAATTCCACAAAAATATATTCAAAAGTGAAAATTTCAAATGCGAGGCCCATATAGGCAGTTGAGAACATGCTCACAATTTTGAACTACCACTTAGTGGGCAGATGCATTAAGCACGCACATACATGAATGCTTGGAAAGGAGTGGTATTTGTGCATACACATATTGCCACGTCTACATATATAATGCACTTTGTGAATGGGCACGTGTGCCGTGTGGGCCAAACATAATAGTCCGTGGGCTGAGTAGGGTTTACATGCACCCCCCCCCCCCCCCCCCCCCACAACTTAACTTCCCGGGTATGTCCATGTACCCCCCACCCTAGGGGTTAGGAAAAACCATGTTAACAGAAAAAAAACTCATTCCCAAGGTACCTCCCACGCATATTTTGATGTTACCCCCCCTGTGTCAGTGATTTCCGAAAATTAGGGGTAGGCGAAATTCAAATGGCCATAACTTTTTACCTAGTCATCCTGTGGTTGCATATGACCCATCAAAATGTTTGTCCTGGGACACTCTTTACAATGATATGTGTTATATGCAAATGAGGTCACTAATGAGGTCACCAGAGGTCAAACTATGAGGGAATGAGTTTTTTTTCTGTTAACATGGTTTTTCCTAACCCCTAGGGTGGGGGGTACATGGACATATCCAGGAAGTTAAGTTGTGGGGGGGGGGGGGGGGGGGTGCATGTAAACCCTACTCAGCCCACGGACTATAATGGAGCCAGAGTAGCCAGAATCATATCCCACAGATCTGGTTTCCTCTTTTCCCTACGTGTCCCGTTTATTATAATTTTATTTATTATTCCCGGCAGTTTCATAAACTCTGATACCCTTTTATACCCTTCTCTCTTTTTCCCCATAACCTTTAACATATTCAAATGAAACTTGGTACATGGCTTTATTATGAGAAGTTACAGGACAAGTTCGAGTTTCAGGACGTTTCTTCAATTTTTCAGAATTACGCCCTTTTTGGACTTAGAAAATATCACATCAGCAGGGGACATGTATTGCAAAGCAAGTCTCACTTGTTTTCTATGATTTTCAGATGCACATACACAAACAAAGAGAATTGCCTCATTTAGTACAGTGGGATACAAAGTCGAGGCTCACGAAAGAGCGAGAACACAGAACACAGCAGAACAAAAGCTACAGCAGAAGGATAGGGCGAAACACCAACAGCAGTGCCGAGGGACAAAATAGAGGGAGGCCCAGAGAAACAAGGGATGTGAGTAGTAATGTGGGATAAGGGACGACACAATGAGTGGAAAAGATTGATAAAGAAGCAAACTCTGAGGAAGGAATTTTTTTTGGGAAATTTGGAAGGAGGTGGGCTTGGTTAATGAGGGTACAAAAGACCATGGTTTTGGATGGGGGGTGATCTGAGATTGTTGGGATCAGCTGTGACCTGGAGGGAAGAATTAGATTGAAGAGAATGTGGAAGTTGATTCCACAGGTGAGAAACAAGAGGAAAAAAATGAGTGGAGGTGAGCAGCGAGTCTATTTTTGAAGGCTCATCATAAGGGGGTTACTGGCAGATGGCATGCACCCTGAATAAACCTGAAGGGAGGTGGGGGGTTAAGGCATGGAAAGAGCAGAGGGTGCAATACTATAAAGGAGGCGGTAGAAGACAGACCACTGAACTGTCTACGATAGGAAAGTGATGGACTCAGCTTCGTCGCGCGAGATAACTATGTTGTTAAAGGCCTTGGTGAAACTGAGCAAGTTTTGAGGCAGAGACAGGACTCCAAGCTGCGAATGAAGGCCTTGTAGTGTAGGTGGATCAGAGCTCTCATCTCAAACAGTCTGAATAAATTGATGGCCAAGTCAAGGCCATGCAGCACATATTAATAAGGTGGTTGAAATGCAACCTAGGCTTGTTTTTGAGAGACAGAGAGAATGGAAATGGGTTATATAGATTAATGATTTTACACAATTACTAGCAAAGAGCCCATCCTTACAGCCAGGAGGAAGAAGAGGCAGGACCTGGAGTATGTGTTTTTTTTGTTTTTAATGTTGAAGGCTCCAGTTATGGACTACATCGTCCTCATCGAGGCCAGGCCTTAAATAAAAGAGGTGCATTGATAGAAAAGTGAAGAAAGAGAGAATAGTCTGAGTTTTTTAAGAAGTAAAAAATCTGCTTTTTGAAAAGGGGAAGGTCATAAGTGTTTGGAAAGACATGAGAAGGTAAAGAGTTCCATAATTTGGCAGTGGAGGGGAAGAAACAAACATATTGGTCCATCCTCGAGTTGCCACTGGCCACACAATAATCATGCGACTTGTAGTGGCTTGTCGAGTATTCCATGGTCTCGCTAATGGCAGTGGTACACAAGCAGGAAGTTCTTGGGAGCAGAAACCGAAGTAATATCTGTAGAAAAGAGAAAGAGAGCTAACTTTACGGCGTAATTTGAGCGGGTCGAGTTTTGAGGCCAGATTGGGAGAGTCGATACGTCGGATTCTTTTGGATTAAATTCTGTCCAGTAAGTGCAAGTATGTGGAGCCAGAACCTCCCCAGATGTGAGAGCAGTGCTCTATACAAGGACGAATCAATCCTTTATATAGTTTAAGATTCTTCTCTATACAGTTGCTTCAACAACTGAACAGGACTCCTAGTTTCTTCAAGGCAGAATGTGTGGATTATTTGTGTAATGTGTGGATTCCATAATAAATTTGATGTTCGGGTAATACCTAGTAGGTTTATTGAATTGTATGGTGTAATTGTGCAGGTTTCAAAGGAGATTGGAGAGTCGAGAGGAGTTTTACGGAGAGAGAGATGGGAAGAAATTGAGTTTTAGAAGCATTAAACTTAACCTGATTACATTTGCCCCACTGGGAAATCTTGTCCAAATACAAATTTAAAGAGGTGGCTGTGATGAATATGTAGATCGAGTGAGGGAAGATGGGGCAAATGGGAAGAACATGGAGGAAAGTAATGTTGAGTCATCAGTATACGAGTGCATTTAGTTATTTGTAGAAGAAAGAAGGTCATTGATAAAAAAGAGGGAAGAGTGTTGGAGACAGGACAGAACCCTGAGGGACATCGCTGTTGATAGCGAAAGAGGGAGATGCTGAACCATCAACAATTACAGAGATAGATAGATAGATTTGCACCTCAGGGTTAATATTGGCAAAATGTAGCAAACTGGGCAGTACAATAATAAATTATTTATTAAACCTGACACTCCTGACAAGCCCTGTGGGTTTTGGTTACTACTACAAAACTTTTATGCCAATGAAGTTACCAAATGTATTTTCAATCCGATCCCAAGTTTGAAATTCACCTCTCCACCCCCACCTCCTCCAAAATAAACTTTCTATAACAGCCGAGCAACCAGAATAAATCGGTACAAACTTATAGACTTACCAGACTTGAGAGGAACCCTCCGAGGTTGTGGAGGCTTCATGAGAGACACGATTTGCTCTTTACTTTTCCCAAAAGTTTGGGTTTTTCCTTTTGAACAACATACACTATCCGACGTTTCAAAATCTCTCTCTCGTTTTTTAGCCAGAAATTGTTTCCGCACATCATTTTTCTTCACCTCGTCTTTATCTGTCGTCTGTTTATCGGCTTCCTGCTTTGACTTCACCTCATTACGCTTTTTCTTCAACTTTGAACAATGCTTTTCTGACTTTCTTTCAACATCGTTGTTTTTAAAAGAGCCAACTCTGCCTGTGGGTCTTTGCGTCGAGGTCACACGTTTTGTTCGATCATCGGTGATTTGTGGCAAACGATCTTCATTCAAGACATCACCGTCTTCTTCATCTTCATCCGAGAGCTTGTAAAATTTCTTGAGATCTTCTCCAGACGAGTGATTGAAAGGCCTACCACGCTTGTCCACCATGTATTTCAGCTTGAATCGTTTTTCATGGAACATAGCTTTGAAACGCTTGTCAATTTTAATCTTTTGTTCCTTAACAGGCATCTCCCAAAACCTTGGATCTTTTGAGACTTTGCTGAAACGCTCATCTTTCGACAAATCCATTTTGGCTCAACACCAGTCTTTCACAAACACGAAGCGCCGGTCAAATAAACTTCAAAAAGGCCTGTTGAGAGATTGGGGTGGAGGGGAAAGCATACTTAAGTAGACAACACTTGCAATAATATGAGAACAATATCTATCTCTCTCTCTCTCTCTCTCACACACACACACACACACACACACACACACACACACACGCACGCACGCACGCACGCACGCACGCACGCACACACACACACACACACACGCACACGCACACGCACACACACACACGTTGCTTGCCCGGAACAAGATCGCCTGTCAGGCGGGTACTCTGATAGTTTTAATAACTCTAATTTGAACACAACTACCGACTCCTCTCCGGCCTTGCTCCCCAGCTCTGTCTGTGCTTTGTCCCCCAAATATTCCTCCAGGTCGCACAAGATCTTCCAGCAAACCTCTTATGGTGAAACTGCCAAAATCAAGACTCTCTATTCACCTTCACTCTTTCATTCCTCTTTTCTCCCACCACTGGAACAAACTCCCTCTCTCCATTCAATCCCACTCCTCCCTCCAAGTCTTTAAAACAGCTGTTCACCATCATCTCTTATCTTCCCCCATCCAAAACCTTGATCTTTTCTACTTCCGTTAATTCACCCCAGATACACTTTTTTGAAATTCCGACTTCCTTCCTTGAAGTCCTAGCAGTGTCCATGTATTTTATACCTCTCCCACCCATGCCCCCCCCCCCCCCCTTCACGTGCCTCCTCCCCCAAGCCCTCTCCCTCCCACAGATCTCCCGATGTCCCTGCTCTCAAATGTTGTACTTGTGTGCTTCCCTCTCTTTCCCCATATTGTCTCCCGCTCCCTTTATCTTATGTTTTATGTGTCCGTTTGTCTTTTTGTGATTAATGTTAGCTCTTACACGAGCCTCGATTTTGTATTCAAAAAAAAAAAGAAAAAAAAAAAGACCTCCTCTCTCTCTCACGATACGTGCTCCCATTATCCCAACAGCTATAGATATTAGATTCACATTAACATCATTTCATCGACCGAATAATTCACTGTTCATGATACAATTACATTAGGCAAAAACAACACACGACTGCCCCAAAGTGAGAAATCCGTGAGGAGATTGTGTGGAATACGTGAAGCGCAGCTCCACATGGCTCATTAAACTGTACAGTACTGAGCAGGCCACTGAACCGGTCGAAACGTGTTTACATCCTCAAAATGAAGCAAGTTAATAACAAAATCTATGAAACCGACACATTAAATTGGTTGCTATGAAGCTCACCAGATTGAAATGAAATGGGGAGAAATCGCAAGTCAAAGAAACCAAATCACTTGCCAGTGGCTCAACGCAATGTCAGTCCCCACTTCTGTTCCTTGATTTGATTCGCCTATTCTCATCAACAACAAAAAATCCCTCTATTATCCAACGTCAAAGAAGATTAAATATACTTTGTGTTTTATTATTAAAAGAATAAACAACCTCCCTAACACTTACAAAAATACAAAACACTATAGCGTACTATACTGACATGCCGCATACGCATTGCACAGCGACGTCAGGGTCATTAAGCATTCCAACCTGAAGTTGTTTCATCGTTTTTACTTGTTTACTCTTTTATGAAATATGCCTCCTTATTACTCTTGGTGCACAATTGTAGTAAGTTTGGTACATCTGCTATACCAACTCGCGAGATATGCAATCCAATAGTACCGCACTGGGTTTTACGTCACAAAGTATGACCCTAAAGCGCGGCGTTACGCGCGCTGCTTGTGAGCAAGGAGGAAGCGGACAAGCGGTAACATATAAACGTCTTTATTGTAAGAGCACACTGTAACACTGAACTGCTCCGGGCACCGGGCTGGTCGCCCGGTGTATATCATGAGGCCACGCCTACCCCTCGGGCGTGGCCACCGCCCACTTGGTGCGTGGAATGATGTCACCACGCCAGTGGGCTTTTGTGTCCGCCACACGCGCCCCCCCAGAATTCCCGCGCACCTGGAAGGCCAGTTTGCGGGGCAGACGAATGACCCGGCCGAAGCGCCCCCTGGCGATCGGCGGCGTCCGGGGTGCAAGGATGCCAGGTGGGATGCCCCTGGCTGCCCCTGGGATGGGTGCAGGACCGGGGGGCGGCGTGGTGGCGGGGCTGGGCGGTGCCGGGGGTCCGCCCGCAGGAGGGCGGCCCCGACGTGGGGGTCGGGCCACTGGCGGTGGATGGTCCACATCGAGGTGGGCCGGCTTGAGGCGGTCTACCGAAACGCGGTCAGGAGTACCGCCGATGTCCAGGGTGAAGTGCTTCGCCCCGGTCTCCAGCACGCGGAAAGGCCCGTCGTACGGGGGCCGCAGTGGTGTCCGATGGGCATCGTGGCGGACGAAGACGTACTCCGCCGTGCAAAGCTCCGGGGCGACATGCGTCGGTGGGTGCCCGTGGCATGCCGTTGGCACCGGGGCGAACCTCTGGGCGGTCTCTTGCAGAGCGGAGCGCTGCTGTGCCGCGGACCATGGTGCCGTGGAGTCGGGGAGGAACTCGCCCGGCACCCGCAGCGGTTGCCCGAAGACCAACTCCACCGCGGATGCACGCAGGTCCTCCTTGGGCGCCGTCCGGAGGCCCAGCAGGACCCAGGGGAGCCTGTCGACCCAGCCGCCGTCGCGGAGGGTGGCCCGGAGCGCGGCCTTCAATGAGCGGTGAAATCGCTCACACAGGCCGTTAGCCTGGGGGTGGTAGGCCGTGGTTCGGTGCAGCCGGACCCCGAGCCCCTGCGCAACCGCCCCCCAGAGCTCCGAGGTGAACTGGGGGCCGCGGTCGGATGAGATGTCTGAGGGGGCGCCGAACCGGGCGACCCAGGTGGCGATGAAAGCCTGCGCGACATCGGCCGCCGTTGTCGACGCCAAGGGCACGGCCTCCGGCCACCGGGTGGTGCGGTCCACCATGGTGAGGACGTAGGTGAAACCCCGCGAGGGGGGCAGAGGTCCCACCAGGTCCACGTGGACGTGGTCAAACCGGCGTTCCGGCACCGTGAACGGGGCCAACGGGGCCTGGGTGTGCCGGTGCACCTTGGCGCGCTGGCACGCGAGGCACGTCCTGGCCCAGCCACGGACGGCCTTCCGGAGGCCATGCCAGACGAACTTGTCGGCGATCAGCCTTTGGGAGGCCCTCGCGCCCGGGTGGGACAGGCCGTGAATGGCGTCTTTGAGACGGCGATAGTCCCCGCACGGTCGCCATCCCCCGCCGGGCTTCGGCACGATGTGCAGCGGCGACGCCCAAGCGCTCTCTGAGCGCCGAACGATGCCGAGTCGCTCCAGGGTAGCGAACCCCGCTTTTGCCACCGCCAGCTTCGTCGGCTCGAGGCGGCGTGCCCGGGCGTAGACCGGTGGCCCGACGGTGGGGATGTGATGGGCCACCCCGTGCTTGACGGCCCCCGCCGAGAAGGTGGGCCGCGTGAGGGCCGGGAAGCCGGCGAGGAGGCGGGTGAATGCATCCGCTGCCGGAAGCGTACAGACCAACGTGGCCGGAACCGAATCGTTCGGCAAGCCGCTTGGCAAGCCGCTCGTTGAGCTGGGCAACGCACAAGCGAGCGAGCTGAACGTCTCGGCCTGGACAAGCCGTCTGCGCTTGACGTCGACCAGGAGCCCATTAGCGCACAGGAAGTCCGCGCCAAGCAGTGCCATGGGCACGTCGGCGGTGACGAACGTCCATCGGAAAACCTGCACTCCAAACCGCAGAGAGAGGCAGCGTTTTCCGTACGTACGGATGGGCGTCCCGTTCGTGGCAAGCAGCGCGGGGCCCCCACCCGCGGCGTGCTTGTCTGACGTGCCGGCGGGAATGACACTCACCTGCGCTCCCATGTCGCACAGGTAACGGCGCCCGGAGAAGGTGTCCGTTATGAACAGCAGGCTGCTCGAACGGCCGGCGCTCATCGCCACAATTGAGCGCCGGCCCGGGCGTTTCCCGACCCGTTGAAGGAGCACGGCGGATGACACCGCCGAGCTTCGTGGCCGAACTTGGCGTGGAACCAGCACCAGGTGGTGGAGCTGGAGGAGCGCGGCTGGCTCCGCCAGGCCGGTGGAGTTGGCGGGTTTCCCCGCGGTGGCGGTTTTCGCCGCGGCGGTGGGCGGGGCGTGGCGGCGCTCACGAGGTGCGTATCAGCATGCTGCTGAACATCAGCGTGCTGTAGAAGCTGATGCTGTGGAACATGCTGCTGAACATCAGCGTCGAGGGCCGTGACGGCCACGCCGACGCTCGCCCGCGTGTCCGAAGCGGCGAAGTACCTGTCCGCCTCGGCTGCCAATGCTCGGGGTTCCGTTCGCTCGGTCCCGGCCAACGCGAGGCGAACCTGCGCTGGAAGTTGGCGCCGGAAAAGCGCCCGGAATAGCGAACCGGGGGCTTCGTCGCCCAACAGTGACAGCATATGGTCCATTCGGACCGACGGGCGCGTCTCACCGAGCTCGGGGAGATCCAGGAGGCGGTCGGCCCGTGCGTCGTCCGTGAGGCCGAACGTGGCTAGGAGTAGCCGCTTGAGTGCCTCGTACTTGTGGCCGTCCGGTGGGTGGCGAAGGACGGACACATCTCGAGCGGCCGTGCCGGGCCCGAGGGAGGCGACGACATGGCAGTAGCGCAGGTCGTCGTTGGTGAGGCGCCGAAGCAGAAATTGGGCTTCGGCTTGAACGAACCAGACTTCGGCCTGGGCCTCCCAAAATTCGGGAAGTTTAATCGCCATTGCCTTGTCGTTGGCCATTGCAATGGCGTCGTGTTCGGAAGGATCGCTACGGCAGATCCAACGTCGAGGGTCACCAGTAAAGCGCGGCGTTACGCGCGCTGCTTGTGAGCAAGGAGGAAGCGGACAAGCGGTAACATATAAACGTCTTTATTGTAAGAGCACACTGTAACACTGAACTGCTCCGGGCTGGTCGCCCGGTGTATATCATGAGGCCACGCCTACCCCTCGGGCGTGGCCACCGCCCACTTGGTGCGTGGAATGATTCCACCATGCCAGTGGGCTTTTGTGTCCGCCACAACCCATTGTTTCCGATTGGTAATTATAATATATCTTCCTCTTCCACTTCTATTTGTGGTCCAGGACACATCAATATCAGTTGGTGGAACCATCCTCAGAGCATCTTCTGAAGTGTCGTTCCTGGGGTTTGTTTTCGACAAAGGGCTTACGTGGAGCTCCCACGTTGTTAAATGCGCCAAGGGTCGATATCTAATTCGATGCATCACTGGCACTTCCTGGGGAGCCCACCAGGGAAGTCTTTTTCTCCTGTTTTTTTTTTTTGTTGTTTGTTTTTTTTGTATACTGAATCGAGGCTCGTGAAAGAGCTGACATTTACTTCACAAACAAATCAACCAGACAAACAAAATATATAAAAAGAGGGAGCAGAAGACAAGAGAAGGGGAAGCACACAAACTCTTGAGAGCACACAACATTTAAGAGCAGGGAGATGTGTGGGAGGGAGAGGACTTGGGGGGAGGAGGCGTGGGAAGGGGGGGGGGGTGGGAGAAGTATAAAACACAAGGACACCAAGGACTTCCAGGACAGAAGTTGGTATTTCAAAAAAGTGGAATTGGGGTGAAATTAGCGGGGATAGAAAAGATCAAGGTTTTGGATGGGGGAAGATAAGAGATGGTGGTGAACAGCTGTTTTAAAGACCTGGAGGGTGGAGTGGGATTGAAGAGAGTGAGGGAGTTTGTTCCAGAGGCGGGAGAAAAGAGGAATGAAGGAGTGAAGGTGAGCAGAAAGTCTTGATTTTGGCAGTTTAACCATAAGAGGGTTGCAGGCAGATCTTGTGCGACCTATAGGAATATTTGCGGGACAGAGCCCAGAGAGAGCTGGGGGGCAAGGCCAGAGAGGAGTCGGTAGAAGACGGAAAGACCACCAACCTGCCTGCGGTGAGTGAGTGAGAGGCCCTTGGAGTTAGCTTCATCGCGGGAGATTCCTATGATTCTGAATGCTTTGGTTTCAACAGCGTGAAGACGAGCTAGGTGTGAGGCAGGAGCACCAGCCCAGAGGGGAGAGCAGTATTCCATTGAGCTGTGGATGAAAGCCTTGTATGTGGTGAGGAGCTCAGGTGTGCCAAGGAAGGACTTCGCACGACAGAGGATGCCCAGTCGGCGACTGGATTTGGAGGCCAGATTTGAAATGTGGTTTTCACAGGAAAGATCATGGCAGATAGTGAGACCCAAAAGCTTGAGTGACAGAACTTCTTGGAGAGGATTATTCAGAAAGTGGATGGGAGGGTTGTCCAGTCGGTCTTTTCGGAGAGACATCGTAAGAGTGTGAGATTTGTCAGGATTGAAAGACATGTTCCACTTGTTTGCCCAGTCTGTGATTTTGTCCAGGTCTGCAGAGAGTGAGGAGGCTGCAGACTGCCGATCTGAGGGATGAAGAATGGAGCGACAGAGAGTAGAGTCATCAGCAAAGAGATAGAGAGGATTTTCAAGAGAGTCAGAGAGATCATTGATGAAGCCCAGAAAAAGCACAGGGCCCAGAACACTGCCTTGGGGAACTCCAGCCTGAACAGGAGGAGGAGATGAGAGAAACCCATTCAGGGCCACATGTTGACTACGACTGGAGAGGAAGTCCGCCAGCCATGCGTGGAGATTTCCATGGATACCAAAAGAGGAGAGTTTGGTGAGCAGAGCGGGGTGCCAGACCGTATCGAAGGCACGTGATATGTCAAGGGAGACAGCTCTAATTTCCTGTTTGGCATTGAGGACCTCCATCCATTGTTGAGAAAGCAGAAGCAGCATGTCCAGAGTAGAGTGACCAGGTCTGAAACCAAATTGATGATCAGAGATCAAGCCATTGGAGAAGAGGAAAGATTTCATATCTGAAGCATGATGGATTCCATGACTGTGCTGATAATTGGGAGAAGGCTGATTGGTCTGTAGTTGCTGGGATCTGTTTTTGCACCTTTTTTGTGCAAAGCGGTGATGTTGGCAGATTTCCAAGCAGATGGCAGATGACCTTGAGCAAAAGAGAGGGTGAAGAGAACAGAGAGAGGGAGTGAAAGAGCGGAAGAACAGGATTTTAGGACCCGTGGGCTAATGCCGTCAGGTCCAGTTGCAGAATCAGAGTCGAGGGTTGACAGAAACTTTTCCACCTTGTCAGGAGGAAAGGACACAGAGTCCAGGAGCAGCTGGGTACGACTGGGTACGGTGGGTACAGAGAGGGATGGGTTTGGGACACAAGATTTAGAGGCAAACACAGAGTTGAGGCATTCAGCTTTTTCACGTGCGGAGTCAGCCGTGTGGCCATTTGAGGTGAGGGAGGGGATGGAGGGGGAACAAACACCAGAAACAGATTTGACCAGACGCCACCAGGATTTGGATGAGGGAGACAGATAAGAGAGTTCTGTCCTGAGAACGGAGAGATATTGTTTCCTGGCTCTCCTGAGGGTGGACACACACTTGTTTCGGGCTTTGTGAAAGGAAATGAGATTTCCTTCCGTTGGATTTGCTTTCCAGGAGACGAAAGCAAGTTGTTTCTGGGCAATAGCCTCACCACAAGATTCCGTGTACCATGGACGGGAGGAAGGGTATGACAACTGAAGCTGAGATGGGATAAGTCTGTGCATGAGAGAGAGCAATTTACTTTGGAAGAATTCTCAGGATGAGTTGATGTCAGAGGCGGTAGAGATGGGAGATCAGTCCAGATGATTGATGGCTGCTTGAAGACCGTGCCAGTTGGCCTGAGTGAAATGCCAGTCTCGTCGACGCTGAGGAGGCTCTCTGAGAATGGTCAGAGAGATGTCCACTTTAACAAGCACATGATCAGATGAGCCGATTGGAGCAGAAGAAGAGCAGCAGACATTTTCAGGGAAGTTAGTCATAACCAAGTCCAGAAGAGAAGATGCTCTGTTGACTGAGAACCGGGTCCGGAAATTGACAGATTGTGTCAGTCCCAGTGAGTCACAGAAGTCCTTTGCTGAAGAGGCATGGCTGGTGAGAGAGGTACCTACACCCAGCCAACTGGCATGGTGACAATTGAAATCACCACATATTAGGAAGAGAGAGTTGGGATGGGTAGATAGAAGTTGGTCCATATTATCAGAGAGCGAGGTGTAGATGGAGTCATCACTGTTTGGTGGATGGTACAACACACATATGAACAAAAGATGGGAGCGAAGGCGAAGCTGTAGCCAAAGGTATTCCTGGGGGTGAGGTGTAGAGAGGGCAGTGCAGGGCGAGTGAGGCAGAGAGTTTTTTATAAAGATAGCAACCCCCCCTCCAGGACGAGGCTCAGGTCTATCATACCGGAGGAGGGAGTAACCTGGGAGAGATACCAAGGAATCAGAGACATCATGAAGGAGGAAAGTTTCTGTTAAGCAGATCACGTCTGGTTTGTCAGAAGCAACCTGTATGGAGAGATCAGTCAAGTTTGAGCGAAGGCCCCAGATGTTTGAGGTCCATACTGTTAAATAAGAGGAAGGGGGAGCATCGGATACAGAACAGGGGGGGGGGGGGAGCGGTAGTGTAAGATGTGGAAGAGGAGAAAGAGGTAGGGAGAGCTGTTGAAGGTGTGTCAGAGATTTCAGAATAGCTTGGATAAAGGGAAGAATGGGGCGGACAAAAGGTTTGATGGTGATTGGGTGAGGCGCAGTGAGGTGTTATTTGAGGAGGGGGAAGAGTGAGGCAGAAGGTTGAGGGAGATGAAGGTGAAAGTTGGAAGGGGGAAGAAGCGGGGAGGACGCTTTGAGGAGGAGGGGTGAGAGGGGAGTCTAGGAGGGGAGGAGTGAGGGAGAGTCTCGGAGGGGAGGGTTGTGGGGGGAGTTTAGGAGGGAAGGGGCAAGGGGGGAGATCTGAAAGGGATGGGTGATGGGGAGGATTTGGAGGGGAGGGGCAAGGGGGAAGATTTGAAAGAGATGGGTGATGGGGAAGATTTGGAGGGGAGGGGCAAGAGGGATTATTTGAAAGAGATGGGTGATGGGGAAGATTTGGAGGGGACGGGCAAGGGGGTGGATTTGGAGGGGAGGGGTGATGGGGAAGTTTTTGAGGGAAGGGGTGATGGGGAAGATTTGGAGGGGAGGGGTGAGATTGGATTTTGAAAAATGTACGATTAATGGGAAACGAACATTTCTTGCAAAATGGGTTTCTTGAGACCTTCGAGTCAAAAATACGTTTGAGGATGCTGAAGGATGGGTGGAGTTCTGGAGAGTTTAGGGAATGTATGAAAGAGGCACTGTAACTGTAAGAGATGGAATTTTTTTTTGGAATGAATAGATTTGGTGAGCAAGTCAAAAGCATCCTTTTATAGAAGAAGAAGAAAAAGGTGTTGTAGTATATGACAGAATACAGTTCTTCAGGGGACAGTTGAAACATTTTTTAAACGACGTGAACACGTGATCACGAACAACGTGGTCGAAGAACGAACGAACAAATAAGAACAAACAACGGATAAGAACAGAGAAGGGATTTATTAATTTATTTATTTTTGAGTTGAGATGAAAACAGAGACAGAGACCGAACGTGAAACGTGAAAAATAGAGACCGAAAGTAATTGCGAGCGCAATCGAAGAACCGCTGAGACAGAAACAAAGCCTCAAGCCAAGGTCAGACACGGTAGCCTACTAGTACTACACTAGGCCTCAGAATACGCGACACGAACTAACCGACGATTCTGTACACAGGTATGAAAAACCAACACCAAGAATACTATTAAAGACACACCAATAGTTACACACACCGAAAGAAAGATACAGTTTCGACAAAAACACAATTGTGAAAAGTTATTTAACTTCGAAAGCGTGCGCGCATGGACAGCTTTGAAGAGACGTGACGTGACGTGACGAGAAGAGACGTGAAGAGACTTTGAAGAGATTTAAAACGTTAGACAAGTGGTCGATGTTCGCGGAAGTTAGGGGGAGAAGAGAAAATCTAAGAAACCAGCAATACAGCGAAGGAAAGAACTTAAATTCACAGAACACCTATGGGGGTAGGTGTCATGTATGCAGTGCAAATATTCACCGTTGTATCCCTACACCGGGACCGGGTTGTATCCCTACGCCAGACCTCGGATGGCGCTGCTGTGAATCGGGCCTTGATCGGCAGAGTGAATAAACGCGTACGACAATTGATCGCAGTTTGTCGAGATACTTTACATGGCGACGAGGATAAACATCTAGACCATGACTTCTTTCGGCCATATCGATGAATTCGACCCTCATGAGGGGGATTTTGACACGTATTCTGAGCGGTTGTCTTTCTACTTCGAGGCGAACGGCATCGCGACCGAAGGCCGGATGAAGGCCGTCTTCCTGTCCGTTTGCGGAGGTGAGACGTTCACACTTGTTAAAAACCTGATTCGGCCTCGGACAATCCAGGAGCTCACGTATGCAGAGCTCAAAGCCGCTTTGAAGGAACATTGCAACCCATCTCCTTCAGTCATCCTGTGTCGGTTTAATTTTTACATGTGCAGACAGTAGCAAGGTCAGTCGATCGCAGACTACATTGCACACCTCAAAAAACTGTCACATCTGTGTGAGTTTGGGGTCACGATCGATGACATGCTTCGTGACTTGCTGGTGGTTGGCATGTCCGATGACCGCACTCGTAGACGCCTACTTGCTGAGAGAAGACTGACGTTCCAAAATGCCAGAGACACCGCCATTTCCATGGAAAGTGCTGAACGCAACGCTACAAGCATCGGTGCCACTCGCTCATCTGGTACCAGCCCTGCTGTGAATCGGTTGGATCATGTTCAGCCAAAACGTTGGAACAAGGCTCCTCGTCAGAAGCCAGTGCAGTCTCAAACCCACAACAACTGTTTTCGGTGCAACGGAAAGCACCCTCCGGAGACGTGTCGGTTCAAAGATGCCATCTGCCATTTCTGTTTGAAAACTGGCCATATTGCTCCAGCTTGCATCACTCGCAAATCGGGAAAAGGAAAAGCTGCTGACAAGATTCATCAGTTTATCGGTTCGGAGGAACCCGAGCTTGACCAGGTGAGCTCTGTTTCCAACAACTCAGAATCGTATGACCTGCTTCATATTGATTCTCACCATAGGCGGGACCCTCTTCTTGCCAATGTTGTCGTCAACAATCGACCATTGCAAATGGAGGTTGACACTGGTGCGGCCGTCTCGCTCATCAGCCATGCTGTTTTCACAAACCTGTGGAGTGATGCTGACCGACCCCATCTGAAACCTACTACCTATGGACTCTCCACCTATACAGGTGAGAAGATTGTTCCCTGCGGTACATGTGACGTCACGGTGGGCTACGATAACCGTGAGTTTCACCTACCCCTGATCGTCATTCCTGGAAAGGGCCCTTCCTTACTCGGCAGGAACTGGTTGAGCATAATTCGACTGAAGTGGGAAAGCATTCATCAACTCCGGGCAGCCAACGTTTCTCCTACCGCAGCATACACACTCAAAAATGTGCTGGATACGGACCCGGATGTCTTCAAGGATGAGCTTGGAACCTTGAAAGGACATACGGCTAAACTCAGGGTTGACCGGGATACCAATCCTATATTTTGCAGGGCTCGCCCAGTCCCTTTCGCCCTGCGTGAGCGGATTGACAAGGAACTGGATCATCTTGAAAATCTGGGGATCATCGAGCAAATCCAGTATGCCGAATGGGCGGCGCCCATCGTTCCGGTCATAAAATCGGACCAGTCCATCCGCATATGTGGAGATTATAAAATGACTGTGAACAGGTGTTCTTCATTGGATAAATATCCAATCCCGAGGATCGAAGACCTCTATGCTCGTCTCACGGGAGGTAAGACTTTTACGAAACTCGATCTCAAATCCGCCTATCTACAGCTCTGCTTGGACGAGATTTCGAAACAGTATCTTACCATCAACACGCATCGTGGGTTGTACAGGTACCACCGACTTAGTTTTGGAGTGAAATCTGCACCTGGAATTTATCAGCGTGTCATGGACAGTTTGTTTGCCGCCGAACGCAACGTCGTTTGTTACCAGGATGATATTCTGGTTACTGGTCGTACGGACGCGGAACATCTACAGAACCTGGAGAGAGTTCTGAAGAAGATTTCGGACTCCGGCCTACGTTTGCGTCGAGACAAGTGCAAGTTTATGGTGCCATCAGTCACGTACCTGGGTCATACGATTGATGCCGAGGGTCTACACCCAACAGATGAGAAAGTCCGAGCTATCAAGGATGCTCCTGCTCCACGAGATGTGACCGAATTGAAGTCATACCTCGGTTTGCTTCAGTTCTATGGTCGTTACATCCCGAATGTGACCGACGTTTTGGGCCCCCTTTATCGGCTTTTGAGGAAAGGAGTCTCCTGGAGCTGGGGGTTTACTGAACAATCAGCATTCCAGACCTCTAAGGATCTGCTCAAATCGTCCAATGTTCTCGTTCATTTTGATCCAGAGAAGGATCTTGTGCTGACATGCGATGCCTGTCGGTATGGAGTGGGGAGTGTATTACCACACGTGATGCCTGACGGTACGGAAAGACCGGTTGCATTTGCATCCAGAACGTTGTCCCCGGCAGAGAAAAACTATTCCCAACTTGACAAGGAAGGATTGGGAATCGTTTTCGGCGTCAGCAAATTTCGCCAGTACCTTCTTGGACATCATTTCACGATTCGCACTGATCACAAGCCGCTGATCAGTCTGTTTGGTCCAACTAAGGCGACATCTGACACACTACCGCCCAGGATCATCCGCTGGTCCCTGTTTCTCGCTGCTTATGACTACACCATATGTTATAAGCCCGGTTCGTCTATCACAAATGCAGATGCCATGAGTCGGTTACCCCTTCCAGAATCCGTTGATGATTCGCCTACACCAGGATCCATTATCGCACTGATGGATCATCTGGAAGATTGTGCTGTCGATTCCGGCCAGATCCGCACTCATACTCGACGAGACCCCGTTCTGTCCAGAACTGTCCAGGCTGTACAGCTTGGATGGCATTTGCTACCTGAGGGTGACCCAGATTTTGCGGCTTTTAAAGCACGTAAAAACGAACTCAGCGTGGAAAATGGTTGCCTACTCTGGGGATGTCGTGTCGTGATCCCGAAAAATCTGCGTTCCAGGGTCATGGATGAAATCCATGACTGTCACCCCGGGATTGTGAAGATGAAGTCACTCGCCAGAAACTATGTGTGGTGGCCGAATCTTGATGCTGATATCGAACATCATGTTCGACATTGTTACCCCTGCCAGAGCACCCGGAATACACCTGCGAAAGCGCCACTGCATCCCTGGGAATGGCCCAGCGAACCGTGGCATCGCCTACATCTCGATTATGCCGGGCCTATTAACGGCAGCATGATTCTAATAATTACGGACGCGCACACAAAATGGATTGATGCCTATGTGACGCGTGGTACTATGTCAGCCATTGTCATCGAAAGACTCAGACGCTGTTTCGCCACTCATGGTCTGCCCAGGATGATCGTGAGTGATAACGGTTCGTGTTTTTCCAGTACCGAGTTTGCCAAGTTCACACGTCGGAACGGCATCAAACATAAGTTTGTCAGCCCACATCACCAGGCTTCAAATGGCTTGGCCGAACGATCCGTAGGAATCATCAAATCCGGATTGCAGAAACTTCAGGAGGGAACCCTGGAAACAAAGCTGTCTCGTCTCCTGTTCAAATACCGTATCACGCCACAATCAACAACCGGTGCAGCTCCGTCTGAGTTATTGATGAAACGACACTTGAGATCGACACTTGACAATCTCAAACCAGACATATCATCAAATGTTTATCAGAGCCAACTTAATCAAAAGTTGGTGCACGATAAGACGTCCAACAGTCGATGTATCAACATTGGAGATCCAGTGTTTGCCCGAAATTTTGGTGCAAGTGCGACGTGGCTACCGGGGGACATCATCGAGAAGCCAGGTCCACTGTCCTGTGTGATTCGCCTGCAGGACGGCCGCGAAATTCGTCGACATCAGGACCACATAACCTACCGTCACTGTGAGTCGATGGAGCCTGTAGCATCGTCACAGTCAGGACAACAGTTCGACCCGCCACTGCCGGAGATCGTCGTGGCCGCTCCAGCCGGCTCGGATGCCCCGAAAACCTCTGCAAACGCTACACCCTTCGTGGAGACCAAAGGAATCACCTCGGACTCTGTATCCACTGGTACACCGCGACCCAAAGGAATCACCTCGGACTCTGTATCCACTGGTACACCGCGACGCTCAATGCGTGAGAGAAAAGCACCCGACCGGTTGAATCTTTGAAGATGTTTTTTTTTCACGTTGACACATGTTCTATTTTCACGTATTTTCATTATTCTCATAACCGTTTGCACACATATTTTCACATGTTTTGGAAATGTTGCTTTTGAAATGTCAATTCTGGAAATCTAGCACGTATTGCTCTTGGTAATTTTGGACTTAAAGGGGAGGATGTCATGTATGCAGTGCAAATGTTCACCGTTGTATCCCTACACCGGGACCGGGTTGTATCCCTACGCCAGAGCTCGGATGGCGCTGCTGTGAATCGGGCCTTGATCGGCAGAGTGAATAAACGCGTACGACAATTGATCGCAGTTTGTCGAGATACTTTACAGTAGGGAAGCCGAGAGAAACCAGCAAAGTCCTTGTCCGCCCTCATCTGGATTATGGTAGCCAGGTTTTTTCAGACATGTCAAACACCAATCGCAGCAAACCTGAAGCCATTCAGGCCAAAGCTCTGCGTGTCTGTCTGGGTGCTTTCGTAAGTTCACCGATCTCTGCCCTTTTGGTGGAGTTCGGGGAGATGCCTCCATCCCTCCGCTGGGAGGTGTCCCGGCTAAAATTCTGGGCCAAATCGATATCCTCTGGGGCCTATCACCCAGTCCGAGTGGTTTTTGCAGACTGTTGGGAGTATGAGGCATGGGGCAAACATCTAAATTCCGCTCCCTTCGGGATGGCCTGTAGGCGGGTAGCGGGTGAAATGGGTCCTGGACTCCTTGCCCATTGAGTCCGTCAATAAAGTTCCAATCTGGCACACCTGGACTCTTACTATGCCTCAAATCCACCTGGATCTATGGGGGAGAGTCGACAAGGATAACCCCTCTGCTTCCTGCATCCAGGCGATCGAGTTCATCCATTCGGTTGGGAGTCAATCTCTCCACGTTTACACGGATGGTTCTAAAGTCTCTTCCCTTGGGAGAACTGCGGCGGCAATATGTATACCTGATGTTAAGGTGACAAAGGCTAAGAGGTTATCTGATCATCTCTCTCTTCACAGCTGAACTCTTTGCTAT